>NC_091458.1:155058995-155401495 GCF_027789765.1 Dendropsophus ebraccatus
CTGGCACCGATTGCCGAAACAGGGCAGCGTTTTCAAAAATGAGCCATAGTGCCATGATGTACGAGCTGGTGCCGACCAAGTAGTGTATAAAAAAAATTCAGTAAGCTAAAACAGCAGAAAGGCAAGGTGGTTAGGGAATATAATAAACAAAGTATACTTACCAATACCATGACTAGAGATGAGCGAATCTGGTTCGAGTCGATCCGAACCCAAACGTTTGGTATTTGATTAGCGGTGGCTGCTGAACTTGCATAAAGCTCTAAGGTTGTCTGGAAAACGTGGATACAGCCAATGACTATGTCCATGATTTCCACATAGCCTTAGGGCTTTATCCAAGGTCAGCAGCCACCGCTAATCAAATGCCAAAAGTTGGAGTTCGGATCGACTCGAGCATGCTCGAGGTTTGCTTATCTCTACTCATGACCCATAGCGCTGCTCTTCTGTCTAGCTGACCGTCTCTGGCCTCCTGCAGCTCTTTCACCATACTAAGCTGAGCGACTGCCCTCTCAGCCAATCTACAGATGCAAGTGCTTACCGTATATACTCCCCCCGGCGTACACACAATGAAAACCTGCTCTATAGATATTAAAAATGAGGATCTTAGCAAACTATTTGATCAAACAGAGTGTACAATGTCATCACGTTAAGGTGTCCTCAGAGACATGGTTCCTACTCTAGCATTCTCACACTAGCAATGGCCTCTTCTGGGCTAACAATAAGGGTACAAGTGGGCAAATAGGAGTCAAATAATCTCTATTTATAACACTTACAAGACATGAGTGGAGTGTAAGCCAACAGGAAGCACCCCCCCTCCCCCCACATACAACAGGAAAAAAGTGCACTTGCACCTGTAGGTTGCTGTTGCACTTTCTGATTTTTGTCTGTACTTAAGCCACATGCAGCGTGCAACCTGCAGTGTAAACAGAGTCATAGAGGTGCGGCCAGTTTTTCCTTTTTTTCCTGTTACAGCTGGAAGAGCCAGGTATGTGATCTGCCTGGATTCCTGCTAAAAATAACAGTCGGTGGCCATCAGCGGGATCCGGGAGCGGCGCTATAGAGGCAAAATATACTATTTATAAAGTCCCTTAACTCCACTGCCTGCCCTGCTTCTTTTTTTTATTTTCCTGGGACTTCTCTTTTACATCATAATGCGGTTTAGGAAAAGAATTTAGCCCAATAAAAGGTATAATTGTAACCTAAAGACCTTGTCCTACAACGCCGAGCGTATCACACCGTTTTTAAATGTGTCCTTTCGTATACAAACCAATTAGGAGGCAACGCTCCTATTCCCAAGATGAAGAATGCATTTCCTTCTGCGCAGCACAAAAAGGTTATCTTCAGTTTCTGAACACGCTCAAATACCCCCCTCTTCTCTCTGGAGATATTTGATCTAAATTGAGCTATTTTTTCCTGTCTTCTCTTGTGAAGCACAATAACTATTAATACACTGGAATAGCATAATATGTCCATTGGTCTGAAGCAAAGAAGCTTTTATAGATAATGGAAATCCCTATAATAAAACATTACCTTCAACAAGCACATGTGCATACATTGCTCTAGCGGCTGCTCATGCATAGAGGAAATGATTGAGCACCCGTCTAGAATGGGCAGAGGAGTGACCAGGCAGAGAATGAAATGCCGGGAGCGCTACGCGAATAAAAGACTCTAATTATACATTCTAAACACTCAACTAGGCCTGGGCAGATGTCAATAACGCATAGATTTACATTGTCTCCCGGTCTTTTTGTCCATCGAGCGATCAACAAAGCATATTTTGTCCTTTTTTTTTTTTTTTTTAAATAAATGCAGCAAAAGCAATACAATCTTTTATGGAGCAATTTGTTCTATCCCGAAACCTCTTGAGGCTGCAAATCCTGGCACCGCTTTGCCGATCCAGATGTGATGGAAGGAACTTGGTGTTTTGTAGTTAAAATAAATGTTGAATTTTTGAACAGATTAATTCAGCTTAGAAGAGCGCTAGTCCAGAACCGGCACAAATGCTTAATAAGGCTGCTCATGGTGCCCCCCCCCTTCCTTAAAAATAGCTTGCGTAGACGTTCTGCCCAACACATGAAATATCATCTATTACGCTATCTTAATGCGTTGTGACACTGATAAATATTTTCCTCTCTCTGTAGCTTTTGCATAGTCAATTGTTCGGTCCCTTCTGCCACACATAATCTCCTTTGTTGAGCTTGCTCATATTAACCGGTATGTGTCTCGTTCCATTTGTCTCTGTGGTTTTTACATGAAGTAAACTGTTTGCCCCACAGTTTTTTTTTCTTAAAACGTACACAATCTCTTTTTATTTCTTGCAAAATAACTTGTTCTCAGAATGCATATATTCTTTATGAAGATAGGTCTCCGATGGGTGAGAGGAGTTTGCATTAATACAGGCATGCCGTCGGGGCAGTATTGATGGTACTGTTTTTCTGTGGGCTCTGAGATTCCATATCACGCACAAAAAGTTATTGTTTGGTAAAAGATAGTGGCCCTGTTTGGCAAAGAGATGGGGCCCTGTTTGGTAAAAGGAAGGGTCTCTGTTTGCTAAAGAGAAGAGGCCCTGTTTGGTAAAAGGAATGGTCCCTGTTTGGTAATAAGAGAGGGCCCTGTTTCGCAAAGAGAAGGGTCCCTGTTTGGTAAAGAGAAGAGGTCCTGTTTGGCCAAGAGAAGGGTCCCTGTTTGGTAATAAGAAGATCCCTGTTTGGTAAAATGAAAGGGCCCTGTTTGGTAAAGAGAAGGGGCCCTGTTTGGTAAAGAGAAGGGGTCCTGTTTGGTAAAGAGAAGAGGCCCTGTTTGGTAAAGAGAAGGGGCCCTGTTTGGTAAAGAGAAGGGGTCCTGTTTGGTAAAAGGAAGGGGCCCTGTTTGGTAAAAGGAATGGGCCCTGTTTGGTGAAGAGAAGGGTCCCTCTTTGGTAAAGAGAGGGGTACCTGTTTGGTAAAGAGAAGGGACCCTGTTTGGTAAAGAGAAGGGGCCCTGTTTGGTAAAAGAAATGGGCCCTCTTCGGTAAAGATAAGGGGCCCTGTTTGGTAAAGAGAAGAGGCCCTGTTTGGTAAAGAGAAGAGGCCCTGTTTGGTAAAAGGAATGGGCCCTGTTTGGTAAAGAGAAGAGGCCCTGTTTGGTAAAGAGAAGAGGCCCTGTTTGGTATAAAGAATGGGCCCGCTCTAGTATAAAGAATGGGCCCTTTGCAAGACAGGAGCACCTGTTCTTCTCAACAAACTACAGTCCAAGAGGTCCGGCTCTTCCCTTCCCTGAGCCCTTCCTGCTTTTTTCATGATGTCACAGTCTCATTCCTGCGCTCCTCTGCAGATGTTGGGTATAATATATGTGGTCTTGGAACATCCCCTCTTTTGAGAAGATCCTGCATATACCACTGGTATAATCTATGCTTAAATGTAGGACTCCCTAGAGAAAAGTCCAGCCCTTTGTTCTGTATATTAAAGGGTAACTCTTTAAGGGTTTTCATGTCGTCCATTCTGCCATTCATAAATCCGAAATTCAGCCCCAGGCTTTGATAGTCTGCCTGGAAGCAGCTGCCTGGAGTACGGCCATTAGGTTGTAAAGGGAATAAAAGGCTTCTGTATGTACAAGAAGGATATCTAACAAAGACTGGAATTTTACCTGCATGTGCCGGACCTTCCTTTCGACTGTGTTGTAGCCTACATACAGGCCTAGCCAGCACATAGGTCTATAGCTCCCAAAGAAGTCAACAGCCTTGTCACGCAAGAAACACTCTTAAGGGTGAGCCTACCGAGGATTGCGGGGCCTACCTTGGTCACGGTCTCTCATGAGTTGTACACCTCTTTCTCCTCCTCTTCTTCCTTCTCCTCTCTATTACCCTCCAAGAGTATGTCGCCTCCATTTTGTAGCGCTAGCTGCATCAGCAGTGCGGTGGGTAAGCGCCAACAGGCGGTGTTAAAACTACTGAGCTTAGGCGACAAGAGGCACACGGCCCAGGAGCTGTTGCAGGGCATCACGGCGCAGTCAGATTTTTGGCTCGCGCCACGGAGCCTTAAACCAGGCATCCTTGTGTGTAACAACGGGCGGAACCTGGTGGCGGCTCTGCAACTCGGCAGCCTCACACATGTACCATGTCTGGCCCACGTATTCAACCTAGTGGTGCAGCGGTTCATTAAGACCTACCCCAATTTGGCTGACTTGCTCACCAAGGTGCAGCGCATCTGTGTGCATTTCTGCAAGTCAACCACTGATGCTGCCACCCTTAGGGCAGTGCAAAGGCGCTTGCAACTGTCGGCTCACAGACTGCTGTGCGACGTGTCCACGAGGTGAAATTCCACCTTCCAGATGGTAGCCTGGGTGTACCAGCAACCCAGAGCCATTGTGGAATGCCAGATGTCAACCTCGGTAAGAAGCGGTAGTCAGGTCAGTCAGCTACCTCAAATCTACAATGAGGAGTGGACGTGGATGTCTGCTATCTGTCAGGTACTGGGCCCCTTTGAGGAGTCAACACAGATGGTCAGCGACGATGCTGCCATCATCAGCCTCACCATCCCGCTGCTGTGTCTGCTTCAAAACTCCCTGCTCAGCCTGAAGTCTGACACTTTGCCTTCGTCTCAGGAGACGGGTGAAGAACAGCCGCCGCTAGATAGCCAGACCACCCTGACGTCAGTTTCTCAGCACGAAGTAGAGGATGAGGAGGATGAAAAAGAAGAGGAAGAGGAGCAGACTGTTGCCGCCACTGAAGAGGGCACCCATGCTCAATCTTTAGTTGTTGAGCGTTTATGGCCTGAAGAGGAGGATTTGGTGGAGGAGGAAATTGAGGCTAGTGAGGAGAGAGAGTTGTCTTGATAAGGTCTCTGTTTTAGAGCCACAAGTGGAACATAATGCTGGAATTGTAGTTACCGCAGTATGGATGCTGGTGTTATGATGTGATCAATGAGCTGAGGAGGTTATAGGAGGAAAAGGAGGGAGGACCTCATATTGTCTTCAATAAGTTCAAGGTAAAGGTGCAAGGTGCAAAGTGGGCAGGCCTAGATCAGGTACTAGAAGAATGGTGGGGAACCTCATCAGTGGTGTAGCTATAGGGGGTCGCAGCAGTTGCCCCCCCCCTTGCCACTTTCTCCCATGGACCTCCAGCCCAGCACCTCCCAGCACACTGTCTGAGTGTCCTGGGCCCACTGTGCCACTGACATAACTGAAGGTGCGTGCTGTCTTCTGACTGATCCTCTTACCTAGTCAGATGACAACAAGTACCAGCGCCCCGTCCTCCAGACATTTGCACCCATAGCGCACGCTGCTTCCTATAGCCGTACCTATAGGGCGTTTCTGCATTCCTCCTCTCCTCAGTAGTTTAAGCTGCCACGGGCACGGCATAGGCCCCATTTGATTAAGAGGGATGCCAGCTACATGGGGGTACTACCTAGTGCAATGGCTACCTATTGGGGGGGGGCTGCAATGGTGGGGGCAGCATGTGATTACCTACAGAGGATCCCAGCTACATGGGGGATACTACCAATTGGGGGGCTATCAGCTGCTGTATGTCCTGCAGGAAGTTGTGTACTTTCTCCAGTCTGGAGAGCAGAAGAGGTTTATGGGGATTTTCTACTGCTTTGGAAGTTCCTGTCACAGCCAGGGGTGGCAGCAGAGAGCACTGTGTCTGACAAGAAAGAATACACTACTTCCTTCAGGACATACAGCAGCTGATAAGTACCAGAATGTGTGAGATTTTTAAATAGAAGTAAATTACAAATCTCTGTCACTTCCTGGCACCAGTTTATTTCAAAGAATTTTTTTTTCTCTGCAGTTCCCCTTTGAGGGATCGGTGGGTGGCCTCACCAAAACTATATCTGCCATATTACACGTATTCTGCTGTAAAATATTAGTCTGGTCCTACTTAAGAGCCCATAGCATTGGGTGTCCTGACTTTGTGGTTGATGCTTCAATGATTGTTCAATTCCGATAGCTTTAATTGGATCTCCTTATGGTCCGTTTACACAAAGCAATAATTCGCCCAATCGATCGTTTAACGATTTTGAGGAAACAATTTTGTTTTTATAACGTTCAGCATTCAGACGAATAAATCGTTAGAAAAGATCATCTCACACATCTTTGAAAGACTGTTTACACGAAGCGATCTGCGAATTTTTAACGAACGACCAACAACGATTTGAGAACAAAGATCAAAATGAACGATTTCTCGCTTGTCGCTTGATCATTCACTGTGTTTACACGAGCCAATTATCGTTGAAATGTGATCGTTGTTGCGAAAATTCAAAAAATAATCGTTCCATGTAAACGCACCATTAAGCTATGTTCACACAACGTATCTTTTCGTAAAAGTACGGCCGTTGTTGCAATCGGCAACAACAGCTGTACTTTTTATGAAAAGATAAGTTGCCTTGTATCTTATGGAATCCTCTTGTGGCGCCGTAGAAAACTGACATGTCAGTTTTCTGTGTCCGCTAATCAGTGAATAGCGGCCACAGAAAACTGTCAGTGCACACTGTGGAGCGAGTGGCTCCGGACGCATTCTCCATAGTGTGCTGTGGGGAGTTCTGATGCGGGCGCATCAGAACTCTGTGGCTGCAAAGATCATCCGGGGATGATCTTTTCAGAGACCGGCCGTTCCGTGACCCGGTAGGGTCACGGACCGGCCGGTCTCTCACGCTGTGGGAACATAGTCTTAACCAGTGAAACAATTGGGTAACTAATTAATTTATAATGAATAAAATATTAGAAATAGAAACATCAAAACCCTTGATTTGACTGCATAAAACAATATACAAAGCATGTAAAAGAAATGTATTCACTGGAGAGAAAAATAATTAAAATAATGAAAATTGAATATTTACTAATACACATAGTTTTAATTTTTTTTATTTTTATAAATTCCACAATATAATTTCCATAGAAATCCCCAGTGAATTTCTTGCACAATGAATCAACCAAATTATAATTGTCTACACATGCCCTGAATAGCAGGGGGGCTTCTCTCCGTGCCATTCATTCTCCGCTTATTTTGCATGTATTGACCTATTTCTGGAACATGTGACAAAAAGAACTGGCGCTTAATCATAGGAAGGAAATATAGAGTGGGAAGCCTCTGGTTTCTTTGGATAATTATTTATTAAAGCCAAAAGCTTTGTAATTCACTGGTGTCTTTTGTCAATGGTGACATTTGTAATTTTTGTATTCTCTTCATATTAACAATTATTGGCTTTAGCTTATTCTTGCTAATTACCGGTCAGCGATGTGCCAGGACCGTTGTGGTGACCTATAGACTTCATCACTCCACCTACTCTTTATCTGGCTGAACTTTGTAAGGCGAGTTAATATGAATATAATGTTCCTTTACCGCAACGCTATTAATTGTCATAGAGAAAAATACTGAACTTGTACGGTGAAAAGTCGGCTCCTGTAGAGACCCAGCTGTCAAGTACCACCCCAGGCTCCACGTTCCACGTACCACGTTCTGCTGAAGCAGAGCAATGTCTGCTACGGTCTCCTTCTAAACTGTTTTAGATGAGATTATTTTAGCCATGTATGATATCTCTCGCTGACTAATTGATGGAAGCAGTTGCCATTTGCCGGGGTAGCTTTGGCTGTGTTGTGGCTGCTAGGTGGGTGTAGGGTCACTTGGGTACTTGTCACGATAGCCTGGAGTGGCATTGGTATCCACCCCCAATCAGATAGGCACTGCTTCGGCAGGTTTGGATAACCCAAGTGTAACCTGGTGTGTAGGTGCAAAATGATAGACAAAGGCCAGTAGCTTAAAGTGACTCTGTATCCACAATCTGTCCCTCCCAAACTGCTTGTACCTTCGGATAGCTACTTTTAATCCAAGATCTGTCCTGGGGTCCGTTCGGCAGGTGATGCAGCTATTGTCCTAAAAAACAACTTTTAAACTGGCAGCCTTGTGTCAAATGGCCGTGGTCAAAAATATCTGTGCCCTAACTTTGCACCACCCCTACGTCCCTCCTCCACACCCTCTTCATCATTAGGAATGCCCCTAGAACCCCCTTTTCTCCTGTCTGAACATTGCACAGGTGCCTTAACGATCCAGCCCATGTGCCGTGCTGACACCGGTGGGAATAGGAGACAATGTGCCTGGAGCATTCCTAATGATGAAGAGGGTGGGGAGGAGCGACAGAGAGGGTGTGCCAGCCTAATGCATACACAATCTAGGCCACGGCCATTGGGCACGGGGCTGCAAGTATAAAAGTTGTTTTTTAGGACAATAACTGCATCACCTGCCGAACAGAACCCAAGACAGATAAAAGTAGCTATCCGAAGGTACAAGCGGTTTGGGGGGTTCAGATTGTGGGTACAGAGTCGCTTTAACCAGAATAATATCCTTTACTTAACTTCTTCAGTGCAACACAAGAAAAATAAGGCTTCAGTTACTGCAGGTGCAGGCAAAAGGTAGAAGAAGTGTAACTGTAGAAATGAGAGTAGAGGAGAATCTTTAGGGCCCTGTCCAAGGTTGCTGTGTACTCTGCTGGGATAGCGTAGTTGACGGAAGAAGATACTTGTACTTATATATCTGACCCCCTAATCCTACATTGTCGGGATACCCGTCCTATTAGGGTACTACAAGGTCCCAGGTCCCTGCGCTGGGTTAAGCAGACTTCCCAAAACTTTTCAAAATAGCTGTGCGTTACAGCAGGATACATAGGAGTAATCTGCAGCTTTGTCCTGATAGGGTCAATACCAAACTCAGATATGCTGCTCTGTATCTTGTTGAGAGTATCCCTGACAAGGTGATCCTCAAAGGATGTTCTTTGCTCCTGATAACAAAACACAAACAGAAGGGCGCTTCCTGGTGCAATATAGTCAAAGTAAATTAAAATGAGCAGTAGAAACACCCGGAAAGGGTTAACTGTGCACTCACCTACTAGGGTTGTGCAAGTAGGCACAACACTAGTCAACGTATTGGGGAAGTCACCGCAGCACACTGGAGGGACCACAACAAGCAAGTGTTGAGTAGGAATAGCCGAAAGGTAATTCACTGCCAGGACCCGGCAGAAGTGTTCTCTCTCAAATAGGCCCAGGTGATTGGTGACGGCAATCTATAACTGCACCGCATCTGGTGTGAACGCGGTGCTACTTGAATAAATTTCCTACTGATGGGTCTTGCACTGCATGCTAGCGGTAACGACTTGCACAGAACAACAATCTCTCTCTCTCTCTAAACTGACTAGAGACCTAGAAAAAGACTCCTCCCACCAGGAACTAGCCTTCTTTTGTAGGGGATACTAAACTCTCTTGTGATTGGTGGCGCTGTGTAGTGAAAAAGAGAAAACAAAGGAGATAGGACAGAAAAGGAGGGAAACAGGCCTGAATCTGTGATTGGGAGAACACACACATATGACAAATGCAATTAACCCAAACCCAGAGTGATTACTCTACTGGATAATCTTCAAGTGCTCTCTGCTGCCACCTCTGTCTGTGACAGGAACTGTCCAGTGCAGGAGAGGTTTTCTGTGGGGATTTGCTGCTGCTCTGGACAGTTCCTGACATGGACAGAGGAGGAAGCATAGAGCACTGTATCAGAATGGAAAGAATACACCACATCCTGGAGGACATACAGCAGCCGATAAGTACTGGAAGACTTGAGATTTTTAAATAGTAAGTAAATTATAAATCTATAAAACTTTCTGACACCAGTTGATTTGAAATTTAAAAAAAATTGCTGCAGTATCCTTTTAAACAAATCTCTTTGGGGATTTGATCCATATTAATCCTTTCATGACCTGGGGTCATTGATTCCTCAATGCCCAGGTCATTTTAGGACATTAGCTTATGGGATCATAATGATCCCATAAGCTGATGTCCCTGTGTCTGCCCCCTCTCCTCTGTCCCCTGCCGCTGTAACAATCTTGTGACAGCGGTAGAGTAGAGAAGGGAGGGGGCAGAGCTCACGGGCATGTGCCCCACGCGCCCAGCCTTCCCTCCCTACCCCGCCGGTTTCCATAGCCAGGAAACCGGAAGCCTGAGGCCGGACCTGCGCCTGTATCATCCGTGGCTGGTCCCGGCTATCAGTGTTAGCCGGAGACCCGCCGCAACTCTCAGCACCAGAGCCGTGCTCCGGTGCTGAGAGTTAACCCCATAGATACTGCGGTCAGCACGACCGCAGCATCTATAGGGTTCCTGAGGGAGAATTTGCTGTTCAGTGTCCATCGGGGATGTGCAAAGTGATTTCAGAGCCCCGACGGACACTGAACAGCGAATTCTCCCTCAGGAACCCTATAGATGCTGTGGTCGGGCTGACCGCAGTATCTATAGGGTTAACTCTCAGCATCGGAGCGTGGCTCTGGTGCTGAGAGTTGCGGCGGGTCTCCGGCTAACACTGATAGCCCGGACCCGCCACGGATGACACAGGCGCAGCTCCTGTGCCTGTGTCATCCTGCAGCGTGAATTAACGTCGCTGCAGCATTAGGCATAGGCTGTAGCGACGTTAATTTACTGCCCAGCGGTGGGAGAGGGTTAAAATTTATGTGGTTTTTTTTTTGTGGATTTTTATCCCCTAATTTAGAGGGGGTAAAATAATTAAATGTGCTGCAAATCCACAGCAAGATGTGTGATGGGTTAATCTGCCGCATGCACACTTAGCCTGGAGGGTGAAGTCTAAAGATCCTTATTGATAGACGGTGAGTTATTATTGGCGCCTTGGAGGAATAATTGTCCACAAAGCATCTTATTAGTTTGATATTGGGATCTAGGCAAATTTTGTCGGCAATAATAAAGCAAATTGTAAGGCCAATAGTATTTTCTTTGTAGTCCGTATGAAAAGCTTCGCCTTCCGTCCAGATTCCCTTGATAAATGCCTTCTCTAGTCAACATTAGCTTTCCAAATCTTTGGCCCTTTTATCATGAGCGGCTCCTCAGCAGATCTTCATTGCTCATTCAAACCGGCTCCCTGGGCTGCAGTGGAAACGTTTGTTTTAATTGAAAAGGTTGACACAGACCCCTCTGAACAGACTTGCATCTATCCTCCAATATGTATTCCAGACTGTCATGTTCAAGAAGCTGGCTCGATTCAAAGCGAAGCAACCTGGAGAGAAAGCCACTTTATTATCACGCTCCAGCCCGGTGCGGCCGCTGCCAGAGCCGCACTATCTTGGCAGGCCACATCCGAAGTGTCATTATTAGAGACGCCTTTAATGCTTCAGGATTTCTTCATTACAAAATAATCACAGCCGTTTCTTCTCACAAAATAAATAAATAAAATGATAGGTTAGCGTATAATATGCATGCATAATAATTTCCAGTCAATAAAATCTTACAATCTAGTTGTATATGTAAGAACCTACAGCATCATTCTCCGCTCTCTGCCTTTCTGTGTCCTCAAAGACATTCTGACACTCCAATGTGTTAATCACGTTGTAAGATTTGGCAGAAGGAGGGGTCTGGAAATTATCGTTTTCGTTTCACAGAGGTTAAATGAACGTTTACAAGTCAGGAAGGTGTCGAGACAAACATTTCCTTTGGTGTTTACTGCCAGTCAGGGATTGTTGGCAAATCAAGGGAAATGTGTATACAAAATAGCATCAAAATTCCAAGGGATTCAGAATTTGCTTTCTGTTGACACATAAAAAATAGGGATTAGTGAGTAGTAGGGATGGTCCGAACTGAGTTCGGTTCGGGTTCGCACGAACCCGAACCCTCGGTAATGATTACCGCTGTCTGCCCGCTCCGTGCAGCGGGCGGATCCAGCGGGAGGACCGCCTTGAAAACTGGGATACAGCCATAGCCATAGGCTGTATCCCAGTTTTCCAGGTGTTCCTCCCGCTGTATCCGCCCGCTCCACGGAGCGGGCAGATAGCGGGAATCTGATGCTGAGCATTCGGGTTCATATGAACCCGAACCTCGGCAGGTTCGGACCATCCCTAGTGACTAGTGATGAGCAAAGGTCCCGATGTTCGGTTCCGATCCCGAACATGAACAAATAACAAACGTGCAGCCCTTGACGTTTCGGTCTACGCACAAGCGTACAGATTATCAGGTGCACATTGTAAATTGCGCATTTGTGTGCATGTTTGAATATGTTTGAAAATGATCGTTATAACCATTCTGATTATCGAACAAATTGTTCATGATTGGCGAACACGAACTATCAGCGTCATGTTCGTATGAACATACCAACATTTACGAACATGTTCACTTATCTTTACTAGTGAGTAGTGGATTTCCAGCAAAGTTTGCAGAAAATTTGATTCATTTAAAAAAAATTTAAGAAAAATGTATACTCACCTGTCCATGCTTCCCTGGTGTCCTCTTCTGAGCCTCCTCCAGCCCGCCCAGCCAATTACTGGGACGGGACAGCAGCAGCCAGTGATTGGGCTGTCACTCTCCAGACAAGAGTGACAGCTTGTTCAGCCATTCACCAGCTGTGGTGCTTTCCAAGTCTCGGTCAGTCACTCATTGGCTGAGTGGGACTCCCGTCTCTGGAGTGACAGCCCGATCAGCCAATCAGTGAATGACTGAGATGAGTCAGTGCCACAGCCAGTGTTTGGCTGAGCGGGGTGTCACTCTTGTCTGGAGAGGGACAGCCCGCTCAGCCAATTGCTGGCCGCTGCTGTCCCTTAATAATTGGCTGAGCGGGCTTGAGGAGGTTCAAAAGAGGACACAGGAGAAGTAGAAGACACCGGTGACACCCAGAAAAGGACACCCAGGAAGCAGGGACAGGTAAGCAGTTCACAAAACTGCTCTTAAACAGTTGCAGTTAGTGCAGTTCATTAAGGTTCGAGTCACGAGTTCACAAATTTTACGCCAAAATACGTAAACCAATTTTTTTTTTAAATTCACTCATCCCTAATTAAGAATCAAGCTTGGTCCTACAGAATCATTTTATACTTCTCATTTTATACAAAAAGATAAATAAGCCACTTAAGTTTTTTTTTGTTGTCCTCAATGCTTGGACCGGTTTCTTTACCTTTCATCCAAGGCCAGAAGGTAACCATAACCATTTCATGCACTAGGACCCGGCAGTATGCTATTGTGACAAGTCGGCTTCTTGGCTCAAGGACTACTTTTTTGGAAGCCCTAGATTTCCTCTGTTTCAGAGCACAGAACTCTACAGTACATACCACAGATGGTGAAATCCTGGGCCAAAGAACCCTAGTCCATGGAGAAAGTACAGGATCCTTCACTTCCCCTCGAAATGACTAATAGAAAAACAAGTCAGTCATGCACATGATATTTCCCTCCCTCTGCTGATGCACATTTGCAGGTAGGAAATGAAATCGCTTGATGCTAATTAGTGGACATAAGCTGTTTAACATCTGTGGCCAATTACCATTTAAGCTGCTGGCTTGTTCTCTACATAAACAGAAAATGCTACCTTCCCTTCTACAGTTATCTCTTTCCAACACGAGCTTTCATCTGCTAGGAAGAAAACCAGTGAGGTTTCATAATTCAGAAACTGACCCAAACTTATTTCAAATTAACATTAACTAGTCGAAAACGGGCAATTTTTCTGAAGAGTATTCATTTTTTTTTACCCCCCAAAAATTGTGCAAAAATATTCACCTGCTACTGACCATACGTGGACCTGTACAAGTTTTTGCAATTTTTAAAAATTGTGCACATGGTAAATTGAGCACAAATCCTGGGTTATGCAAATTTTGGGGCAGATTTAAAAAAAAAAAACGCACCTAAAAATACTTGTCTGTCGAATACTGGGTAATGAATAGAACTTGGTCCAAAAATAGGCACAAAAAACATATATTCAACAAAAAAATTGGCACAAAACCCTTGATAAATTTCCCCCATAGTTTCTCTTCCAGGTGAACGCTCATTCAGCCTATAATTGTCTTGTGTAAAAGTGCCAGAGATTTGATCTTTTATAATTATAATTACATTATAATTATCAGCCGTACATATTTCTGTCTAAATAGGAGGTGTGTGGCCGATAACATTGCATGTTTATAACCACACAAATAATACAGTGATTGTTCGTGCAGCCTGGCCATGGGAATAGTCTTGTTTTCTAAGGCACTACATGAGAGCACCAATCTCACTGATCGACACTTTCTTGTGGTCGTACTTACCTGCATGTCATGTCATGTAAAAGGACTCCTTAGCTTAATAAAATCTGCAGCAGATCCTGTACATGTGAATGGACCCTGGTTTGCATGTAGGAAATGTATTGTAAGCCAACACTGATTATGGAATTAACTTTTTATGTTAAAGGGGTACTCCAGAGAAAAAATATATTTATAAATCAAATGGTGTCAGAAAGTTATACAAATTTGTAAATTACTGCTATTTAATCTTTACGGTCTAATTCTAAATTCTAATTCTATGTAATATCTGTGTGTGTGGTTCCTGTGGACCACATAAAGGGTTAAGGGGAAACTAACCTGCTGTATTTTCTCTAGAGCGCATTGGACACGGAGAATGAAGGTTATTTTATAACCCCATTATACTGGTAAATCCTATAACATTTTAAGAAGCACTTACCAAATGATGCCAACATAAGGCGGACATATTGAAATGTAAATTATAACTTTATTTTTTGTGGCATGCTTATCTTTCTTATAAGCAGAGAATTTTAAATAAAAAAAATAACATTTTTAAAAATTTTCACAAAATTGATCAAAAATTACCACTAGCACAAGAAGTCTCAAAAACAATCCCATGGATAAGTTGAAGCATCACAAAGGTATTACTAAAAGGTTTGCCAAACTTTGAAGCAAGGTTTTGGCTTGGTTCAGACAAACTCAAATTTACATTATTTTAGGGGATTAAGCAGTTGCACACAGTTTGTTTGTAGTGATGAGCGAATAGTGAAATATTCGAATATTTGATATTCGTTAGAATATCTCCCCGATATTTGACCATTCGATCGAATATTCAATCCCATTAAAGTCTATGGGTACAAGTATTAGTTTATTGAAAAACATCTATTCGACCACTTAAAGGTCACTAGTCCACAATGACACCTTAGGAAATGATGCTAACACCACTGGAATGCAACTGGGACAGCAGGGGAAGCATCTAACACCCCAAAATCCCTGGTAATAAAGTCACAAGTCGATGTTATACAGGTGAATTACCTGGTTATTAAAGGGTGTATGAATATTTTATAGGTAAAGCTGGACGGCTGTATTATGTAGCACGTAGCACTTGGTAAACAGAGTGCCTTATGGTAGCACAGCAGCCTGCTTGTACCACCCTGTGTATTTATGTATGACATAGCAGCATGTAGCACTGGATGAACACACATACCACTCTTTTTTTTTAGATCTAGCAGTCTAGCACATATCAGCAGCACAAAGAACTTGGTGAGCAGAGTGCTTGCACTACCCTTTGTTTTTATGTATGACGTAGCAGCACGTAGCACTGGATGAACACACGTACTACTCTTTTTTTTTTTTAGATCTAGCAGTCAAGCACGTATCAGCAGCACAAAGAACTTGGTGAGCAGAGTGCTTGCACTACCCTTTGTTTTTATGTATGACGTAGCAGCACGTAGCGCTGGATAAACACGCGTATATATGTTATTGGGTCATGTGACTATGCCATCCAATCATTGTTATTCTCGTTTCATGTGATGCTACGTACACCAAGGGGCTGTGGCAGCCTCCCTGCATGTTGATTGGCTAAAAAAACTGAGAAAAAGGGGGATTTGAACGCTTATCGAATATTTATTGAATATTCGGCGAACTATTCCATAATATTCAATATGATCGAATACCTTACTATTCGATCGAATATCTATTTGATCGAACAGTATTCGCTTATCACTATCAGTTTTTTGTATGCTAGCTTTGCATAGACACGATCCTTGTGTATGCCGATCAAGCATCTGTCACTGAGTGATCGGGACCCCCGCAGCGGGGGTAAGCCTCTTACCTCCGTCCTGTTGGTTCAGCGATCTGTGTATAGAGACTGCTCTCGGGCAGGCTCTATGCACAGATCGCTGATAAGACTGATCTATGCTATGCTATAGCATAGCATAGCATAGATCAGTATATGCAATCTAATGATTGCATAATTTACAGTGAAAAAAGTGAAAAAAAAAGTTTAGTAAAAAAAAAGTTTTAAAAGTATTAAAAAACCCTTTATAACCCCCCAACAAAAGTTTAATATACCCCCTTGCCCATTATAAAAAGAAATTAAAAAAAATAAAAATAAAAAATAAACATATTACATATCGTAGCGTGCAGAATTGTCCAATCTATTAAGATATTACATTATTGTTCCCGTATGGTGAACGGCGTAAATGAAAAAAAAAAAAAAAAAAAACACCAGGATTGCTGTTTTTCTTTTTTATTATATATCAATTTTTTTTTTATAAAAAGCAATAAATATCTTTCTGTTACACCAATGTGATATTAATAAAAACTAGAGATCATGTCGCAAAAAAATTACACCCCAACCAGCCCAGTAGGTAAAAAAAATAAAAGCGCTATGGCTCTTAGAAAGCGGGGAGGAATATGTGCATCAAAGGGCTCTGTCTTGAAGGGGTTAAATTGTATGGCCACCATCTTTATGAACTGCTAAAAATTTGGTTAGTTTAACAAAATTAAGTTAACAAAATTTTTTTAAAAAATTTGTAACATATCTTGGTTAGTGTAGTACGGTCTACTAATTACAACATGAAGTGAGGCTCGCAGCATTTATGTAGAGACGCAATGCCTCTACATAGATCCTGTGCACACTGGAGCCTCTCCATTCGTGAAACCTAAGCTGATATTTTCCTGGCACATAATGCTACAATTTGGCGCACGCAAAGGCACCGCCCCTGTTCACCCCCCCCCCCCCCCCCCCCCCCCCCCCCCCCCGCGTATATTCAATATAGAAAATTGTCCTCCTATATCTCTATATATCCACATTATAGCTAACAAGCTGTTTTAGAGCAGAGTGGTGGTCGGTAACCTAGACAATGGTCTGTCAGCAAGGGAAGGGAAAGAGCGGGATATTAGGAAAAGGAGACACGTTTGCTTAAGGAACGTATTTGCAAAAGTATTGCAAAAATATTTAGATAGGAATAACCCTTTAAGGTCCAAACTGATTGCGTCCTTAAGGGGTTAATAAGCAGCAGATTTCATACGCTATACCCCATCCATTTTTTAGACACCTACAGGGCTCCCAAAGGAGAAAAAAGTGATCAATGTGTGAAATACTGCGTTCAGGATGAATCCATTACAGATGTCATTAAGGAGGGAGTGTTGATAAGAAAACTACATTTATGATGTTGGTGAAAAATGTTCAGTTCTGTTTTAAGCTAAAACTGAAGACTTATACACCATCAGGGCACGGACATGATTAAGAACTACCAAGATTGAAATTATAATGACAAATGGATTTCGATAATCAGTATAGTGGATAACCTTGAGCAATACAATGACCTTCAACTATCCAACAGCAGCAGAGCCCTCTACGCAGATCCATAGAAACATAGAAGATTGTCGGCAGAAAAAGACAACTGGGTCCATCTAGTCTGCCCCTTTAGTATTTCCATTCCTATTATCTTAGGATAGATATATGTATATACCAGGCAAGTTTAAATTCTGATCCTGTTCTCTTTCCATTTTCCTCCCCATCCGGCCCAGACCACCATGATGATTTCTTCCAGCTGCAATTCATCCCCTCAGAACCTGCCAGACAAACATCTTAGGCTCCGTACTTTTCCAACAACTTCCGTCCCTTTTCCCCTCCTATAGGCTACTATACAGTAGTAATTCCACTGTTTGGTGCCAGTGAGTAGGTAGGTAAGTGTGTTGCCCCCTGTATGTAGGATCCCCTGCTGTGCCCCCATATAGTAATAATGTCCAGTGTTGTGCCCCATAGTAATAATGTCCCCTGCTGTGTTACCCCACATTGTAAAATGTCTCCGCGACATGTCAAAACTTTCTTTCAATGGCAGGGACACTATAACTGTTTCATGAAAAGGGGATTTACAATTCTACAGTATATATTTCTAAAGAAAAAAATTATTGTTAGGTGTTTCTGCATATGGACTGGAAGAAAACCAAAATCTATGAATAATTATTAGAGGTAGGTGCAAGTCCAATTGTGCTGCATTTGACTACCTGTGGCCAAAGAAGTTGGATGCAGTCCTAGAGAGTCTGGGAAAACATGGATACAGCCTACGGCATCTGGCTGTATCCATGTACTCCAGGCAGCCTTAGAGCTGCATCCAACTTCTGCAGTCATTGGTAAGCAAATGCTGAACGATCTGACTCAAGCAAGCTCAATTGAGTATAGTATTTGCTTGAGTATCAGGCTGCTCAAATGTACTTGATACTTGAGCGAGTACCGCAAGCTGCTTGGTTAAAAAAAGGTGGTGGAGATGGCTGCTGAGAAGCCTTTCAACAAGCTTTAGGGTGTTCCCAACCTTAACCCCTTGCCTCTTCAGCCTGTTTTGGCCTTAATGCCCGGGGCCTATTTTTCAAATCTGACCTGGGTCTTTTTATGTAGTGATAACTCTGCGGTGCTTTTAACTATCGCGGTTATTCTGAGATAATTTTTTTCGTGACATTTTCCGCTTTGTGTTTGTGGCATACTTTAGTTGATACTTTTGTTGGTAAAAAACACATTTGCGCCAAAATTTTAAAAAACTACATTTCTTTATATTCAAAATTCTCTTTTCCTAAGAAAGATAGTCATGCCACATGAACTAATTATTACTGCAACATCTACAACATGTCCACTTTATGGTGACGTCATTTGGCGAACGTCCTGTTACTTGTTAGGATGTTAGAGGGCTTCAAAATTTTGCAGCAATTTTTCAAATTTAATGAAAATTTCAATTCTGATTTTATTAGGGACCAGTTCAGTTTTGAAGTGGATTTGTTGAGCCTGTATGTTAGTTACCCCCATAAATCCCTCCAATGTAAAAACTGCACCCCTCAAAGTATTCAAAGTAACATTTCATAAGTTTATTAACCCTTTAGATGTTTCGCAGAAATTTAAGCAAGTTGGAGGGGAAATTTAAAATGTTCTATTTTAATAATTTTTTTCCTCTAACACAGCAAACACTAACTGAGAAATGGAACTCAATATTTATTCCGCTTATTCCAATGTTCCTAGAAATATATGCGGCCACAGTGCGTCACCTGACTCAACCCCAGGCCACAGACATGACAGACCTGGTGAATTTTGGGAGCTTTTTTTATTTAGTTTTTTAGCCATTATGCTATGTCACAGAGGCCTTGCCGTGTCAAAATATTTGTGTAAGACAGGTTGACGTTTCCATCGGTACCATTCTGAGGGACATGTGGCACCCTTATCATTTTTTATTAAATTTTTTATGAGGTAGTATGAATAAAAAACACAATTTCGCAGCTGTTTTTCACAATTTTTTTGCAAGCCGTTTACTATATGTTACATATGACATGTTATCGTTATCCTTCAGGTCGGTACGATTACAATGATATCCATGTTATATAGCGGTTACTATACGTTACATATGACATGTTATCGTTATTCGTCAGGTCGGTACGATTACAGTGATATCCATGTTATATACCTTTTGTTATAGTTTATTTCATTTATACGATAAAAACTGTTTGTGTCTTGCACGTTGTAAGAGCAGTAATATTTTTATTTTTTTCACCAATGGAGCTATGTGAGGGATATTTTTTGGTGGCATAAGCTGACGTTTTTAGCGGTACACCTTTTGGGTACATGTGACGTTTTGATTTTAACTTTAGCTTTTATCTATATATTTTAGGGGGTGGGATTAACAAAAAATTGTCATTTTTATTTATTTATTTATTTATTTTTTGCGGAGTTAATCAGACAGGATAAGTAATGTAACGGGTTAATAGACAGGCTCATTATGGATGCGGCGATACCAAATATATGTATCTCATTTATAGGGGATCATTTATAAAGGGGGATGGGGAATGTGTATATTTATTTATTTAATTTATTAATTAATTAATTTTATTTATTTGTGTATGTGTGTATTTGTGTGTGTGTGTGTGTGTGTGTGTGTGTGTGTGTGCTTTAACTTTTTCAGGTACATCTATAATACATTACAGCACATGATCAGTGCTGTAATGTGTTATAAAATGAATGAGCTGTCAGAACACTGACAGCTCATTCATACGATCAGGTCCTCAGTGCAGGGGCCTGATCAGTATATACCATAGCATCCCAGATGCATTAAGCAGCGTCTGGGTTGCTATGGTAACCCCCAGGAGCCACGCGACTCCGGGGGGTGAGGGGGGGGGGTTGGAGGGAGCGGATTTCCCTCTAACTGCCCCATGGACACTGTGGTCCCACAGACCACGGTGCCTATGGGGTTAACTGGCCGGGGGTGGGGGAAGTGCGGCTCCCCTCTGGGCAGGGGCAGCGGGAGGAGGCTGTGTGACGCAGCTTCCTGCCGCTGCCCAATCTTTAGGGACAGCGGGGAGAGGCAGGGAAAGAATGACGTTTGGGAAACTTAATGTAGCAGAAACTACCTGCTTTACATGACGTTTTCCAAACATCATTTTTCTGCAAGGGGTTAACGGAGAAGTCAGGCAAACATTTTTATTAAAGTATTTTATTGCCCCCCAAAAGTTATACAAGTCAGCAAAATACACTTATTACGGGAAATGCACATAAAGTGCTTTTTTTCCCCTGCACTTACTACTGCATCAATATGTCACTTCCTGGATAACATGGTGATGTCACTTCCTGGATAACATGGTGATGTCACTTCCTGGATAACATGGTAATGTCACTTTTTGGATAACATGGTGATGTCACTTTCTGGATAAAATGATGATGTCACTTCCTGGATAACATGGTGATGTCACTTCCTGGATAACATGGTGATGTCACGACCCGACTCCCGGAGCTGTGCGGGCTGTGGCTGCTGGAGAGGATAATGGCAGAGGGATGCTCAGTGTCCCTCCAGTGCCCTGTGTCCCTCAGTGTCCCCCTGTCATCATCCTCTCCAGCAGCCACAGCCCGCACAGCTCTGGGAGTCGGGTCGTGACATCACCATGTTATCCAGGAAGTGACATCACCATTTTATCCAGGAAGTGACATCACCATGTTATCCAGGAAGTGACATCACCATGTTATCCAGGAAGTGACATCACTATGTTATTCAGGAAGTGAAGCCTTGATGTAGTAGTAAGCGCAGGGTAAAAAAAAAGAACCCTTTAAAAGCATTTCCCGTAATAAGTGTCTATTGGTGATTTATGGGGGGTAACTGGTCAATCTGAAAGGGACAGTCTAGCCAGGCTGTGTTCTGTTGGGGGGAGGGGCGGTAAGGCTTCTTAACAGCAATATTTCATTTCATTTTTGCTTTTGTAAATGAAAAAAGCTAAATTAGACAGAAATATGCTAGTAAATATGTAGTAAAGAAGCTGGTGGCTATAATGCAATAGACTGGAAGGGGATTGCATCTATTGCATACTGCCAGCTTTTTTACATCATGCTGGCCCCCATCCAGCGTCTCATCAGCCAATGAGGGGGCCGGCATGAGGAAGGGCTGGAGCGCTCCGGCCGGCCTCCTGAAGATGACATGTTCGACCCGAGATGGCGGCTGGGGTTGACAGCGAATAAGTAAGTATAATGCACCACACTTCCGGGGTGGGGGGAACACAGGGAAGGGGGCAATTCACTTAAATAACACACATTACAAAGTTGTATAACTTTGTAATGTGTGTTATTTAGTGAATAAATGTTGAACACCGAACTACCCCTTTAGCACAGCATATTTTCATTCCTATTTTTTATTCACAAAATTAACACTTAAATGAAAATATGCTGTTTTTTAACTTAACCCCCTGGGGGCCAGACTGTCATTTTAGATGAACCAGGTACTCTCTGCTCTGCCAAGCAGGAAGTACCTGATTAAGTACTGTAGTGTCCCATTGATTTCAATAGGGTTCGTTACATGAATCAACCACTCGAGTATTAATAAATACTCAACTCAAGTAACAAGCTTTCGAGTATTTTGGTACTCACTCATCTCTATTATTTTTTCAAGCCCTTTAGGTATTCATGAATCACATGGAAACAAAAATAAAAAAAAATAGTAAATGTTTTTTGTCCAAATTTTTTTTTGTCCAAGTACCCCAAGTAACCAGCATCTTTCCTGTACCTATATATTTCCTTTGTCCTCCAAAGGTGGAGTTTTGTTACACATGTTTGAAAACAAAAGCCTAAAATTGGTGAATCAAACATAAGCATTTTTCTAGCTATAGAGGATTGGAATCTAAATCATTTTGCTACGCCTTCTATATAAGGTTTACTTGGAATAAGCAGGTACCCAACAACAAATGTGAAAATGAGACAGAACACTGAGTGATAGCGTTATATGCAAAACAGAAAACAAAACAATGTTCCAATAAATGGGTTTCATTTACACTTCGCATGCCGTACAGTATGTTAACAAAGCGGAACAATAAACTATAAAAATCCCCAGTACTGAACAAGACGTCTCTCACTCAGGCTATTAACAAATCCCCGTAATTCAACACAAAAGCACTTGGAATTTCCTGTTTTGTGACTCTAACCTACAGGATAACACTTGATTTTCATAATAAAAACTATATCTGAATATATTCCATTTGATTCCAACTTAATATATATTAGTTAGCTTTGGTACACGGCATTGTAATAGTTCAGCAGCACGTCTCCTGGATATCTCCCAGATACATATCGGGCTCCGCATATTGAGCGTAGCAATGTTACAAGGTGGCACAGTGAATATCAAGTCAAATAAACAGATTCACTGTCAGAGCTCATTTGTTATCTCTAGCCGGCAAATTAGAAATTAATCTTGCAAAGTCAGTGAAACACTTGGGAGAAAATGTAAGTCAATTCCGCATTGTGCATGTACGTTAAGTAGACCTATGGGTCATTTTCACACTTCAAAGGAGACTGATCTATGGCTCGGATTCTTTCTGGAGGAGGAGGGAGATCAGTAGATATAAATGCAAAATCTACTACACAGATTGTATTGTGGCAGCTATAGGCAAACAACCATTGTAAAATCTTGTGTGATGGCTTCCAATCTTTTGCGGATGTTCTTGAGAACCATTTCCCCAAACAAAATGGCTGAACATCCTAAAAGGAATGGCCACTTCATTGTAAAATTGTTCAGTGTACGGTATTAGTAAGTGTTTGTGCTGAACTACTGACAGCAGCTCCCTGTGTACCTCATAGAGCTAAAATCAGACTCCCCTCTTCCAGGCTGTGCTGTCCTGCTCTGTGGTGAGTCTGTCCATAAGATGTGACCATGCCCCACCCCCAGTGTCCACCATAGTCATTTACAGGCTCAGTGGTGGACACTGGGGGCGGAGCATGGTCACATGCTCCTCCATGTCGGCCATCTTATGGACAGAATCACAACAGAGCAGGACAGCACAGCCCGAAGGAGGGGAGTCGGATTTTAGCTCAATGAGGTACACAGGAAGCTGCTGTCAGTATATACAGTGAGTTCACTAACTAATACTGTACACTGAACATTTTTTTCCATAAAGTGGCCAATCCCTTTTCAGGACAATTCCAGCGTATGGGAAGAAAAAACTGCCAAAGCTAATTTCTATACTTACCAATGCTGGTGAATGTTTCTCCACACAACATCCCACTGTCCGGGGACACCACCGTGTGCCGCTCACCGTGTAAATTTTTTGCCTACTTCCTGGTTAGAAAAGGTACTGTGCACTGGCGGGTCCCATGATCCCTTTTACCTTTTTCCTGCCCACTCTTTCAAATCCCTCACCCCTCCATTTCTTCTATAGGATGGCTTCTAGCTTTTTCAGTCATTGGATGACACTTTGTGGAGGGGGGCTGGCCTTACTGAGGGGCGGGACAGTTATTTCAGCCTCCTGAAGAGTGACAACATAAATAATAATGACAAAAATAAAACAGGCATGCCAGCAGGGGGGTGCGGGAAATTAATAATTTATATATACTTACCCATCCCTGTGCCTCCGTAGCACCGCTTCCGGGTTCCGCTGACGGCTGTAATTTTCTTCTGGAATTTGAATATGTCATGTACCTGGCTCTTTCAGCTGCAACGTCCTGGCCAAGCAATTGTCAGCTCACCCAGTCAGTGACTGGAATGGTGTCTTGCCCCAATCTCTGATTGGCTGAGTGGGCAATGGCTCAGCCAGGCCATGGCGTTGCAGCTGAAAAAGCTGTAGGACACCAGCTGTTAGCTGTACTCAGGAGTGGTGCTACCAGGCATGAGGATGGGTAAGTTTGCTTTGTTTATCCCCCCCCTTGCCACAGTCTGCCTATATTTGGCTTAAAGCGACTCTATCCACTTTTGCCCCCCCCCCAACTACTTATACCTTCTTGTAGCTGCAGAGCAGTTCTTTCAAATAGTATGTTTGTCCACGCTTGTTGTTCTTTCCTGAGGGCGAAAATAAGACTTTAGTTGAGGTGCAGCCGTGCTCTAGAGGCGTGGCCTAAAGGGCTAGTGCCTTTGTGGTGGTATTTTCAGTCTCCCCCTGCCTCCCATGCCGCTCCTCTGTCCGCGCACAGTTTTCTGTGTAATTGCGCCTGCGCCACCTCCTGACCCCATGCGTGCAATGACACACCAGGACAATGGGAGAAAGCCGGTCGTGTCACTGCGCCTGTGCAGCTGATTCCTGGATCCCGGAGCGAAGGCACAATGGTATGGGGGGAGAGGGGGCAGGCTGTGAAAGGTAGGAGAGGCGGGGAAGGCCGTAAGCGTCAGGAACACGGGGCAGGACAGCGCTACGTCATTGCATCAGCGCCGGGGGGGGGGTGTCAGGAGGTGGCTTAGGCGCAATTACACAGAGAACTGTGCGGCTGACAGAGGGCAGACAAAGAGTGGTACGGGAGGCAGGGGAAGGCTTAACACACCAAGTGCAAGTCTTATTTTCGCCCTCTGGAAAGAATGAGCGTGGACAAAGATACCATCTGAAAGAACTGCTCTGCAGCTACAAGAAGGTAAATGTAGTTGGGGGGGGGCAAAAGTGGATACAGAGCCGCTTTTAATAACTCAAGATATTCAAAGTATTTTTCACGGGAATCGCTCATAGTCAAAGTCATTCTCGAGAACGTAGCAGTGTTCCATTACTTGATATGAAGGTATTTGATAATAATGGCCTGTCAATCACAAGCAAACGACGTGGCAAACTGACAGTGAAGGCTAATGTGATTGTAGGCCATGTCACATTGCCATTATTTGTGTCTGGTGGTTTAGTTATCCTTACACGCTTTTTTCTAATGGTAACAGACATCATAATAGGAGGCTCAACATGAATGAGTGGAATAGTTCAGGGCATAATTGTTTTACCAAACCTCATTACCGCACATCGGCTGCCGGCATCTGTACTTTTCTAATCAGGATAAAACTTTTTCCCCTGACCTTGGGTAAGTAGTACAAGTTCTTGATGTCTTTCAAGGCGTTCACACTAAGTAAATGTTCAGGCATAAGTTCATTGTGTTTTTATTGTTCCATGTTATACAGTGAGGCACACAATGACACAAAATAATTTCCCAGCAGACACAGTCAAATATCTACATTATGAAAAAAGATCCTTGGGAGAGAAAATTGGATGCTAATAGCACCAGTTAATTACTGATTGTTTTGAGTCAGGATCATTGGAAGAAATGGCTTATTTTCACAAATAACATTCCTCTCTGTATTTAGTTCATCCATATGGCACTTACCATCTGCTCCATCAGATTTTCTTTTTTTTCCCCTCTCATCCTTGTTTCTGTGTTTCCATTAAAAGACTTCTTTGCAGATCTGGAATCTTGCTGATATCTACTAATCAAAATAGCTTCGTGTTTGAGAGTCCAAAAACCGACACAGCGGCCAGGTTCACGAAGGGGTATCTTGATAAACTGATGGCGCATTAACATGGTTCACCTGCTTACTGGGTTGCAGAGTACTTTCCGAGACTATATTTCCACTGGAGTAGGCTTATGTTGGTTTCATATTTGCTTGAAGAGTCACTGTCAACGAGAAAATTTTTTGACACATTAGAGAGACATTAAAGTATAAGACCGACAACAGAATCTGTAATGAAGAAAATGTCCAATTTATTTACACATCTGCGTACAGGAAAGCAATGTTTCGACCCTTAGTTCTTTGTCAAGCATGCTTCAACTTTAAAGTCTATGCTGTCTACACTACGGATTGTAGGCTAAACAGTGTGCATCCCATCATGATCTTATGTGGCCTTACGGGATGTATCCAAAAAGTGCTGTTGGAATATCCCTTTGTTTTTGGCATGTCAGAGAGACAGGTCAAAAGTTTTGATTGTTCGAGGTCTGAGTGTTCAGACCATGACCAATCGGGAGAACGAGCTGGGAGAAGTCGAGCTTCGCGCATTCCTCTTCCAGCTCTGTACCATGACAAGACAACAGCATAATGAAGGTCTATGAGGAACACCTCTTCACACTGACACAGAGCAGGGAGCGGACCATGCTCAATATACTGATTGGTCAGGATCTAAGCTTTCAGACTGTAACCGATCAAGAGAATAAGCCGGGAGAAGTTGGGCTAATACAACCTTCCTATATTTGAGTGAACTCAAGGTACTGAAAGTTTTTTTGACGAGATGTGTTTCTCATGAACTCAGTATTACTCCATTACTTGTTAGTCAGCTGGACAGGGGAGTGGTGCTACAGGGCACAAGGATAGGTAACACCTCCTCACACTGACACAAAGCGGGGAGCAGGCTGCGCAGTCTATTGATCAATCAGGGTCTGAACACTAAAACCCCAACTGCTAAAAACTTTTGACATGTAAGAAATGGAAGATGGCAACGTTTCAACCCATTAGGTCTTTGTCCATTGACAAACTTTGGGATTAAACGTTGCTATACCGGATTATGTAAAATAATTTATCAGATTTGATTTACACCACAAACGATGTTGGACTTCCCTTTTTCCATTTATGTTTCTCTGACATGTCAAAAAGATTTTTTCAGGTGACAGGTACACTTAACCCCTTAAGGACAGAGCCTGAAATGGCCTTAAGGACAGAGACAAATTTTATGAATATGACCTGTGTCACTTTATTCATTAATAACTTCGGGATGCTTTTACCTATCCGGCTGATTCTGAGATTGTTTTCTCATGACATATGGTACTTTACATTTCTGGTAAAATGGAGTCGATACTTATAACAAATCTTTATGAAAAACACCAAAATAATGTGAAAAATTGTGAAAAAATGCATTTTTTCAACTTTGAAACTTAGAAATTTCTGCTTATACAGAAAATGGTTATGCCACAAAAATTATATATCAAATAGCATTAGCAACATGTCTACTTTATGTTGGTGGCTTTTATTAAACTATCTTTCATTTTTTTTAGACAATAGAAAGCTTAAAACATAAGCAGCAATTTTCCAAATTTTCTGTAAAATTTCAAAATCAGACAATTTTAGGGACCTGTTCAGGTTTAGGCTAGATTCACAGTCTGTATCTGTGCGGCTGTATTGCGGGCGGTAAATCATCGGCCGGATTTTTCCGGTTCATGCGTACGCTGGAAAATATACGATATATGGCTGCACAGTGCACACTATGTATGAATCTACGGCCCGATCGTAAATGGACCCGTAAAAAATGAACAAGACCATTGTTTGCGGCTGGAAATGCGGCCGTGGATTGACAGGCGGCCCGTACGGAGTACTTCAAAAATAACCGGCAATGATGCCGAATGCCGATGCCTCTAATAGTTAATATATTAAATTAATAAAACACATTTTCTTTGTAATAAAGTCCCTTTCGTTGTTCAATAATTTAATTCTAACGAATCCATCATTGTGCAATTAAATATACTTTTAAAATATATATATTTATATATTTATCTTTTGACAGTATATTTAATTGCACAATGATGGATTCGTTTAAATTAAATTATTGAACAACGAAACTGATTTTATTACAACGAAAATGTGTTTTATTAATTAAATATTAATTAGTACAGGAAGCTCCAGTAAGCCGTTAATTCATATTGCCGGCAATAGAGCTTTCTGTACTAATCATCACTTTACTTTAATTAAAACATCAAATGTTTCTTCTAAGCATTAGCATTATTAGAAGAAACATTTAGAATTATATGTGCGCTCAGCTGATTGGCTGATCGGCTGAGCGTACATATAATTAGCGGGTCCGCAGCACAGTGACTTCATTGTGCTGCGGACCAGCGAAGAGGACACATTGGAGTGAGTATAGAACTCTCCCCACCCCCTCCCCTGCACTGCACCCCTCCCAGCAAGGAAGGGGGGTCACTTAAACCCTTCCTTGCTGGGATGGGTGCAGTCTGACATCAGTCTGGCCCCCAAGGGGTTAAGGGGGATGCAATACATCCTCCCTTAAAGGACAACTCCGGCGAAATTTTTTTTTGGCTTATTTAACACACATTACAAAGTTATATAACTTTGTAATGTGGTTAAATACCCGGTCTGGCCCCCTTCCCCCACTTTCCGACCCCCGACCCCCCACCCCGGAAGTTAAAGAATATATACATTACCTATTACGGTCGTCACGGTCCTCTTCTCTGGTGTCGGGTGATGTCAGAGCTGGGGGCGGTCCGGGTCTTCTTCCTTCTCGGCGTCTTCATTGAGAGTGAATGGGAGAGAAAAGGCTGCTGGTGCACATGCGCACCAGCAGCCTTTTCATTGGCTGGAGCGCATCACATGGCTTCCAGCTTGCTCAGCCCTGATTGGCTGAGCTTGCTGGAAGCCATGTGATGCGCTCCAGCCAATGAAAAGGCTGCCGGTGCGCAAGCGCGCTGGCAGCCTTTTCTCTCTCATGGACCCGGAAGAAGGAGACATCGCTGGACGGCGGACGCAGGTGACGGTGAGGCGGACGGCGGGCGAATGGAGTGGCGATCGTCACCGGAGGGATGGTGAGTATGGTGTCTGTGTGTGTCTGTGTTTTTTTTTTTTTTGGGTGTCCCGCCGGAGTTGTCCTTTAACCCCTTGGGGCCAAACTGTAAGCAGCGATCTGTAAAGATGCTGCATACTGTAAGGAGCACAACACCGCTCACAATGATGGGTGTTGTGCTCCTGTTTGTGTGTTTTTTGTGTGTTTCTCCCTTTTTGTTTTTCAGATATCGGTATCCTGTGGATTATGTCGGATTCCGTGGACTACATCGATGACCAGCGGTTGTTTTTTTTTTTTTTTTAATAAAATGGTCAATGAGGGGTGGTGTTTTTTTTTATTTGAATAAAAAAATTTTTTAACTTGTGTCTTGTCTTTATTTCTTTACTTTATAGACTTAGTAGTGGAAGCCGTCTAATAGACGGAATCCATTACTAAGTCGGGGCCTAGTGTTAGCCGGTATAAAATGGCTAACACTAACCCCCCATTATTACCCCAGTACCCAATGCCACCAGGAGTACTGGGAAGAGCCGGGTGCCAGTGGTCCCGGAGCGTTAAAATTGGCGCTACTGGACCGGGCGGCAGCAGGCTGGTAAGATTTAGGCTGGGGAGGGCCTAAACCAATGGCTCTTCCCACCCTGGTGTTACCAGGCTGCTGTCGTTTGGTTTTTAACCCGGCTGGTTATAAAAATAGGGGGGGACCCTATGCATTTTTTTTTTTAAATAAATAAATAATTTAAAAAAACGCATACGGTCCCCCCTATTTTTATAACCAGCCCGGTTAAAAACCAAACGACAGCAGCCTGGTAACACCAGGGTGGGAAGAGACATTCGTTTAGGCCCTCCCCAGCCTAAATCTTACCAGCCTGCTGCCGCCCGCTCCAGGAGCGCCAATTTTGACGCTCCGGGACCACTGGCACCCGGCTCTTCCCAGTACCCCTGGTGGCATTGGGTACTGGGGTAATAATGGGGGGTTAGTGTTAGCCATTTTATACCGGCTAACACTAGGCCCCAACTTAGTAATGGATTCCGTCTATTAGACGGCTTCCACTACTAAGTCTATAAAGTAAAGAAATAAAGACAAGACACAAGTAAAAAATTTTTTTAATTCAAATAAAAACACCCCCACACCCCTCATTGACCATTTTATTAAAAAAAAAACAACAAACAATCGCTGGTCATCGACGTAGTCCACGGATAATATATATATAAATATACATTTATTTATATATATATATTTATTTTAACAGTATATTTAATTGCAAAATGATGGATTCGTTAGAATTAAATTATTGAACAACGAAAGGGACTTTATTACAAAGAAAATGTGTTTTATTAATTCAATATATTAACCATGAGAGGCAACGGCATCGGCATTACTGCAGAGGATCGCAAACCCCGGTAATAGCAATTCATGTAAACTGTTTCCCTGCTTTCCCAGATGCATCCAGAGGTGTTTGCATCACTTTCTAAAGATTTCATTTGTTATTTTTAGTTGAACCAGTTTTCCAAGTAAATGACCGTATGTTTTCAGCCGCATGTCTATTTTTTTCCACGGCCGTAGTTTCATCCGAACATTTACAGCCGCATAAAAAATACAGCCGCACAGTTACATAGTCTGAACCTAGCCTTAAAGTGTATCCATTCTGGAAACTACACTCCACAAGGAATCTAACAAGGGGTGCAGTGAGCATATGGACCCCACTGGTGACAGGCACATATGTAGAACTTGTGCCATGAAAATAAAAAATACCATTTTTTCAATTTCACGGCACAAATGTGCCTGTCACCAGGGGGCCATATCCCGGCTGCCCCCCTTGTTAGATTCCTTATGGGGTGTAGATTCCAGAATGGGGTCACTTGTGGGGGGTTTCTACTGTCCTGGACGCACAGAGGCTTTGTAATTGCATCATGGCATACTCTAATGGGAATGGCAGCCATACCTATTTAGCTGGGGAAAAGGGACAATTCTAATTTATTTGGGGGTATTAGGCCAATTATTAGTTTATATGGTTGAAAAGGACAGGAGTCCATCAAATTCAACCTGTGTTGATCCAGAGGAAGGCAAAAAACCCTTGTGAGGCAGACGACAGTAGCCTCATCACAGGGGAAAAATTCCTTCCCGACTCCATAATAGCGATCAGAATAATCCCTGGATCAACGTGACCCCTGAAATAGGAATAAGGGACAGAATTTAGAAAATGTAGAACTCCGATGACGTGTGGTACGCCTTGAAGCGATCCAGTATACAGAGGCCGGGGTGATCAGGACAGGTGTCACACTGAAAAATGGTGTCCTTCCTGATCCCCCTGTTACGCCACACTCTGCACTTCTTTTGGGGTCTCCAGTTCTCCTGTGTGCGGGACGTCACCTGGAAAATTTTGCCCTGGTGCGAACCGGGGTCCCTCATATCTAGAAGCGCTGGGTCCGCTCCATGGCTGCTAAATATTAGGGCTCTATTACTGCTTCTGATATTTCGGATTGTGCTACAAGCTATAGTAGCTCAGGCAGCGAGGGACCGGAAGAGGGGGTGCTGGTAAAAAAGTTATCCCCGTACAGGTGGTAACCTTTATCCAGCAGTGGGAAGATCACTCTAAGGGTACGTGCACACTGCGGAATGGCGAAGGATAACCCTTTGTGCATTCCGCAGCTGGCACCCGCCGGCGGACTGATGGAGGCGCGCTTCTCCGCCTGTGTCACACTCCATTCTATGCACATTCTTTGGACAGACAATGGAATCCGCCTGTGCATATGTGTGTCTATGACACGGGCAGAGACGCGCGTCTCCATCAGTCCACCGGCGAGTGCCAGCTGAGGAATGCACAAAGTGTTATCCTTCGCCATTCCGCAGTGTGCACGTACCCTATATCTGTAAGTGTACCCTGAGGTACTCTCACAGAGTTTGGAGAATTTCACGCCATACCGTCATCTCTTATTGGGGCGGTACTGGTGGAAAAGACGTGTCTTGGGGGCAGCGTACACTACGCTACCCCCAGACACGTCACTGGATGATGAGGATGAATGGAGGGAAAAAGGATCCCCCCCATTCATCCCCGCTGGCTGTTTTGATGTCAGAGGCAATAATAACGTATCCCTCTGATGCCGAAAACAACCTTGGAAGCCATGTTTTTACGGGGACTAGTATATGGGGTATGTAAATGTGTAATGTAGTGTAGTGTAAAACTTTATTTCATGTAGTGTGGTGTAATGTAGTGTTTTTTAAGTTTTTTTGACAGTAAGAAAATAATATACCTACGCCAAGAAAGTTGTTGCTGATAAATGCCGCACTTAGATGCGGCACTTATTAGCAGACAGTGGCGGTAGGATATAGGGGGAAAAAACGCCCCTACGCCAAAAAGGAGGAGTTGCTGATCAGCGGCACACTTATGTGCGATGCTGATCAGCACTCAGCGGCGTTAGGGTGCATAAAAATTGAAAAAAGAAAAAATCTTTTTAACCCAAAGCAATATTCACTGATCAGCCGCTAGGGGGCAGTAGAATGGAGCTGCCGGAGATGGCCGAGGCCCGCCGAAGCCCCGAGTATTTCCGGAAATTGAAGAAGACCCGATGCTGGACTTGACCGAACCCGGAAGTCGTGCCGAGGACACCGTGGAGCGCAGATCGTCGCTCCGGACACTGGGATCAGATGAGTATGGTGCACCTACACCCCACACACCTGTTCTGCACCCCTCAGCTACCTAGCTGAGGGGTGCAGAACCCGGCAACACTGTTTTTTAACAGTTTGATCGCCGTGATGGGCCGGCCGGTACTGGCCGGCCTATCACGGCGATCGTGGGGGTGGCACCTGCGCCATCTTTCCCCAGTACACTAATGGTGATTGGTGCTGTCTCGGACAGCACCAATCGCCATTGCTTTCCGGTTAACCGATGACCTGGAAAGCTGTATTCAGCTGCTATCGGCTGATCTGTATTGATCAGCCGATAGCAGTGATGGCCTGCTATACACTATAGCAGGCCATCTTCCCCAATCGCAGTGTGTGATCACATAGCGGTCGGGGAAACATCAAACTTCTGCCCGTTTGTGCTAAGTACCAGGGCGCTGGGGCGTAAGTTTACGCCCGATGTCGTTAAGGGGTTAAAATATGTTAGGAATGGAATTTTGAAGGCTAGTACATCCCTTTTTCAGGGGGGGGGGGGGTATTTTACCTATTTAAAGGGTCTTTGTACCAATGTTAAGAAATGTCAAGTAAAAACACTTTTTTTTTTTTTTTTTAATCCAAAAACAGGAGTGGGTTAAAAACAGAAAGCTGTGCACATCTTTCCATTATAATTTTGACAATTACTGTATATGCCTGATTTTGGTTGAAAAGAGTGCAACCAAAAAACTGATGGAAATACTATGTGTTTTTTGACCCATTCCTGGTTTTGGTTAAATTATAAATAATATTTGAGGAAAATACTGACCAAAATACTATGTGAACATAGCCTTAAGGATATGTTTTCATTATTTTTTTTTCATCCACAATATCAGAATGAGCCATACGCAGTAAAATAAAAGCAAAATATCATAGTAAATTGGATATATATTGTGATTTGTATGTTTTATGTAATAATGTGCTACATTAAAGTCTATGGAAGAAGAGTCGTCTGTGCACACTTTGTAATTTTTTTTGTTTTTACTATGTGAGCACTGACAGACATTTTTGCCAGACTTTAACCCTTTAAGGACACAGCCAATTTTCATTTTTGCACCTTTGCTTTTTCCTCTTTATGTTTAAAAAGCCATAGAGCTTGGATTTTTCTACCTACACACCCACATGAGCCATTATTTTTTTGCGACGCAAATTGTACTTTGCAATGAAAGACTTAATGTTACGCCGTTTGTCCTATGGTGAAACTGACATGTTCTCTATGTTCCTCACATCAGTATAATTACAATGATATGCATCTTGTATAACTTACAACAATATATTGCTCTGGGCTGCAGTGGCGTATTCTCTCCAGTTTGACGTAATAGAATAAATGACAAATCTTTGGCACTTTCTGGAACCAGTTGATTTGAAAGGAAAAAAAATTGGTGAAGAACCCTTTTAAATATATAAATGGTCAATGGTGATGAAAGAAAAAAAAAAAAAAAAAAAAGAATTAGCCCTTATAAGGCCATGTCCATACACTGTAAAAGAACGTCTGCCATTTGATTTGAAAATAACAGCTGTTGTTTACATAATTCAATGATTAACATTGCAGTCTGGTCATGATGCCCAAATACCAGTAAATTGATCATGATCATTATTTATGGTCGTAATGATTAAAATACAGAGGTATTTTTGCCGCAAAAAGGTCTCTGTCTCTGGTTGAAGCCAACTAGTGGAAATATTCCTACGTAGTCAAGTATAGTCAGTAGAAAGGGGCTAACTTGCATCTGTGCTCTACTGTGGATTAGTCCCACTGCCTTTTCTCTCTAGGAGATAATTGTGTGATAGGAACTGTGTGTGTAAGAGACTGTGAACAGGCTTACGGTTCAGGGAAGAAAAAGAGTGCTGCACCTCACACCTATGGCTGACACTAGTGCCTCTCGGCTGCATAAAAAACATCAGAATTTTGTGTATGAATTGATCAAGCCACACTGCCCCATGTACCGCGTGCAGGTATCTGATACACATGGGTCCCTACACTAAGTCCACACTGTGTCGGTCAGTGGCCACCACCCCCGCAGGCATGCAAGGGCAGGGAAGGGGGGCCATGGAACGGCCCTGCAACCCCCATGCCACAGGACCAGACCCAAAAATGCCCCCCAAAAAAACTCCCAGCCAGCACCGCCGGTGGAGGAAGCCGCCCCCAAACAGCACAAGTCTGAATAAGGTATTGCGCTCACCATTGCTACTGCAGATAGAATGGGACAAACAGGAGGGATAAAAGCATGTGCACTCAGGTGTCTCATACTAATTGCGGTCATGTGGGTCTTCCAGGAGGAGTGCAAAAACACTGAGAAAAGAGAGAAACAAAATACGGTTCAGAGAAGAAAAAGAGCGCTGCACCTCACACCTATGGCTGATACTAGTACCTCTCGGCTGCATAAAAACATCAGAATTTTGTGTATGAATTGATCAAGCCACACTGCCCCATGTACCGCGTGCAGGTATCTGATACACATGGGTCCCTACACTAAGTCCACACTGTGTCGGTCAGTGGCCACCACCCCCGCAGGCGTGCATACCTTATCCTGACTTGTGCTGTTTGGGGGCGACCTTCTCCAACGGCGGTGCTGGCCAGGTTCTGGTGTGGCAATTTTGGGTCTGGTCCTGTGATATGGGGGTTGCAGGGCCGTTCAATGGCCTCCCTTCCCTGACTGTGCATGCCTGCGGGGGTGGTGGTCACTCACCGACACAGTGTGGACTTAGTGTAGGGACCCATGTGTATCAGATACCTGCACGCGGTACATGGGGCAGTGTGGCTTGATCAATTCATACACAAAATTCTGATGTTTTTCATGCAGCCGAGAGGCACTAGTGTCAACCATAGGTGTGAGGTGCAGCGCTCTTTTCTCTCCTGTATTGCGCTGTGAACAGGTTTACCTTCCTACCTGTACTGCAGCTGTGCACAGGGTTAGTGAGACATCTAGTGGTTAGAGTAGGGCACAGCAACCGAATAACCTAACTATGGCGCCTCAGTTAACTTGTTTTACCTGGGTGTCTATAAGACAAGGAAACCACTACATGAACATAGCCCTTATGAGGTGACCTTATGGATAGTATGTCCTGATATACAGTAACTACAGTTTATGATGCAATTATGATTGGACATCAGAAACACATCATGATAAGATTATCCCAATTTAAAGACCCCATTACACTAAACGATTAGCTGCTGAATCAAGTAGATATCACCCCACGTAATAAAGACACCGATCAGCGAGCAAACGTATTTTTCTCAGCTGGCCACTGTCTTTCAACATGTTGTTGTGCATCTCTCAGTGCATCTCTCCGTGTGATAGGTGACGTGCCTCCGACAGCTGATGAGAGCTAGTACTGCACGGACATCACTAACAATGTGCAGCCCAGCCCACACGATTATCGAGCCGTGTAACAGGTTCTAGCAGATTGCTGCTCGCTTACCCAATTCGTCGTGCTAATATGGCCTTAGTATGGACCTCTTCTTGTAGCTGGCTGACGTGAGATAATGACTTTATATACAGTCATTCTGCACCATAAAGCCATGGACACACCATTTGAGTTGTTATAGTAATTATTATTTTAGTGACTTGAAACAATATATCTCGAGGATGATGTCATTTTTACTAAACTATAATTACTTTTGCTTTTAAAAATCAATATTTTTTGAAGACGTGCAGTTGTCCAGTGGGAGCGAGGTCCTTCCCCTCAATGGCTAACCTTTACATTTAGTTTTTTTTTTTTTTTTTTTTACATTTCATTATGGTTTTGTTTGAGATATTTTGTGGCTAGATAGATTTATTGATGCTCGATTAATTATTTGGGGGTAATAAAGAAAATGGAGCGTTAGATTTTGTTCAGTATCTTAACAGCCACAATTACCTTTATAGATAACCTTTTGCATGGTGATGTTGAGAATGGCGCTATTCAGACTCAGCTGTACTGCATACCACTGCCAGGTAATACACTGCTTCATGCTGCCATCCTGGTTAGGAATTGACCTATAGGAGAGTTCACCAGAGCTAAGATGTTTGTTCTTCAGTGACAATGTGAGCAGTCGCCGTGCTTCTTACCTTCTCATTCCTAGTGTGAACATGGGTTGGTTTTGTCCTGGCCTAATTAATTGTGTTCTGGTTAATGCCCATGCATTTTCTAGAGTGAATTCTACCAGCACCTAAATGGTTAACGCCTTGCCTTGCATGTGATTGACAGTCCTATCCTCCAGTCTTAGTTCTTGTCTGTCTACCCCAATCATCTATGAGACTGGGATGTTGTTTCTTTTAACCCCTTCCTGCATCAGCACATAACTGTATGTCCTGATGCAGGTGGGGGCGTTCAGAGAGGGGTGGCACAGTGTAGCCCGGACTGCGGCTATAAGCGGGCACGGTCTGATCACTGCCCCTTCTAATTATACATTTAGATGCAGCTTTCAAAACTGACAGCTGCATTTAAATGTATTGTTTTCCCCTTTTACGGGTGTCTGGAGGGGAGATCACTTCTCCTTACCGAGCTGGGACTCAGCGTCGCACTGACGCTGATCCCGGCTCGGCAATCCCTCTATGTGGGCGGCTACAGACCTGATCTGATCGATCATTGCTGTATTAAGTATGCTGCAGTGATCTCTATGGGAGATCACTGCAGTAATACTGAAAGTCCCCCTGTGGGACTAAAAGTTACAGTGTACAGTAAAAAAAAAAGTGTTTTTATTAATAAGAAATCCCCTCCCCTAATAAAAGTTTGAATCACTCCCCTTTTCCCATTTTATAAATAAAAATAAATAAATAAACAAACATATTTGTTATCGTCGTGTGTGTAATCACCCGAACTATTAAATTATCACATTGCTGATCTCGCACGGTAAACGGCATAAGCGCAAAAAAAAAAACACTAAAGTGTAAAATTGCAAGTTTTTTTGTCACGTCAAATCCAGAAATATTGTAATAAAAAGTGATCAAAAAGTTGCATATATGCAATCAAGGTACCAATAGAAACTACAGATCATGGCACAAAAAATGACACCTCACAAAGCCCCATAGACCCAAGGATAAAAGCGTTATAAGGCTGGATATAGAGCACTTTTAACACATTTACATTTTTTCTTTAAAGGTTTTAATTTTTTAAAAGCCGTCAGATATAATAAAAATCATTTAAGTTACATATTGTTGTAATTGTACCGACTGGAGGAACATATATAACATGTCAGTTTTACCATAAGGTGAATGGCGTAAACACGAAACCCCCCAAAATGAAATCAAATTCCTTTTTTTTTTTATTTCACCGCGCATATAATTTTTTTTTGTTTCACAGCATATTTTATGGAAAAATTAAGCATGTCATTGTAAAGTACAATTGGTGGCGGAAAAAATAAGGGCTCATGTGGGTCTGTAGGTGGAAAAAATACAGGCGCTATGGCTTTGTAAACACGAGGAGAAAAAACGAAAATGCAAAAACAAAAATGAGCCCAGTTCTGAAGTTCTAAAAGTCATTCTCTATGCCTGATGCCTGCTATATCATACTTAGTATGCCTATACTCACTTCCTACCCTGTGATTTGCAATCCTTATCTATTGGTTCCCTTGCTTTGGCTTGTGTCCACGACTACTTGTTTGTCTCATGACTTGGTCTGTATCTTTGTCCTCTGGTTTGCCCTCCTTACTCACTTCCCTTCACTCTGTTCCTGTGTGCTGCCAGCCCTTACCTGTCTGCTTGTCCCTGACCACGTTCTAGCATCACGTCTTTGTACCTCATCTCGCCTCACCTGGCCACTGACTAAAGCAAGTCACGCCAGGGAGAGTGACCTTGGAGTCGACTGCTGCAGCAAGTATATCCCTCCTTGGGGCGGCCACTGGTGGAGACAAGTGGTCCCTTAGACTCCGCTCCCTGGTGCGGCTTATAACCATCACTTGTAGAGGTCACGCGGATCCATTGTTTCCAGCCATCTCGTATTTGTCTCATGGAGACAAGTCCCTATCTGCAACTCTGTTTCAACTTTGTAATGGTGAGAGAATTAATCACAGTGAGCTCGTCAGCAACTTGACCTCAGATTAACCCTCCTGGCATTACAAAGAAGCTACAAAGTTGCAGATAAAGCCAGCCAGGGACTTTTTTTTTTTTACATCAACCCTCTCTGAAGGGAGGGGGGGGATGAGCGGGAGACAGAGAGAAAAGCTCACACACAAGTCCCTATCTGTAACTTTATATCGCTTGTAATTGTAATGTCGAGAGAATTAATCACAGTTATTTCATCAGCAACTTGAACTCAGAATAACCATCCCATTAAAGCATTAGCATTACAAAGAAGCTACAAAGTTGCAGTTAAAGCCAGTCAGGGCTGTTTACCTCAGAGAGGAGGGGGAGACAGAAAGACAGAGAGAAAAGCTCACACACAGATTTTTTTGTCTCCAGCTGAAAGCAGTAGCTCAGAACTGGGGGAAGCAGACTAAACAGATAATAACAAGTATGAAAGTAATTATCATTCTCACCATGGGCACCTTTAATAACCGCTAATTAAACGTGCATTAATTTCGATATGTGAACATAGCCTAAGCCGCAATAAATACTAAGCTTATGTCAAATAAACTAAAGAAAAATCATAATAAAAATAAGCTAAAACCCTGATATCAATTTTATAAAAGTTATATGCAATTATAAGGTGGATACCTGAGTTCATACAGCGGTGAAGTGATTCCGTTACTAAACAGAGACTTCAAATCGCGAATACAAAATGGATTGCACATTGTAGACTTAAAATAGCCGTACGTTCTTACCGGCGCTACATGCCTACAAAAATGTCTCGTTTTCAAGACAAGGAAAAGAAGCAGCGAATCATTTATGACTGTCTCATATAATGATGATATTGTCAGTAACAAGCGCTACGCAGATTTGTTCTTTATAGAAAAATAGATCAAAATAATTCCATTCTTCAAACCTGCCGTGTACTGCTTTCCCGGCGTGTGTTTTTTTTTTTTTTTTTTTTTTTATATATATATTTTTTACAGTAACTTAATTGGATCCTGACAAGGTAAAATGTGAGATTTTGTGCACCTATCTCCTCTGATAAATGATGATCTCTGGAATGGAGACAGCATTCCCCTGTATAGACCAGTCTCTGGAGACACCGTAAAAGTATTCCAGTCATTGATAAGGAAGTGAAAGCCTTCAACCGCATTTGTGTATTATTAAACACAAGCACCAGTGTCCGGGGAATACCGACTTTGAGTCGGTACAATATGAGAAGACTCATCATTCAGCGCACGCAACGTCAGACGCATTCCCAAGTTGCCAGGTTGTGATTTATTTTTAAACTGCTCATATGTGGGAGAGTAAAAAAAATAAAAAAAATAATTTACAGGCTTTTCAAACTCGGCAACAAGTATTAGAGTGATATTTTAAAGTGCAAAGCAGGCGAATCAGCCTAAAGATTAAACCAAGGATATAACCTTGAATAATATTAAGGGAGGTTTTTAAGCACCTGTCAAGTACGGATCTTACCATCTGATGAGCCATGCAAATGAAGGCACCCGCAGACAGTTCGGAAGATTTGTTGCTTAGGTTTTGCTGACTTTTGCTATGTTTGCTATTGTGCTATTTTAGAGGGTTTTTTTTCCATTAGGAAAACTCAATTGTTTAATGGGAAATATTGTATAGTGTAGATCTGAGGTCAATAATTGGTATAGACTTAATCCTTGGATTCCTTGCCATTCCAACCCTTAGAAGTAGGATGGGGCACAAACTAAGACAACTTAAGTAGGTCCAGATGATCTACACTTGTGTTAAATGGGTTGTCCAGGATCAATTGATCATTAACAGAGATGAGCGAATAGTGAAATATTTGAAAAATTCGAAATTCGATTCGAATAGCCCCCGATACTTGTATATTCGATCAAATATCGAAAACCATTATAGTCTATGGGAGCAAAATACTTAGGACTTTGAAATCAATATTCGACCACTAGATGGTCAGCAAGTCTAAATCTAAATCTAAATCTCTGCTTTCTATACTTTTAGCCCTAACAAGGGCTTTTGGGGGTCCCTTCCTACCTAACTTTACCTAAAAGCTCTCTATCCCTGGTATACAGTCTGTCCCTCTCTAGCTTCAATTAGCAAGTGACACGAATCTGAAATCACTATTCTTATATTCAGGAAGTCACATGGTTAAGCCAGCCAATCACAATTAAAGCTTTTTTCCTGCCTATTCCTAGTGCCTGTCCCTACCCCCTGCATGTTTATTGGCTTAAAAAAAGTGCCTGTGAGGCGGAAGGGCAATTCGAATTTTTACTGCGTTTCCTTTCGAATATCGCAGTATTTGAAAAGCTATTCGATCGAATACTATTCGCTCATCACTAATCATTAACAATTCTGGATCATTTTTTTCCGGACAACCCCTTTAACTTTCTGAAAAAGACCTGCTAATATTTCCATACAAAAACCAAGAAAATAAGGGTGTCACATGGCAGAAGTTATACTGAGAAATATAAGTCCTCCTAAAACAGGAGGGCATGTAGTTAGTTAATGCAGGTGATGGAGATGGATAAGTTCACACTTCAGCTGGATTTCCTTTCACAGTCTCCGTCAAAGAATCTGGTTTTCAGCACAGAACTGATGCATACACATACCTGACTATAGACTTTAATAGGGCCCATTGGGTTTCTGTCTGGTGTCTATTTTACTGGATTTAAAGAGAAACCTCGGATAAGGAAATTTTTTTCTTTTACAAATACAATACAATGAAAGTTATATAGTAGTCTCTATATAATGTATGACCGTGTCTTCACAGTTCTGCGACCAATGTCTCACATTCAGTTTGTTTCCTAAGCACAGACTGAGGATGCAGGAGCGACAGGGGGCAGAGAGGGAGGGGTATAGGCAGAGAGGGGTACGGTATGGTCACAGGGCCTGTGATGGGACCGGGCATGAGAAGGGTTATTAAAGGGGTTATCCAGTGCTACAAAAACATGGCCACTTTTCCCCCTACTGTGGTCTCCAGTTCAGGTGCAGTTTGCAATTAAGCTCCATTTACTTCAATGGAACTGAGTTTCAAAACCCCACCCAAACAGGAGACAACAGTAGGGGGAAAGTGGACATGTTTTTGTAGGATAACCCCTTTAAGGTGGGAGAAACAGGACATTCAGAGAGCGCACTGCAAAGACCACTGGGGAATATAGTCTCATAGCAGTAGATGGGAAGAGGAACAGCCAGAGAGATAGAGTAGGCAGAAAACTATGTCAGAGGACTACTGTGAAACCCCATTGAGAGTGTCAGGGAAGAATACGGCAATGCCGGTGATGTGCCGGTGGCGGGGGTAGACGGCATTTACGGGATCCCAGAAAAGCGTCTTAGACGGGTATTCACAAACTAGTGTAAGACATCTATGAGAATTGCAAGCCGTACATACAAAAAGAGGCTGGGATGAGCCATCTTTCTATTATTTACCTCTCATTGGCTGGCCATATTACTCTGTGACTAGTTGTTAGAGCATTTATTAGCAGATCATCTAGAAGAATTGTACTTATTTACAACTATTGCTATTGGGCATCCCGTGGCTTATGGCATTCACACAAAAAGCAGAGTATCTATTAATCTGTGGTGGAGTTTTTTCAGTGCATTTATGGGCAATATTGCTTGATGCAAAGTATGATCTGTAAACCCCCTGATGAACCATGTTTAAAACCCGCAGGGAAACGCATTGGGTTTAGTCCTGATTTGTATTTTATATACAACTAGAAAATGTACCCGGCGCTGCCTGGGTATAAAGTGTCAGTGTGTTAATTAGATTTGTTCTAAGGTGCCCAGGAGGCCAAGCTAAAGGTATTGTTTCATCTGAGTTAATCAGTGGAATTAGTGTATACCTGTAGTGCATAGTTGGAGGGGTTCTGTATACTCACAATGTATAGTTTTTAGGGGTCTCGCATATCTGTAGTGCATAGTTGGGGGGGCTGTATACCTATAGCGTATAGTTGAGGGAGGTCCTGTATACCTGCAGTGTACAGTTGGTGAAGGTCCTGTATACCTGTACTGTATAGTTTGGGGTTCCTGTATACCTGTAGTATATAGTTGGTGCTGTATACCTGTAATGTATAGTTGGTGGAGGTCTTGTATACCTGTAGTTTATAGTTTAAGGGTCCTGGATACCTGTAGTGTATAATTGGTGGAGGTCTTGTATACCTGTAGTGTATAGTTCGGGGGTCCTGTATACCTGTTGTAAATAGTTTGAGGGTCCTGTATAACTATAGTATAGAGTTGGTGGAGGTCCTGTATACCTGTAGTGTATAGTTTGGGGTCCTATATACCTGTAGTATATAGCTGGTGGAGTTCCTGTATACCTGTAGTATATTTGGGGTCCTGTATACTTGTAGTATAGAGTTGGTGAAGGTGCTGTATACCTGTTTTTTAGAGTTGGTGTAGGTCCTGTATACCTGTAGTGTATGGTTTTGAGGTCCTGTATACCTGTAGTGTATAGTTTGGGGTCCTATATACCTGTAGTATATAGTTGGTGGAGTTCCTGTATAACTGTAGTATATAGTTTGGGGGTCCTGTATACCTGTAGTGTAAAGTTTGGGGTCCTGTATACCTGTAGTATATAGTTTTGTGGAGGTCCCGTGCACTTGTAGTATATAGTTTTGGGGTCCTGTATACCTGTAGTGTAAAGTTTGGGGTCCTGTATACCTGTAGTATATACCTGTATACCTGTAGTGTCCTGTATACCTGCAGGGTTGTATTTACCCGTATGGCAGTGTTATTCAGTCACAGTATGTCGGTATTGGTCATGTCTGGTATGGGGGTGTTATCCAGTCACAGTATGGCGGTATTGGTCAGGTCTGGTGTGGCGGTGTTATCCAGTCACGGTATGGTGGTATTGGTCAGGTCTGGTATAGCGGTGTTATCCAGTCACAGTATGGCAGTATTGGTCAGGTCTGATATGATGGTGTTATCCAGTCACAGTATGGTAGTATTGGTCAGGACTGGTGTGGCGGTGTTACCCAGTCACAGTTTGCCGGTATTGGTCAGGTCTGGTATGGCAGTGTTATCCAGTCACAGTATGGCGGTATTGGTCAGGTCTGGTATGACAGTGTTATCCAGCACAGTATGGCGGTATTGGTCAGGTCTGGTATGGCAGTGTCATCCAGTCACAGTATGGCGTTATTGGTCAGGTCTGGTATGACAGTGTTATCCAGCACAGTATAGCGGTATTGGTCAGGTCTGGTGTGGCGGTGTTATCCATTCACAGTATGGCGGTATTGGTCAGGTCTTATATGACAGTGTTATCCAGTCACAGTATGGCGGTATTGGTCAGGTCTGGTATGACAGTGTTATCCAGTCACAGTATGGCGGTATTGGTCAGGTCTGGTGTGGCAGTGTTATCCAGTCACAGTATGGCGGTATTGGTCAGGTCTGGTGTGGCGGTGTTACCCAGTCACAGTATGAAGGTATTGGTCAGGTCTGGTATGGAGGTGTTATCCAGTCACAGTATGAAGGTATTGGTCAGGTCTGGTATGGAGGTGTTATCCAGTCACAGTATGGCGGTATTGGTCAGGTCTGGCAGTGTTATCCAGTCACAGTATGGCGGTATTGGTCAGGTCTGGTATGGCAGTGTTACCCAGTCACAGTTTGGTATACCTGTTGTGCCCTGTATATACATGTACTGTATGGATGGAGTAGGGGGTCCTGTATATACATGTACTGTATAGATGGAGCAGGGGGTCCTGTATATACATGTACTGTATAGATGGAGTAGGGGGTCCTGTATATACATGTACTGTATAGATGGAGTAGGGGGTCCTGTATACATGTACTGTATAGATGGAGTAGGGAGTCTACTAGTTATTACTGTGGATGTTGTGAGGCAGCTTCCCTAGCAACCATTGCTCCCTGTGAAAATGAAAGCAGTAATCCTATTGGTTGCTAAGGCTCCAACTGCCGTGTCTGCTGCAGCTAATTATATCACCTGTGTTTGCAGTGAGGAGATTTTCCCATTCATCTCTATGGGGCGCCTCTCTTTCCCCTCCCCCTCCCCTCCTGTACATCTGGCGGGGACGGGACCTTCGCAATAACCTTCCCGGGCACCCAATGTATCTGTGTGCCAAATTTGGGGTCAAACGGTTCAGGCGTTTGGAAGTCTATAGAGGACAGACAGACAGACAGACAGAAGGACAGACAGACAGACAGACTTTGATTTTTATGATATAGATAGTTCCAATGGACACACACCATCAACAATGGTCTCCGTTTTACAGAGTTAATTTACCCTAATATAACAGGTCCAAATTATTTAAAGAAATTACCTTTAATAAGATAACAATTACACAACACAAAGCTAAATTTTAAATATAACAATTTTTATTGACATGATTAAAAAAACATAAAAAATCTTTTAAGTGCAAAAGGCAATCCAGTAATAAATGATAACCAGGACACCTGATCTTACACAGTCTTATTATATCCCACTATATCATGTAAGCATCCAAATTAACACCCATATGACCATGCAGTGTATCCACACAGCCTCGGATAGCTGTACATAGTATCAGCCCAATCCTACAAATACCTTAAGTAGTTTAAAATAGGACGCTTACCCATCGTGGTGTCTGGTATCAAAAACCCCGACGCACGTTTCGCCTACAGGTCGCTTTATCAAGGGGCGTATCTAACTCCTGTCTCACGCACTATTTATATCGCAGATAAGGATTCCTTCCGGGGAACGACGCGGGTCATAGGAGGGGCCAGGAATCACGCAGTTTCCTCCCGGCCTACGTCACTGGAACGCAGGCCCGCCGGTGGAACGCAGGCGGGCATGCGCACAGTGACTCAAGAGGCCACGTCAGAAGAGCGCCTGTGCCAGATTCTCCCTGGACCCGCGTACACGGACTGATTTGTACCATGTTATCATTTACTTTATTTGGTCTACTTGTAATTTTTGATCCTGCATGATATTATTGTTGGATCCAGACATCGACCTATGTCAGTGGGTATGTCAAGTACTGATGTTTGTGGTACTTTTACTTTTTAGCCTGATACCGCATTTTCCGGCGAATAAGGGCAAATAAGACGACCCCTGACTGATTGTCAGGGGTTCACCTTATATGTCGGAAAATGTTAACCCCTGCCTGACAGCAGCCCTGCTGCAGTCAGGCAGTGGTTAACTTCAGATAAATAATAATAAAAAAAAAAAACAGTTAACTTACCTGAGGCCCGTTCCCGACCTCCGCCCGACTCCTGTACCATTCTCGGCACAGGCAGTGTGACGTACACTGACTGCGCCGGGGATCCCTGATGCTCTCTCGAGCAGCCGAGAATCTCATCGGAGAAGCTCGGAGACGCTAGGTTGCCAAGAGAGCTTTGAAAGGATGACAGTGGCTTCGGGAACTTCCGGCCCCTCATTCTTCCGAATCTCTCCCGACACTTTCAAGCTGTCTTTATGAGACCAAAGCAGCTAAAATGTTTTCCTCTAACCTTATTTTGGTTATGTTAAAAAAACAGATGTGTTTCGATCCATTTTTTTTAAATAATGGAAGTCAATGGAAAAACGGATCAAACGGATGCAAAGTTATTGCAAAAATGGATGAAAAAAACGTAGTGTGAACCCAGCCTAAGACATAACTACGTGCTGAGTTTTATAACCGACTGACATTTGTATCTGGGTACATTATTTTTTATTCATTATTGAAGACCCCAATCAATATTAGATATTATCTTAGATGTAGATGTCTTTCATGGGGGTGGTGTTACGAATGGTTTTGCATGTAGGATTATCTTGCACTATGTGCACAGAAGCCTAGAGACAAAATTTGTCAAATAAGGGTTGAGTCGGAAGGGTTGGGTTAAAAAGCAATAGTACGATTTATGTTTAGTGTTGAACAGAGAGGCCGAACTGGGTTCAGAAATGTTCTAAGAACCTGAACCCTCGGCATTTCATTTCCCACGGCTGCAGAGGTTGGATGCCACCCCCCCTAGGGAGTCCTGGAAAACATAAGCTGTCTCCAGGCCACGGGAATTCAAATGCCGATCGTTTGGGTTTGGAGAATGTTGCTGAACCCAAACAGTTCAGCCTCTCTGCTCAACACTATTCATGTTTAAGTGATGCGTTCACTCTGCTTATTTCCAGCTGGATCTGCTAACCTCTGAATGCAGAGTACCTTTCTGGGAACACTTCCAAAACACTATAAAAATATTCTTAAATACGTGTGATGCTGAAAAATGCATCCATTTGTGGAAAGCCAAATACCCAACCTTGTATAGAAATCCATCATCCAAAAAATGTTCAGATTAAGATACAGTTTGCGAAACACTTACTATTTGCAAAAGAAGTATACCTAAAATATCGTTTTAGCTACATAAAAAGTTGTATATTTTATCCAAATGCATAATGTGGACTAGATGGTGGAATTGCAGATATGGTGAATTGCTATAGGGCTCATAAAGAAAATCTAATGTAGGCAAACTATGGAGATGTCCATTGGAGACCTATCGTATCATTTCTTCTATTGTAAGGCAAAGGCATAGGCTGAATCCACTGACAGGGTTGGACAGGCATACTTTTACATACTGTCCCATAGATAGTCACAGACAGGCTTATGCTTACTTAACAGGGGCAGACATACTTATTTTCTAACTAACCCATGGCCAGACATTCACTCTACTGCAAACAAATATTAATCTAAACAAATATATATAAAAAAAATATATACACACAGACATTTTCTCCAGATGGCAGAGATAGCTATAGGGGGTGTCGAGACAAGAATAAAACTTAAAGGGGTTGTAAATAAAATTATATGGTTGCAAGTATGTAAAATACTATAAAGAAGCTATACTTACCTTTCTGCTCTGTTCTCATACAGGTCTCTGGTATCCCCTGGTATCCCCTGGATAAGTGGACACTTAGAGGGAGATTTATCAAACATGGTGACTTAGTTGCCCCTAGCAACCAATCAAATTCCACCTTTCATTCCTCACAGACTCTTTTGAAAATGAAAGGTGGAATCTGATTGGTTGCTAGGGGCAACTGAGCCAGTTTCACTTTACACCATGTTTGATAAATCTCCCCCTTAGGCTCTATCCATGTTTTTCTGGACTCCCTAGGGCTTTATCCAACTTCTTCAGCAACCAGTATTTAAATGTCGAAAGATCGGACTTGAGTATGCTTGAGTTGCACTCATTTCTAATAGTAGCCCAGATTGCAAAGGTTTAAAGCATATCTGTCACTAAAAATAACTTTTGACATGTCATAAGAAAAGTCAAAAATTATTGATCACAGTGGGTCTCACTGCTGAGACCCACTGTGATCAGAAGATATAGTTAGGTAGAGATCGCAGCAGGGCAATTCAAGCCCCACCCAGCCTGTCAAAATTCCCAATGTCAATGGGAGATTATTGACGGCCAGAGAAAGGATCCTGCTGCCGATATCTCTTCACGGCTACATCTTATGGTCAGAGACCCGTTCTGATCAATAACTTTTTTTATGAAGACATGACATATAATTACTTGCTTTTTGTAAGTTTCTTATCCAAAATTTTAGAGTGAATTAGATATGAGGTGGAATCTTGGCATTTTGGACATGTTCGGGTATGCTTTCTCCCACAAGCGACTTCTTACCCGCTTACTCTCACCTTAGAAATAATTCTTCCGAGACATGCAGAGGACAGAGGTGAAGAGCCAAAAGCAGAACAGCTAAGACCTTTTCTGCTTCCTAAATAACCTCTTTAAGAAAAACTACAAAGTCTATTGGAAACTGTAGGGTGAGAAAATAGAATATAATAATTTAAATGATGACTGATAGATCCATCGCAAAGTCTTTGTCCTGTATTATCAAAACAGTATTAGGATAATCCCAGCTGAAGAGAATTAATCTTGGCACCGCTGTGTCTCCCACTGAGGTCACACATCTCCAGGTCTTCGGAGACAATCCAAGCCCTGGAGAAGTGTGTGGCCTAAGGGCCCTATTCGACCAGACAATTATCGTTTGCATAATCGTTAACGATTAACGATCTCAAACAACCGCTGTTGCGAAAGACCTGAAAACGTTCACTCATTTCCATGGAACGATAATCGTTACTTATGATCGTATTTGCGATCGTTTTTTCTTCGCTATTTCTTCGCTATTGCGTTCGTATCTACTGCGAATGACCGAACAATGTCCTATTCAATGCGAACGATTTGCGAACGAGCAACGATAAAAATAGGTCCAGGTCTTATAAAGTGATCAACGATTTCTCGTTCGGTTGTTAATTGTTGACTGCATTTCAACCGAACGATTATCGTTTAGATTTGAAAGATTTAACGATAATCGTCCGGTGGAATAGGGCCCTAAGAAGGGGACATAGAAGGTAGTGAAAATGTGTCCCGGTCACCTGAGTGACATTAGAGCCTGGCGAACACTCTCACACGATTTTCAACGATTAACAATAAACTATCGCAGACAAGATCATTTATCGTTAACTTGAAATTGTTAATCATATTACAAACAGCGATAGTCATTAGTTACGGTTGTTACTCCCATGGAGAGAAAGGAGCTGCTGCACCTCACACCTATGGCTGACACCAATGCCTCTCGGCTATATTTAAAAACCAACGCCAGGATGTTGGAATATAATTTGATCAAACCATATTGCCTCATGCACCACGTGCAGGTCTCCTGGTTCACATGAGTCCCTACACTAACTCCATTCTGTGTCAGTCAGCGACCACAAACCCCGCAAAGCGTGCGCAAGCAGCGAAGGGGCGCCATGGAAATCAATGATCAAATTATATACCAACATCCTGGCGTTGGTTTTTAAATAAAGCCGAGAGGCATTAGTGTCAGCCATAGGTGTAAGGGGCAGCTGCTCCTTTCTCTCCATGTCCGTATTTTATTTTTCTCCTTTTTCTGCTTGCTAGCACTCCTCCTATTAATACCCATGTGACCCCAATGAGCAGGAAACACCTGTACACACATGGTAAGTACCTCCCATTCTACCTCTGGTGCAGTGGTGAGTGGTAAGACCTTGTTCACACTTGTGTTGCTTGGTGGCAGCTTTCTCCGCTGGCAATGCCTGCTGGGTTTGGGGGGGCCTTTTGGGGTTTGTTACGGTGACAGTGGGGTTGCAGGGCCATTCCGTGGCCTCCCTTCCCTGCTTGCACTCGCTGACCGACACAGCGTGGAGTTAGTGTAGGGACTCATGTGAACCAGGAGACCTGCATGTGGTACATGGGGCAATATGGTTTGATCAAATTGTATGCCAACACCCTGTCCGTATTTTACGATTGTTACTCCATCTGATCCCAGCAGAAGAAGGAATGATGTGGAATTATGGTGAACGATTAGTGAACGGATGCGGAACTACAGCGAACAATTAGTGAACGATTAACAATGATTTTGGTGTCAGCACCAAACGATCGATGAACGTTTTCTCATGATTCGTTTAAATTTGAACGATATAACGATAATTTGCACAATAATCGTGCCCTGAAATAGAGCCCTTGGAGCGGAGAGCGGTGGTCGGTTACCTAGGCAATGAGCTGCCAACACTACAGGAAGAAAAAAGGGCCAAACATTTTGCAAAATTCCTTTCCTTTGCGTTCTCTGTTAACTAACAAAAGATTAGATGATGAGAATATCCCTTACATACATTATATGAGGGAAGTCATATGTCAGGGACGTTTTGCAAAGTTCCATTTACTAGTTTCCGTTTCATTTCCTCTAATGTGTTACTGTTACTGGATCATTGCAGTCTCCTCAGTGAATCATACAAACTGGTTCAATTTACTACAGATGATACATACCGCCCTTTCATGCTTTCATGACTAACACCTTGGACAGAAAAGACTATTAGTAGTATTATTTTCCTTGGAAAAAAACTTTGAGTTCAATACTGAGTCGATTCCAGAATAATGCATAGATGTTGTTATACATCAATGAGAAATGGAGCTGTAATCCTTAGGGCATATGTTTTTTTCTTCACTTAGCTAAAAATCAATTTCATGTTTGGAAAAAAAACACCAAAACGTTATACCCGATGGATTAGCGATCTAAACACATCTGATAAAAAGTTTCACAGCTTAAAAAAAATCCAATCACTCACTTTATAATTCATCTAATTTCTTCATTCTTCATCTGCCCGCTTCTCGGCTTCACTGTCTACTTTTAAATCCATTGCTCTTTTGTGATTTTTTTAATAGAAGATTGATGCCTTACCTGTACAATCAAATAAGCCATTGTGTTGGAATGACAGCAGCCAAGCGGAACCGAATCGAGGGATTCTTTATACCCACTGAATGAATAAATAAATAAAGCACAAGCAGCACCTTATGGGTCGGAGAATGTAACGCTTTTTGACACCGAAATTATTTTAGAAAAACATCCCTCTATAGTAAATTATAAATGAAAGCCCTGAAAAGCCATGCGGAAACTTAACTGTGCCCTGATCTTTTAATCCCAATGATATTCTTGCAGCTTTTAAAGGGGTTGTCTACTTTGGGAAACCTTTTTTTCAGTTAATGGTTCCTCTAACATAGTTACATAGTTAAAGGAGAAGTCTGGCAATACCAAACTTTTGTCAGGCGGCAGTGGCAGGGGAGAAAATTTACCATAATTGATTTCTGACCTCTCCCCTTGTCCATGATGGGCCGCCTGACCAACCTCGGGACCCCCGCTAGTAGACATTTTTCCCTGAGTTGTTACAATGTCATGATGGGGGGGGGAGATGGGGGATCAGCCAATCATTGACTGCAGCGGCGTCCAACCCCAGTCATTGACTGGCTGAATGGGCTGTCAATCAGTTGGGTCATGGAGTTGGCTGAGCAGAAGATCTCGGAACCCGGCGGGGTCTGAGACCCATGATCCATCACTGGAGAGGCACGGGGAGCAGTGAGTTAGCATTGTTTAATATGTACACATCTCCCATTGTGCCCCTGCTGTTTGGTATAACATACTTGTGGCTGGATATAAGGTATATAAAAGAAGACATACATGTCTGTTTCTTCAAGAATCCATGACACTCGTATAAGTGCGTGGTGTCTAGTATTAAAAAATGGCACAGCTCAGGTTGCACAATGCTGTGGCTAAAATACAGACACAAACAGGAAGGTGCAACAGCAACCTGCAAGTGCCAGGACTTACTGCACACACTCCCTCTGTCATAAACACAATAAAAACTGTTTGAAAGATTTTTAAAAAGCAAGGTTTTAGCAAACTATTTGATCAAACAGAGTGTACCACCTCACCACGTTAAGGTGACCTCAGAGAGATGATACCTACACTAACAGTTGCCTCTCACATAAAACCTCCACACTTTGCACGAAGGAGCCAACTAATCTCCATTTAAAATACTCCCAGGAGATGGGTGGAGTGCAAGGCTAAAAGGAGGTAGCCACACACCCCACATATAACACAAAAAGCAAAAAATGGCCAGCAATCCAACCACACTGTCCACACTGTTCAGGTTGCACGTTGCAGTGGCTAAAATACAGACAAAAACCAGAAAGTGCAACAGAAATCTGCAAGAGCCAGGACTTACTGCACATACTGAGGTCACCTTAACGTGGTGAGATGGTACACTCTGTTTGCTAAGAACCTTATTTTAAAAAAAAAAATAATCTCAGTGCAGTAAATCTTGGAACTTGCAGGTTGCTGTTGCACTTTCCTGTTTTTTGTTAGTATTGCAGGTCAGTCTCAGTCCGACCTCAACTAACCCAACCTGACCTCTATTACAGTTCCCCCTGTACTGCTTTTTCGTGCTATATTCATGTTTGTGTCACATTGTTTATAATATTGATATAAATATTTATAAATAAATGTTATATATTATAACATTTCACATACTATATTTTGAACATTTTGTTATAGATTTGAAAATAATAGTAATCAAGAAAAACAGAACCTTATTTTAACCCAGTCTTATTTAAGTCAGTCTGTGCGCATTCATACAGTGCTAGATGCAAAGCTATTTGGCTGTCAAATGTATAATGATTTGAAACGCACAATTTAACACTGTTGGGTACACAAGGCCATGTCACCGTATGCACCACAAGTACCCTGCCAACCACACTCCCTACGATCTTCTGTCACTAATGTTGTGTGATGTCATCAGGAGAGATATAATAGGGTCTGGTTAAGAATATAGCATGCAGGATGTGAAGGAGAGGTAAGATACAAATATGTCAATAGTTTCCAATCGCGCTATTACACGTGCTGACAGTGAGCGAGGAGGAGCTGATAAGAGTCGGAGGGGCCATGCGGAGCTCAGGGCAGCCCATAGGAGACAGCGGCGGTCCGCTCCTATTGCACCGAGCTCCAGTAGCAGATCACTGCTATCGTCATCGTTGATTTTTAACGTGTTGAAAGATAACGATGAGCCGGCATTGTGCATGTCGGCTGATCGTTGTCTTCTATTACATGAAACGATTATCGGCCGTAACAGCCGTTATCGGATGAATACGGCTGATAATCGCTTTATGTAATAGGGCCTTGAGTCCGTGTGCCTTAGGGGGATGTTGTTGGAGCTTTGTTCCATCTTGCGCACAAACGGCGCTCCTGACCAGTAGATAACTCTAATATAAGTATCTTCTCCGGCACTGTCCTGTTTAGGAAGCGAGATCTGCAGAATGCTCGCTGGTGGCTGCAGCCACGTCTGTTCTGAATGCTTGTATATGGGACAAAGAAAATATACCATGATGTCCTCACCAACAAGCTTGATAAAGGGCTATGCTGAACCCAAAATACAGTACCTAGTCCATATATTGAAAATAAAATAAGATTTTATAGACTCGGCTGCCGGGAGAGCTTCGGGAGAATGAGAGAGGCTTCGGGAACTTCTGTCGCCTCTCTTATTCTCCCAAAGCTCTCCCGGCAGCCGAGCGTCTCTGAGCCTCTCCAATGAGGCGCTCGGCTGACCGGGAGAGGTTCGGTGATCTCCGTCTCCGGCGCAGGTAGTGTACGTCACACTGCCTGCGCCGCAAACGGTACGGGAGGCGCGCGGAGGCCGGGAACGGGCCCTTGGTGAGTTAAATGTTTTTTATAGTTGTCGCCCCATATGGTAGGGATGGGGCCAATTTTAGCCCCCCCACCGTATGGGGCGACCGTACCCGGCGTATAAGACGACCCCCGACTTTAACCCCAATTTTTTGGGGTTAAAAAGTCGTCTAATACGCCGGAAAATACGGTAATGATAATAATAATAATAATAATAATAATAAATATTATTATTATTTTATTATTATTATTTTGATTTTTGTATAGCATCAACAGATTCCGTAGCACTTTGTGGTCTGTCTCTGCAATTGGTTTTTCAGTTCTTCAAACAGTTTCTTTTTGATATAGTGTATTTTTAACTGATTCTATTACATATAGCAGTGCTTAGAGTCCACGACACATAACAGTAATGTCCATTTTTTTAAGGCATGTACTTACTCTTTTAAATATAGGTAGATGGTTACAACTGTTCCTACTTTTGCATAGTTTGCTATGGATTCAGCCTAAACCTTTCATATTTTAGCTATTTATCTATTTCCATGAATTGGTGCATTACAGAAGAAAACTAGTAAAGTCGTTTCAAAGGGATCATTAAAGATGGCTGCCGTCGCTGGGTTATTGTGCATAGTTCGCTGCTACAGTCTTGTGATTACACCATTAAGGAAATTACAGCAATATTAATCCAGCTTGTATGGTATTTATGAACAGCTGGAGAAAACATTATACAAATCAGCTTTATTTTCCTATTCTTTTGGAATCATTTGCGTCCCGTCGTTTACACCTACATATAAAAAAATAATTAGCATCTTTTCAATTACAAAAAAATAATGAAAAGCAGACAAACTTGGAAAAAAAAACAAAAAACATTACGCCAGTGCATTTATTGCTTACTGAATTCCACGCTTGAATGTGAAGCTGTTTTATAAAGAAAGGGATTATCTTATCAGTAAAAGAGTCAACTGAGTACAAAAATATTATTCTTATTCATTTCTTTATAGAACACATGGCCTGATATCTCCACGTCCTTACCATTAAGATTGTATCACTAGTTCAAGTTTATGAATTCTTGGCATTGTAACTTCACATACCTGGTTCTATTAGGGTTTGTTCCCACTACGGAATTTCCGCAGAGACTTCAAGTGCATTCCTTCAGACGGCCTCTGCTTGAGGTTTCCACCATCCACGAATTCCACCATCCACCTAAAGACGTCAATTCTTTGGGCAGATGATGGAATCTGTTGGCACATATCATTGAGCCTATGGAACGGGCGGAACTTCAAGCGGAGACTGCCTGGCGGAATCTGCTTGAAGTCTCTGAGGAAATTCCATAGTGTGCATGTACCCTCAAAAAAATATTAAAGGGAACCTGTCACGCAGTGTGCCGGGGCAAAGCCTGCCTGACCCCTCCCCCCCCCCCCCGTGGAGCCCTGGATACTTACTTTTTCCTGGAAGTCCCGCTCCTGGACCTGGTCCTGGGATTGGGATATCGCTGTTGGAAGCTGTGCGCGTGGCTCACCAGAGATGAGTCCGGCGCCCACAGAAAATGACGGCTCCAGTCTTTTCTATGGATGTCGGACTCATCTCTGGCAATTAGTATACAGCTCAGCTTCCGATGGCGATATCTCCATCCTGGGACCGGGTACAGGAGCGGGACTTCCAGCAAAGAGTCAGTATCCAGGGCTCTATGGGGTCGGGCAGGCTTTGCCCTGGCACACCGTGTGACAGGTTCCCTTTAAATGGTATTCTAAGGCAATCATTTGTAACGCAAGGTTTCTATCTTATACTTTATGTAAAATGAAATAAGATAGAAACCGTAACACAGGGTTACTAGAGATGTAAAAACAGAATAAGGCCTCATGCACATGGCTGTACTATGGCTGAAACCCGTGTGATGGTTGATGACTGTGTAAAAAAGTAATGAACTTTATGCACACCTCTACACGCTCCCCGGTCTCCTTCTAGTTTCTCCCTGCTGCCTGCAGCCAACTTCTGAGTTGGGCTCGGAAGTGACAGGCTGCTCAGCCAATAACTGGCTAAAGGGCTGTCCCGTCTCAATCAGTAATTGGCTGAGCGGCCTGTCACGGATGGGTGCAGAAGCTTCCATGGTGGCTCCTGACAGTGGGGAAAAGCTAGAAGCACACCAGGGAGCGTTGAGAGGTAAGTAAAAAACATTTTTTTACATTCTATATAAAGGCTTCAAGGACATCACTGACAATATATATATGGCCTTGCTGCATGATAGTCGTGCCATGTAATAGGCTTTGTAAGCGAGCACAGATCTAGTTGATCTGCACTTGTTTATCTAGAATATTGGGCCAAGTAATATGGCCCTTAGTGAATGAATAGCGACCGTAGAAAACTGACATGTCAGTTTTCTACCGCGCCGCTAGGGATCCCGGCCGGAGTGTATAATATGTGTATACACTCCGGCCGGGATTCCCTCAGAAGGCAGCACTACGTAAGTTCCATGGGAATCACAGCCGTAACGACCGTGATTCCCACGGAAATTACGTTGCGTGAACAAAGCCTAACTCTGGTGGTTGTCTCTTGCATTCAAGCACTTGTGACTTAAGGCACGGCATGATACTAGAGGGAAGCGAGTGCCGACCTGTCAGGTCAGTGCTAGTTTGCCACTTGTTCCCCGTTCGCTACCGAGCTGGGAACAGTGCGGGGGGTCTCAGAAGACGATCCTTAGATCATCTGGGCTGCCTATTGAAATCAGCGGTGGAGCAGCAGACCGTTACTGACATGATTGTGATTTTTCAACATGTTGAAAGACCTCGATCTGCTGACATTGTGCATATTGATTGATCATGGTCTTTCAAAACGCACTATTTCTCCAAACGATTATTGGATGTAACGGCCTGTAATTGGCCAATTACGGACGATAATCCTTTGGAGTAATAGGGCCTTTATTGTAAGCATTGGTAAGGGTCTTTTTCTGTGTGTGTGCCAGGGACAGTTGTCTATTCCAGTTCGATAGCTAACTTCTAAAACCCTTACATCTTTTATTCTTCAACAGAATTATCATTTTCTTGAAATTATTGGATCATATTTGGTTAAAAAAATCTATATTTTCCAATATCAATAAAAGAGTAAACACTACCTGTAAGTTATAGCCAGGAATGGCTTGGCTTGCAGAATTGGGCTGTTGCCTTCACATTGATCAATTAATCCATTGCCTTTGATTATAAATAACTGTTGACAAGGAAGGTAAAACAAAAAGCAACAATGCAAATAACTAGTTCTACTTAGAATAAATCATCCAACACCAGCAAGTGCTGCCGCTGAAAGGGTTATCAATCTTTCCATAAAAATACATTACCCTGAACTTCTTCTAATTTACAGACTTTTTATTTATCATTTTCCAGCAACACTTAGTACTACTTCACCTCTATGACAAGCGACATATTGGGTCTTCCTTTGGGTGTAACATCTGAATTCTACAAATACTGAGTATGATAAAGAGAATAATTTGGCAGAATATGTCATTTCTTTGGTTTTTAACCTCCCCCCGCCATTCCACAGTAAATTAACATCGCTGCAGCCTATGCCTGAGGCTGCAGCGATGTTAATTTATGATCCTACCATGTTATCCATATAATTGTTCCAGCCAAATACCCGCAACAATAAAACAAGTGTCCAACAGAACCCAAAGAACAGGTAATGTTGCAGTCCGAACAGTTGAAATATTGAATTGACAATGTCCCAATAATATTATACATTACTAGATACAAACTTGCTATTGTTTCATGGGCCAAGAAGACTAGGTTCACACCTGCATTCTCTACGGAACATGTTATGAACATATACAGTATAAGGCTATGTTAACACAACGTAAGGTTCATGTTAACCCCTTAAGGACAGAGCCTGAAATGACCTTAAGGACCGGGCCAATTGTCACTTTTGCGTTTTCGTTTTTTCCTTCTCACCTTCTAAGAGCTATAAAGCTTTCATTTTTCCACCTACAGGGCCATGTGAGGGCTTGTTTTTTCAGGAGCAGGTGTACTTTGTAATGGCATATTTCAATCTGCCATAAAATGAATAATGGAACCCCCAAAATATCATTTATGGGGTGAACTTGGGTCAAAAAAATGCGATTCGGCAAATTTTGGGGGGCTTCCACTTTTACATAATGCACTTTACGGTAAAACTGGCATTTTTTCTTTATTCTATAGGTCGGTCTTAACAAGGTGATATGCAGGTTTACTAGGTTTACTTACGTTTTACTATTTTTATTAGCAGTAAAACTTTTTTTTGCAAATAGGCATATTTAAAATGGCCGTATTGTGACTCCTATAGCGCACTTATTTTTTCACCTATGGGGTCGTATGGGGTGTCATTTTTTGCGTCATGATCTCTAGATTTTATTAGTAAAATTTTTTTCTAGATCAAATGTATTGATTGCTTTTTATTATTTTTTTTATACATAAAATGTCGTTAAAAAATAACAATCTCTGCATATTTTTACCGCTTTTTTTTTCACGACGTTCACCATGCGGGTAAAGTATTATTTTAATAAATCGGACGATTATGCACGCTACGGTGTATAATATGTTAATTAACGTTATTACTTTTTATGTGTTTTATGTATGCAATGGGAAGGGGGGTTGACTTTCACTTTTATTGGGGGATGGGCTTTGGGGCACTTTGTAAAACTTTTATTACTTTATTTTTTTACACTTTTATAGTTCCCTTAGGGAACTATCACTTACATATATTTGATCTGTAACACTGATCCCTGCTATGCCATAGTATTGCAGGGATCAGTGTTATCTGTGATGTTCTGATTCAGCCTGCCTGTGGCAGACTGAATCAGAGCACCGATCCCAGAACTGCATGGAGGAAGGTAAGAGACCTCCAGCAGTCGGGAAAAGCAATCGGGACCCCCGCAGACACGTTGCTCCGGTCACTTATACTTAAACGCCGCGGCCCACCATTGAGGGTGAGGGCCTGGCTGCAGATAGCCCATTGTCGTTAAGGGGTTAATCATGGCTCGTTGTTGCCGATTTGAAACAACGGGCGTGATTTATACAAACCTTACATTGCGTTGCCTTCAATAGAGTCCCGGCCGGAGTGTATACACATAGTATACACTCCGGCCGGGATCCCTAGCGGCGCCGAAAGAAACTGACATGTCTGCAGATAGAAAACCCTGTCTGTTCACACACTGGAGCGTGCGGCTCCCGCCTCATGCTCCATTGTGAGCAGTAGGGAATTCAGATGTGGGCGCGCATGGATGTGCCCGCATCTGAATTCAGAGGAGCTAAAGATCATCCAGCCAGTACTGCAGTACCGGCCGTGATGATCTTTTCTGAGATTCGCCATTCCGTGGCCCGGCCGGGTCAAGGGACGGCCGGTCTCATACAAAGTGTGAGCATACCCTAAAGATGCCAGGTACATTTATAGATAAAGAGCTGCAATCATATTTATCAAACAAAGGCTTCCTATTCCTATACAATGGAAAACAAATGTAATTGTATTTAAAGGAGGAGTCCCATGGAGTGTTAAATCGGCAGGCGGGGGTGGGTGAGAAAATAACAAACAAGTCAACCCATCCTCATGCCTCTGTACCGCTGCTCCCAGGTCCCGTTCACATCTGCCGGGGTCCTGCTGTACTGCTGGCTGCAACGTCACATACACGGCCTCAGTGATTGCCCGCCCAGCCAATCACTGACTGGATGCCATGGCAGTCGCTCAGCCAGTCCGTGACGTTGCTGCTGCAGAAGCTGGGTAGACAAAGTACTCAGTTTCCTGCAGAAAATGGCAGCTGGCGGTGATGAACGGGACCCTGAGGCATGAGGATGAGTAAGTTCACTTGTTAGTTTTTTTCTTACCCACCCCCACTTGCCTGCCATTTTTTGCAGTTTGTTGGACTTCCTCTTTAATGCTAACCAGAATAAAAAAAGAAGAGCTATATTATGAGCTTTAAGCTACGTCCACACAATGTATTTTTGAATTAATCACAGACGTTGTTGCAATTTGCTTTGAAGATACTTTGAATTGAAAATGAATGGAATCTTGGCATGTCAGTTTTGTGCGGCTGTTATTCATTGAATAGCGGCCGCACAGAACTGTCAGTTCACACAATGGAAAGTGCGGCTCTGGCCGTACTCTCCATCGTTGGCTATGATGAATTGGGATGCAGGCTCAAAAGGATGCGCCCGCATCCCAATTAAACATAAATGAACTTCACTGACACTGGCCGTTCTGTGATACGGCCGGGTCGAAGAACAGCCGGTGTCATAGAGAGTGGGAACCTCACAATGCACAATGAAATCTAGCAGTTACATCTTATGCCATACAAAGAGTTACAAAATGCTGAAGGCCATGCTCCCACAACGTCTTTTTTTTAGGCAAATAAACCTCCATCATTTGATAATGACGGCCATTCATAATAATCATTATTTACGACACACCATTATAAAATAATAGCCCCTATTTTAAACAACGGCCATTATTTTACCTATAAAGTTGTTGTGGGATCACAACTGAAGTTAAAAAAATAAGAAATGGTGTTTTGGAACATAAATAAGTTGAGAAAATATTTACACGGCCTCATGCGCCCATTACTTTTCCTTTCCAAAATTCATTTCAGAAGTGTAATAGAACATCCCAATGTCACATCAGTGGAGGGCATGTGCATTTTACCTCCGCCGCACAGGTTCCCGCTCTCCTATCTCTAGACATAAAAGGAGAGTTGACCTGTGTCCTTGAAATTTGATGAGATACTTGCTTCAGGACTGATATAAAACACAATTACTCCAACACATTTCCATCTTCTATCTTATCTCTTTCATCCAGCCAACCTCCCCTGAGCTCACGTACCCCCCCTCCCCCGTCAAGTCATTATTCCAAACTAAAAGCAATGGATGAAGGTAGATTTTTTTTTTATTTTGGGAGGGAGCGGTATTGATATTGGTTGTTACCTGCTGATTTTACAGAACACTGAGCTGGCAAAATGCTACAATTCTGGAGCTTTGCCAGGAGCCGTGTGTGCATTCCGAACCGTGAGCATCTGCCATTGTTTAAGTGCTTTGGTGCTCCAACCGTGTGGAGGTTATAGGTGGGAGAGGAACAAAGAAGAGGAGGAGAATAGAGAAGACCAAGCAATTCTCTCCATCTTCATAAAGCCATGCCCTGCTGTGCCGTGCCATCCCCCGTGTTCCAAGCCGTCCTTATTAGCAGAAGTATACAGCTGTTGTGTGTGAATCCTCTCGTATTGTCCTCTTTTCTCATTATGCACACAGATGTCTGAAACAGAAGAAGCAATCTGCTTTCTTTCTTTTTAGGGGACGACGTGCAATTTACGGGTTGCAACACCGTACAATTTTTGCTTAGATTTGCTCTTATTAAAGATCAATGAGGAAACATATCCCACTGTCATTTTTTATTTGACATGCAAGTTGAAGGGAAACTGTCAGCTAGAAAAAACGTTCAAAACGGCTTATATGACTTTATAGCTATTTAAAGGGGTACTCCGGAGGGAAGCAACAAATTTTCAGATCAACTGGTGTCAGAAAGTTATGCAGATCTGTAATTCACTTTTGTTTAAAAATCTCAAGTCTTCCCGTACTTCTGCTGCTGCTTATCAGTCGCTCCTGCTCTGGACGGTTCCTTACATGGACAGAGGTGGCAGCAGAGAGCACTGTGTCAGACTGGAAAAAATACTCTTCCTGCAGGACATCCACCAGCTGATAAGTACTGAAAGACTGGAGATTTTTAAGTAAAGGTAAATTACAAGTCTGTATAAGTCTCTGACACCACTTGATTTGAAAATATTTTTTTTTCCTCTCGATTATCCCCAAATTGAGGGCCGTTATTAAGCCCTAAAAATACAACGGCCTTTGTAGTGAGAATCAAACATTGGCCGTTAAAATTGCATAGATATCAATGCACAACGCTTGGAAATAATTGACCGTACCAAACAACGGCCATTGTTAAATACATTATGTGAATAATGGCCATGGTTTGCGTTTACTTTAATGCAACACATTTTTCTATTACAAGAACGGCCATTGTTTTAATTGCAAACAACGGTCGTTCTTGCCATAGAAAATACAATGTGTGAACATAGCGTTAAGCAGTGAGAATATTGATACTTTTTTTCTTTTGCATTTGTTGGAGGATGCAATAACCTTAAACTTTTAAACAACGTTTTTTTTTCCGTTTTCCAGCTCTGAAGTGTCATAAAGGCGTGGCCAGGGCACTTCAATACACTTCACCGTCTTGGCCACGCCTTTATGGAACTTTAGAGTTAAAATTAAAAGAATTGTTTTGGGTAATTGCAGCCTCAGACATAAAGCTATGGATATTTTACATAGATATGTAGCCATGGAAGCAGTTTAGGACGCTTCTTCTACCACCTGACACTTTTCCTCAAATTACAGAAAAAAATTAAATGATATAAAATTGCAGAAGAATTTATTTTATTGGAATTGCTGCTTATTTTACCAGATTCCCTGTAAAATGCTATGGCCACATCATTTTGTTAAAGGGAATCTGTCAGTACCTGGAGCCGACCCGAGGAGCTGTCAGTGTGCATTAAGTGGCAGCTCACTAGTAAGCAGGTACCTTTTCCTTAGCTCTCGGGGGAGGGGATGCTACACAATTTCATATCTTCCACTGTAATGAAGAGTCAAAGAGAAGTTGTGACTCAGCATTTGAGCCGCACTTGGGCAAGCCTCCCTACTCCATCCTCCTCCCCTTTCTCAATGGATATTCTGTGCCAGGCGGCTTTCTGCACGCTCACACCAGCCTCCATGTTAGTTCATGAATTGATTCTGGCGAACATTGGCGAACATAAAATGAGGGTCTGCGCACTGCTCCCCCGGTCTATTGTCCCTGTTCAAACAATAAAGAGAAGAGGCATGGCATTGGCAAACTGTCAGGATGGCGCTCATGGCCCTTGACAGCATTGGCGCATGGGCGGACAAGGAGGCTGGCGCAAGCGTGCAGGAGGCCGCCCGGGCGAGAATATTCATGGAGAAAGGGGAGAAGGAAGGAGGGGTGAGGTGTGCCAGAATGTGGCACAAACAACTCCTCTTTGACTCTTCATTACAGTGGAAGATACGAAATTGTGCAGCATCCCTTCCGCCGAGAGCTAAGACAAAGTTAAGCTGCTAACTAGTAATTTATCACTTGGTGCACACTGTCAGCTCCTTAGGTCGGCTCCAGGTGCTGGAAGATTCCCTATAACAGATTAGCAAAGCAGAGGAATAAATTATCCTTCTTACTGTCGATCTGCTCATGGCTGGATATGAAGAAGTCCCTGGGCCAAAAGCTTAGTGGAGTCCTCTTTCCCAGCAGCAGTGGCTTATAACACTTGTACTTGTAGCCCTCAGATAACTTACACAGGACCCCCTGGTGTCAGCAGGATCTAATGACAATCTAGCATGATGAAGGATATCCCATTGGTCCCATCTGATGTAAGGGTCAGCATGGCAGCATTTAACATGCCTGATTTAACTAGAAGATAAGAGATATCACTGATGTCTGGCAGCTGCTTATCCTCTTGTTCCTATGGCAATAACAATGCATAGCGGACCATTAGATTTCCACCGGTTTGCAGCCCAGGCTGGAGAAAGTATTGGCAAGTGCTCAGTCAGCTCTTAATTTTCTTTTACACAGTTATAGTAACAATTGCAAGGATTTATTAAAGGAGATGTCTCACAAACACCAAAAATTAGCAGGCAGTGGGGAGTGTAACGACTGGAGTCATGGATCCACTGGACTCCAGACTCCTTCTTCACCAGAGCCAACCGCAGTGCAGGATGGGCTTGCTGTGGCAGGCTACCCTCAGGTCGCTACCCCTGGTTTGGCTTGCTAGTGACAGTGGATGAGGTGTAGCAGGAACAGTAGGCAAGCAGGCAGGTAGACAGCTGGACACACAGATAACAGTCATGAGCGGGAACTGCAGGTGGCAGAGACAACAGGCAGGAACAACGGGCAGCCTGGACTGAACACACTAGGAAGCATGTAGAGGCTCCAACACGGAATGTGAGCACAGGTGTAGCTTTATAGGCAGGTGATTATGTGCACACCCAATTAGCGATGCACTGGCCCTTTAATTTTAAGCAGAGCTAGAGCACGCGCTCCCTAGGACCGTGATTTTTCAACCTTTTTTGAGCCGCGGCACACTTTTTATACTTAAAAAATGCCAAGGCACACCACCAACCAAAATGACACAAAATAGTACATATTATACATATAGTTAATAACATAGATTCTAAATGTATTTATACTCACTCAGTGTGAAACCTGGGCCTGTTTTCTTCTCCCCCCTGTGCTTCTCTCCTGTGCTTCTCTCCACCTTACTTTTCCCCCCTACTTCTCTTCTGTGCTTCTCTCCACCATACTTTTCCCCCCTGCTTCTCTCCTGTGCTTCTCTCCACCATAATTCTCCCCCTGCTTCTCTCCTGTGCTTCTCTCCACCATACTTCTCCCCCTGCTTCTCTCCTGTGCTTCTCTCCCCCATGCTTCTCTCATGTGCTTCTCTACATCATACTTCTCCCCCCTTCTTCTCTCCTAGGCTTCTCTCCACCATACTTCTCCCCCATGCTTCTCTCCTGTGCTTCTCTCCACCATACTTCTCCCCCTGCTTCTCTCCTGTGCTTCTCTCCCCCCTGCTTCTCTTCTGTGTTTCTCTACACCATACTTCTGCCCCCTGCTTCTCTCCTGTGCTTCTCTCCACCATACTTCTCCTCCCTGCTTCTCTCCTGTGCTTCTCTCCCCCATGCTTCTCTCCTGTGCTTCTCTCCACCATACTTCTCCCCCTGCTTCTCTCCTGTGCTTCTCTCCCCCATGCTTCTCTCCTGTGCTTCTCTACATCATACTTCTCCCCCCTGATTCTCTCCTAGGCTTCTCTCCACCATACTTCTCCCCCATGCTTCTCTCCTGTGCTTCTCTCCACCATACTTTCCCCCCCTGCTTCTCTCCTGTGCTTCTCTCCCCCCTGCTTCTCTCCTGTTCTTCTCTCCACCATACTTCTTCCCCTGCTTCTCTCCTGTGCTTCTCTCCACCATACTTCTCCCCCTGCTTCTCTCCCCCCTGCTTCTCTCCCCCATACTTCTCTCCTGTGCTTTTCTCCACCATACTTCTCCCCCTGCTTCTCTCCCCCCTGCTTCTCTCCTGTGCTTCTCTCCACCATACTTCTCCCCCCTGCTTCTCTCCTGTGTGCTTCTCTCCCACATGCTTCTCTCCTGTGCTTCTCTACATCATACTTCTCCCCCCTGCTTCTCTCCTAGGCTTCTCTCCACCATACTTCTCCCCCATGCTTCTCTCCTGTGCTTCTCTCCACCATACTTCTCCCCCCTGCTTCTCTCCTGTGCTTCTCTCCCCCCTGCTTCTCTCCTGTTCTTCTCTCCACCATACTTCTCCCCCCTGCTTCTCTCCTGTGCTTCTCTCCACCATACTTCTCCCCTCTGCTTCTCTCCTGTGCTTCTCTCCCCCATGCTTCTCTCCTGTAGTTCTCTCCTGTGCTTCTCTCCCCCATGCTTCTCTCCTGTGCTTCTCTCCACCATACTTCTCTACCCCATGCTTCTCTCCTGTGCTTCTCTCCCCCATGCTTCTCTCTTGTGCTTCTCTCCCCCATGCTTCTCTCCTGTGCTTCTATCCCCCATTCTTCTCTCCTGTGCTTCTCTCCACCATACTTCTCTCCCCCAAACTTCTCCCCCCCAAACTTCTCTCCCCACTGCTTCTCTCCGCTGTTTCTCTCCCCCATCCCCAGGTTTCTCTCCCCCCCTTCTTCCTCACCTCCTCCGAGATGGTTGCCGCTGCTGTCTGCCTCACCTAGTGGCCGCCCGTAGGGCCCGGACGTGCTCCTCCAATCAGCGGAGACCGGGAGCGTGGTGCGCTGCGGCGGGCTGTAGCGCACTCGTTGATTGGATGCGTGCATCACGCCCTGCCGCAGCCCACCACGCAACCGCCCGCATTGTAATCCGCCACTGATCGCTGCACATTGCCAGGGAACAAAACACAGGGGCACCATAGTTTGGGGAACTTTCTCCGTGGCACACCCGACCATGTGTCACACTTTCACCGCGGCACACTGGTTGAAAATCACTGCCCTAGGAGACGGAGATGCACACGCCGGACCATGCGGGAGGAGAAGCAGACTGGGGATGTCTGGGACCATGTGCAGCAAGGGGAACAAGCCCGGCTGCCGCCAGGGAGGACAGAGCGGTCACGGGAAGAGGTACGTGCGGCGGCTGTTGCCGGGAGGGGGAGAAAATAATAAACAAGTAATCTCACCTGTTCTCATAGCGCTGATCCGGGGTCCCATTCCCAGCAGCCAGGGTCCTGCAGCTCTGCTAGCTGTAACATCATATCCCCGGAGTGATTGCACGCTCAGCCAATCAGTGACTGGGGAGGGGAATCTAAATTACATCTAAAAAAAAAAAAATCACTCAAGTCTCCTAGTATTCATCAGCTGCTGTATATCCTGCAACAAGTGGTGTACTCTGTTCCGTCTGACTAGTGCTTCCGTCTGCCTCCTCTTTTCATGTCAGCAACTGAGAGGTTTTCTATGGGGATTTGCTACTGCCCTGGACAGTTCCTGACATGGACAGAGGTGGCAGCAGAGAGCACTGTGTCAGACTGGAAACAATTCTCCTGCAGGGCATACAGCAGCTGCAGTACTGAAAGGCATATGTTTTTTTGTTTTTTTTTCAATTAAAAATAATTTACAAAATTGTATAACTTTCTGCCTCCAATTGATTTGAAAATCTTTTTTTCCTTTTAATGAGTTGTCAGGTTGTAATAAATAAAATGTAATAGCAAACATAGCAATTAAAATCAGTCAAGTTTAATTACTTGGATTTGCATCCTATATGTTCAACATGGTAGAAAAGAGACCCTTATTGTTATGATCAGTAGATGTCCTAGTGGTCGTACCCTTAGACACAGTCGAATGGGAGACTTCTGCAGAGCTGTCGCCCAATACCTGGAGCGATGTATGCAGAAGCACGATCACCGATGTGGAAGCTGATCAGCACGCTCTCCGGCCAGAGGCTTAATAGAAGGTGTCAATGCCAGGAGGCCTTTGAGCAATTTCTCCAATGCTGGTCCAGATGAAGAAGAATGCATAACTTTATCCTCACAGCATGGATTGGAACAATGGTGACTTGCTTCACATGACTTTAAAAAGTGCTGGAGTCGACTCCCAGAGGTAGCATAATGGAATCTGCATTCCACTGAAAGCCCGAGATCATGTGACCACTGTCTCACATTCAGTTTGTACGCTGAGCACAGACTGAGGATACAGATGTGACGGGACAGGGAATTGGTGGGGCATGTATGAGAGGGGGCAGGGTGATTGGGGTGGTAAATACAGGATGTTTTTATTTTTTACTGCAAAGACTACTGGGTAATGTAGACTGGGGAGGGAAGGCAGAAAACTGCAGAAAACAGTGTGGCGGGACTACTGTAAAACTAAATGCAGAGTGTCAGGGGGAAACACAGGTAAGAACCTTACAATGTTTTTTTTAACAAGGCTGCCCGGAGTTCCCCTTTAAGGATTGTTCATTATTACACTTATACGAGCGATAAAGAGAAACTCCCAGTCTTAGAAACTCAGTGACTGTTACTAAAACGTTCCGTCTCCCAAACGCCCTGTATAGAGAGTGAGGCTCTGTAGGGGCTGACAGGAAAAAACCAAATCAATATGTCACACTGCAATCTCTCTCCATGTTTTTTCTCATTTTTAATAACAGCGTTCCTAGTAATGCCTAAAAACTTGGTCTCATTCGGCATTTTCTATCAAAGACCAAGGAACAGACAATAATACTGACAATTTTGTTGAATTGCACAAGAAAAAACAACCTGAACGGCGGAAGATTTGAAAGGTTTTTATTTGTTGACCTTTACGTTTCAGAATTGTGAGAGACAAGCTTGTTTCTTTAAGTGATTTCACCGCCCCTACAATATAACAAGGTCACCTTAGAGTACAGGATGGCAGCGGCAATGAGAAACAGCAGCATGTGCAGTTCTATTCGGCAAAGATTAGATTGACAAGTTCAACCTTTCTTGTAGGGCATCTATAAATTCAATTGTCTTCTGGTGGATGTAAATGCAGATTGTATGGATGTTTGCATATGTTGTTTATAATACTCATTTTTGAGGATGGTCTGTACTGAAGGATTTAACTATTTTAGGGGATCTGTACGTGTAAATAGGCTGAACTTTGCTAAATGTTAATATTTTTGGACTTGGAAATTGGGTATTCTTTCTTATAAGCACCGATGTATATAAGCACAAAAGAGAATAGGGGAAAGTTACCAAGCAGTCTTAGGCCACGTTCACACAACGTATATTTTGAATTAATCCCAGTTGTTGTTGCCTGCATCCCAATTCAACATTGAAAGTTCATCCGGCTGGAACTGCATTTCCGGCTGGGATGATCTTCACTGACACCGGTGGTTCTGTGACTCAGCCGGGTCACAGAATGGGCAGTGTCTTATGCTGTGTGAACTGAAGAACAATAATATATCAAAAGTGTTTTGCCAGAGTACCCCTATAATGCTCCAATTCTTTTACTATTCTACATGTCTTCTGCTTTGGTATATTCAGTTTTTCCTACTGGAGACTGGATAAATGGGAAACAAGAGGGAACCTCTATGCAGGGTACAAGGGAGCCTAACTAATTTGGGGCGGTGGTGGGACAAAGATGGTAAGATGTTAATTCAGCAGGTTCTTCAGAGACTAGTTGTAGCTGGAAGAAATATTTATGATGGCCCAGGCCAGACGGAGACGAAATAAAAAAATAAATGACTCTGATTATGAAAAGTGTCACTTGTGAGTCACTAGATGTAACTGCATTGTAATCCCTTATGTGTTCTAGAGAGCCCATGTTTTCCCATAAAGCAAAGTTGATAAAATCAGAAGTTTACCATATATAGATATGCAAAGGATTACAAATGTGCTGTTTTAAGTAAAATAACCTACATGATCCTTATTTAGTTCTTCTCCTCCATAGATTTGGTCTCCTCCCTGACCTGAGGCTGTACTATTGCTGTGCCACAGTGCACACACTTTCCCGTAGTGTGCCTTGCCTATATGTGCAGTGGACACTAAGTTGCAGTGCTAATTGGATGGATCAGCACATTGCAGGTGAACTGTGCTAGTGTGACCCACCTTAGTGGATGCCCAAAGGTGGGGTGTAACCAAGGGCAACAGGTTATCAAAACAAAGCAGTCACATGGGGGATTACTAAATATATATATATTGCATCTCTCACACAGTACAGTTTCAGAAATGCTTGTGTATTTAAAATATGCTTTGTTTTAGGTAATACATCAGTTTTGAAATCTTTATCGCCACAGGACAACCCCTTTAAGCATATCTCTAAATGGTGTTAACAGCAGCTCAGGCAGGATGACCATCTCCATAGCTACTTACACATGTCCATTTGTGTTATGGCAACAATTGTTATTGTGTAAATAATCACAATAGATAGATCTGTTCACTATCAGACTTGTAGATACATTTTTCAGTGTCATCATTTTTATCATTAGGATTCCAGTGTATATAAATAGTTTTCACAAAGGGCATGTAATCCCAATCGTATTACCAGAGTATTGGCCCCCGTTCATTGTATGGTGATGTTACAAATCTATCAAGATAATGCATATCCCATCCAAAGTTGCGCAATTCCCTAGCGTATAACGCCTTCATTAGATATATAGAGATAAATAGCCTTTCATCTTTATCAATCTCCTGCCATTTCCCCACTTGTTAAGCATGATGAGTAAAGCTAGGAATTACTCGGCTGCCAGTTACTATATTTCATAGGATTGAGACTAGAAGAAACACGCTGTCAGACTTATTCTGAATCATTAGCCACATATGCTTATTGAATCCTATATATAGTACAGAAAGATAAGGCTGGGTTCATACTACGTTTTTGCAGTCCGTCTTTTTTCATCCGTTTTTTTTTTGCAAAAAACGGATTAAAAAAAAACGGATGCATTTGTGTGCATCCATTTTGATCCATTTCTCCATTGACTTCCATTGTAAAAAAAAAACGGATCCGGTTTTTTTTAACGGACACAAAAGTAAGGTCAGCTACGTTTTTGGGTACGTAAAAAAACCGGATCTGTTTTGAGCCGCTTTTTTTAATGATGGAAGTCAATAGAGAAATGGATCAAAACGGATGCACACAAATGCATCCGTTTTTTACAAAAACGGATGAAAAAACAAAAAAGATTGCAAAAACGCAGTGTGAACCCAGCCTAATAAGAAAGGGTTTAGTTACTCTTCCCTTTCCAAGTCCTATATTAAAGGGGTGCTTCTGGCAGGGGGATTCTTTAATATATGGCTAGAGATAGCTCATTGGAAAACAATAAAGTGTACTTACCTCCCTGGCTCCCCTGGCGCTGCAGGTATCTTTCTAAACCATCTCACTGTTCAGCCTTTTCCAGGACTTGGTGTTTTAACATTGCAGGCCCGCCCAGCCAATCAGCATTTTCAGCAGTGTCCTGCCTCAGTTGCTGATTGGCTAAGTAGGCCTGCAACATCAAGGCCCCAGGATCTGGAAGTGGCCAAACAGTGTAACGGGTCAGTAAGATGTCACTGGAGCTGCGGGAGCCAGGAAGGTAAGTACACTATATTATTTTAAAATGACCTATCAATAGATATATAATTAAAAAAAAGTCATCATGGTATCTATGATTATCCCCTTTTCCTAGAAAATAAATATCTATATTCATGCTCATTATTGGTAAATATTTATGTAAAACTGCCTTGTTAGACATAAACACAGTTTTATGGGGATATATGACTTGTTATTTGCATACTAGTACCAATTGCAATAGATTACGTATGCTATAGACTGCTATGAGATTTCATTGCCGGGCCTCACGGACACAGCAGTCAATGTGCAGGAGAATTAAAGGAATTGTCTGGCCAGGACCCCTTTTTTTTGGAAAGTCCAGGGAGGGGGTGAGTAGAAAATTAACATACTCTTGCCTCCTGACTCCCATGCTGCCACCTGCATTCCTCTGCTTTGGTCCTCATTGTGTGACTACGTTCTAAGACGTGACGTTGCAGGCCCACCAGCCATTCAGTGGCTTTAGCAGTATCCCACCTTTGCCACTGCATGGCTGAGAGGGCCATTTATGCTGCATCACTGGTCACATGCAGAAGTAGGTACACTGGTATGTACACAGCTGCTAAGATCTTTATTGGGCAGTCAGATTAGAGGAAAACCTTGATTTACCTTTGTGGAATATTGTGGATAATCTTTAGCAGGTACACATCCCAAGCTTTCTCAGTCACTCTCTTCTGCACATAACACGTCTTAAGCCATGCTCTCACTTCCTGTCACTTGTCCTTGTTTTTTTATTACTAGATATAGATTTCATTTGATAACAGGCAACAGATAACAGAAAGCAGAAAAGTATTTAAAACTGTTTTTCCAATGTTAAGGGTCATTTTAAATTAAAGGGGAACAATCAGCAGGTTAGAAAATCTAACCTGCTGACAGTCCCCTATAGCACTGGGGATGTTGAGGAGGAAGGTATGTCTCTTACCTGCCTCCTCAGCGCCGATCCCACGCTGTTATTTGGAGTAATTTTTGCCCCAGAGCACTGTTGCATAATCCGGTCCGCCCGTTCCATTGATTATCATTAGGAGGAGAAGGCCAATGACGCGATGGTGCGCCTAACAGTGCACCGAAGATTACTCCGACTAACGCATATACCTTCTTCCTCAGCGTCCCAGGTGCTCTAAGCAATGATCCAACTTTTTTCAGATTTTTTTTATTTATTGTTATTAGAGATGAACCAACCTTGAGCATGTTTAGGTTTGAACCCGATCATGTGTCATTTAATTACTGGTGGCTAACGAAGTTGGATGGTGCTCTAAGGGTGCTTGGAAAAAACTCCCTAGGGCGCATCCAACTTCTTCAGTCACTTGTGATCAAATTCCACATGATCGGGTTCTGTGATATTGTGGTCGCTCAGGTTCTGGTGGATCGGGGGTCGATCGGGTTCTGGTGGATTGGGGTTTCTCAGGTTCTGGTGGATTGGGGTCTCTCGGGTTCTGGTGGATAGAGGTCGCTCGGGTTCTGAGATATTGGGGTCGCTCAAGTTCTGGTGTATTGGGGTCTCTTGGGTTCTGGTGGATAGGGGTCGCTCGGGTTCTGATAGATCGGGGTCACTCGGGCTCTGATGGATCGTGGTCGAACGGGTTCTGAGATATTGGGGTCGCTCAAGTTCTGGTGGATTGGGGTCGCTCATCTCTAATCGTTATGCTTTCGAGCTTTGGGGTATAAGTTGAGAACACTTCTTGCTTTTGCTCTAAGTTTCTTCCTTCTAGTTTTTTAAGACAAAATTTACAATATTGTTATGTACTGGCAAATGTCATATTATTCTTCACTGTAACCAGGTTTTCAAAATGGGATAAAACTGCACATGTGCTCTCCCAGCATGAGCCAAATATCATAAATAACAAAGAGCAGTCAGGAAAAATACCATGCCCCTTGGGAGTTCACCATACAGCGTTTCCATTGTGGAGAAGGAAAGTGTCAAGAAAGGAAGGGTTTGATATGTTCCAATTAATGTGAACCACTGGGAAATTGCTGCCACGTTCCAGATTCCCTGAAGGGGATTAGGTCAGAGAAGTGCAAACCTCCATGCCAAAATTCCCAACAGTAATATGCTGATACGGCTCTGAATAGGGACTGGGATGTTACCCCTCCTGTGGAAGATTGGCTTAATTATCCACAACTCTTTCTATATCAGTGAGAAAGGGGTCTGCTGTCTTACTTACGAAACCTTGAAATAAAACATGCACATACTGTATGAAGTTTTATCTTCCATAGCCTTATTTGCAATATACATGTTATGCAATAGACACGGCTTTACATTCCAGTGTGGTATAAGCAGAATTTGTTCGATACCAGAAACATGTTTTCACAACAAAATCTAGGGAATAAATTTGCAGTGAATGAAGAATATTTTTTATTAACCCTCTCCTGCCGCTGCACTGTAAATTAACGTCGCTACAACGTTAATGTACCATACAGGATGACACAGGCACAGGAACTGTGTCTGTGTCATCGGTGGAGGGTTCTGGCGGTTAGTAATAGCTAGGGAGGTACTGCAACTGTCAGCACCAGAGCCACGCTCCAATGCTGACAGTTATCCCTATAGATGCTGCGGTCAGTAGGACTGCAGCATCTATAGGGCTTTAGACAGAGAAGTTTCCAATAAAAGGGAGAATTCTCTCTGGTAACCATTGGGGCTCTGCGATGTGATCGCAGAGCCCCGATGGTAGTCATGGAAATTGGAAACCTGAGGCTTCTGGTTTCCTGGCAATGGAGCCTGGTAGGGAAGGGCGGAAGGTAAGGCAGGCACATGGCCGCAAGCTCTGCCCCCTCCCCCCTCTTCCCTGCTGCTGTTACAGGTTTCTAACAGCAGCAAGGCAAAGAGGTGAGAGGGCAGAGCAAGGGACAATCATTATTATGCCATAAGCTGAAGTCCTAAACCGCCCTGGGCATTGAGGCATCAATGGTCCATGTTCTTGAAAAAGTCTTGAAAGGTTATGTTGCCACAAAGTCTTTTTTGGGTCGTTTGAGGCCAAATATCGTCCATCATTTCATAATAATAGCCATTATTTGGCTTCAAACAGACCAAAGAAAGGACATTGTGGCAACATAGCCTAAAAGTTAGCAAATGTAAATCTAAATAAAAAATAACACCACATTTGACTTAAGCGACTGCGTTTATTTTTTAGATCGCTAAAGTAAATACTATGATGAAATCTGATTTTGATTACCTCGATATAACATTGGATTTAATATCAGTTTCTGAGCACGGTGCTGAATGAAGGAATTATTTCAGCTGTTATCTCCTTATAATTATTATTGTATTTCAGAAGTGGCAGTAAATTGTGCCTGTACAGTCGCAGCATTAGCGATTGTCATTTAGGAGATCGGCCTTAAATTCTTAATTTGTATGACAATTTTTAAAAGCTGAAACGAGAGTGGTTTCAAAAATAGCATATTTAGCTTTTCTTGTTCAAATTTAAAATTTAAAAGAAAATACAAATGTACAGCATAAGGGAAATATGTGAAATAAAAAAATATATATACTGTATACGGGCGGGATAGGATAGAGATAGAGGTAGGAAAAAACAGTTGGTTACGTTTACAAGTACAAATTTTAAAATCCATAATAGTTGTGAACTCTAAACTCCCTGGCCACACCTCTTTGGCACTTAACTGCATCATAATTTTTTTTTTTTTGCAGATTGCAGTCACAGAGCTAAATAAGATATAATCTGTGAATCCTTTCCCAAAGAATTATTTAACACTGTCAGCTCTTTGGTACTCAATTTCCAGGTGATATGATTATTTTAACCATTTCCTGACCCCACAAAATTAGATTTTGGCTCATGTTTTCTTCCTCCTCAGATTCTAAGACCTATTACGTTTTTATTTTTCCTCTGACAGACCCATATGAGAGATTATTTATTCTTGGATATGTTGTAAGTTTTTTTCCTGGCAGCCTTGATTTTACCATATATGATGTGTTATAAAGCCAGAAATTTTTTTTAGTTAATTTGTTAATTATTAACTGAAAAAATATATACACAATTAGGTAAATTTGTGTGATTTCCTTACTGTGTAAAAATGACACAGTAAAATCTTTGTTTGGATGAATACCACTGATACCAATGTTAGGTAGTTTATCTTTTGTTTTACTACAGAAGATTTTTTCTCCAACTCGATATATCTCCATGTTCTGAACCCTAAAACTTTTTATTTTTCCACCTGTGGAGCTGTGTGGGGGCTTATTTTGTAAGCCATTTTCTGTAGCTTTTGTCTGGGGGGGCTTATTATTGCTTTTGATTTTATTTGATTGCTTATGTAGATTAATGCATTGCAATGATATATCTGATCAGAACTTTGCTGGTATTATTTGTCACAGGCAGTCCTTAGCCGTAAGGCCTCAGGTTGCTATGTCAGTCAAGTGAGAACCTGCAATTACGTCTCAGGGGTCCAATGAGAGCTGTTTAAACTGTGTAATGGTCATTAGCATTTGTGGCATCTACACAATTACATAAATGGCACTAGGGTCATCTCTGATATTGGTCATTGCCGATGTGGCACCTGCTCAGTATAATGTGGGTCCAACTGCCAAACCTGTATCATACTCCCTTAACAGACCTAAGCAGTAACTGTATGTCATTTTTTGGTCAAGGGGTTAAATCTGCCAAGAAAGGCAACAAAGCATGGCTCCTTTTGTTTGTGTAAGGTCTTTAATTTTTCAAACTTTTAATATCCTCTTTATTTATAGGCATACATTCTGAAAGTGTCCTTATTTTTAAAGTTACTTTCCATCCAGTGGAGCAATGGCTTTAAAAGTTTACTCTGGTGAAAATCTTTTTCTTTCAAATCAACTGGTTTCAGAAAGTTATATAGATTTGTAATTTACTTTGATTTACATATCTCAAGTCTTCCAGTACTTTTTAGCTGCTGTATGTCCTGCAGGAAATGGTGTATTCTTCCCAGTCTGACACAGTTGTGGTGTCCGACTGTGGGTTTTGCTATTCTTTACAACCCTCGTAAAAGTCTGTACTTGTCTGTGATTTCACTATAGTCGTTGTATTACTAAAGATGACCACTAGATTTCGCTATAGTGTGTAACTAAGGTCCAGAAGCTGCACGGCTGAAGTATATTAAAGGGTTATTGTTTGTGTATGTACCAGATTCTGTTGTCCAGTAGGATTTCTCCTTTCTTCTGCCCTATTCTCTCTATTCTATCCGGCTTCTCTATTGCAATCTTTCCACCAAACCACAGCGCAGCACACTCACTGGTTAGGAAGTTAGTCCCTTGGGTGAAGGAGGAGTCTTAGCTGAGCTTTGGAGGAGAAAGGAGGCAGCTCAGATAACTCTTCTTAGCGGTTCTACCTGGGCCCTGGCCCTCCGTTAGTTCTTAGTCAGTACCCTGCATGGGTAGGACGCAGAACAGCCAGCTCTCACAACTCTCTTTCTTGAAGCACCAAACACGCTGTATGATGTGCTGCTAAGCCCTTCAGGAGAGGACTAGCCTACAGATAACCTCAACCCAATAGGAGTCAGTACAGTGCAGGACAGTCTCTGCAGAAAAGCCAAAGAGCTAGGAACTGATCCGGGTGGAGCAAAGTTACGTAAAGTCTATGAACTCCATCTCACAGCACCGGTGTACTTAGGAAATCCTAACCATTCCGCTCATCCCAGGTAACAGGGTCTGGGGCCTGTGTCACCCATCAGTACAGTTCAGCCAAAGCTAGTGGGCAGAAGGCGGTGTAAAGACTATAGGAAAGGTCAAAACGCAGGCACAGGTTGTTTCTTCTTCTTCTTCTACAAGTATTCTTCTAAGCACTCCAACCTCCTGGCAGAGCACATTACTAACTGGATTGAGACTGTCATGACACCCTCCTCTGTACTACCTCAAGACAACCTTATCAACTCCACTACATCCTACTGAGCACTTATCCCACAGATCTGGTGGTTCTATGTATGTGTATTTATTGAAACTGTATCAAGTGTATTTCAAGATTCGTTGTGTTACCTGCTGCACATTAACGAGTAGTAAACCAAGTCAACGTTATTACTGAGTCTATGATTACTGACTACCACCTGCACAGCATATACACCGCAACCTTGGGGCATTTCCCCTCTCTGTGGGTGGCGGGTCCTACCAATATTCGAGAGGGTAACTACACCGCTCTGACCACCTGTGACATAATCCCAAGGGACCCTGCAGCAACTCGACAGGACACTGACCACAGGGGAGAAGGGTACAACCGGCCTTATCTTCTAAAATCAGGTGTGCTATCATACCTGTGTGCCCACCAGGCACTGGTGTCACGTAACAAAACCCCAAAGGCCCGGCTGTATCTCGGCCATCCACCTCAAGAAATGGTGTCACACTTGCACCTAGCAAGTGACCGGCCGTCCCCCCACTACAACATCATCCGGGGGCTCACCACACAGTGCTCTCTGCTGCCACCTCTGTCCATGTCAGAAACTGTCAAAGGCAGAAGAGGTTTTTTTATGGGTATTTGCTACTGATCTGGACAGTTCCTGACATGGACAGAAGTAGCAGCAGAGAGCATTGTGTCAGACGAGATAATATACCACTTCCTACAGGACATACAGCAGCTGATAAGTAGGGAAAGACTGGAAATTTTTAAATAGAGGTCATTTACAAATATATATAACTTTCTAAAACCAGTTGATTTGAAAGAAAAATATTTTAACAGGAGTACCCCTTTAAGCAGAATTACAAACAATATATGATGCATGAATACATTAAAATAAACCAGTGCAGTGGGGTACACAAAGGAAACAGTTAACAAAGAGAACCTATCAAAAATAAGCGACCCCCAGAAATCTATTATAGTTATCCATCTATCTATCCATCCATTATCTATCTACACATACATACATGCATACATATTTTTCTCTTAAAGTGTCCCTGTCGTTATAACTTTCAAAATCTAAATGAACAGTAGATGTGATATAAAGCAAGTTTGCAATTTACATACATTATTTATTTTTTAGTTATCATGGAAAACACCGCACTTCCTGTTTTCTGACTCTTTTTTTCCCCCTCAAAAACAGGAAACAGAAAACAGGAAGTCCTGTGTATCCCAGGCCATCTGAGCACTCACAGAGAGAAGGCAGTCATGTGATTGATGGACATATCGAGTTGTGACTTTCTGTACTGGACGGAATTCTTGTGTTTAGTCTCTCTTCTTCAACCAGCACAAGTCAGAAAATCTGCCTTCAGGAGACTGGACCTGGATACAGTAAGTATAGCTGTTATATAGCTGCCTTCAGAAGACTGGACCTGGATACAGTAAGTATAGTTGTTATATAGCTGCCTTCAGAAGACTGGACCTGGATACAGTAAGTATAGCTGCTATATAGCTGCCTTCAGGAGACTGGACCTGGATACAGTAAGTATAGCTGTTATATAGCAGCCTTCAGGAGACTGGACCTGGATACAGTAAGTATAGCTGTTATATAGCATCCTTCAGGAGACTGGACCTGGATACAGTAAGTACAGATGTTATATAGCATCCTTCAGGAGACTGGACCTGGCTACAGTAATTACAGATATTATATAGCTGCCTTCAGGAGACTGGACCTGGATACAGTAAGTATAGCTGTTATATAGCTGCCTTCAGGAGACTGGACCTGGATACAGTAAGTATAGTTGTTATATTGCTGCCTTCAGGAGACTGGACCTGGATACAGTAAGTATAGCTGTTATATAGCTGCCTTCAGGAGACTGGACCTGGATACAGTAAGTATAGCTGTTATATAGCAGCCTTCAGGAGACTGGACCTGGATACAGTAAGTATAGCTGTTATATAGCATCCTTCAGGAGACTGGACCTGGATACAGTAAGTATAGCTGTTATATAGCATCCTTCAGGAGACTGGACCTGGATACAGTAAGTATAGCTGTTATATAGCATCCTTCAGAAGACCGGACCTGGCTACAGTAAGTACAGATGTTATATAGCAGCCATCAGGAGACTGGACCTGGATACAGTAAGTATAGCTGTTATATAGCAGCCATCAGGAGACTGGAGCTGGATACAGTAAGTATAGCTGTTATATAGCTGCCTTCAGGAGACTGGACCTGGATACAGTAAGTATAGTTGTTATATTGCTGCCTTCAGGAGTCTGGACCTGGATTTCTGGTAAGTTCATCTTTGTTTTACAGCATGATAACAACAACAAAAAGTAATAAATGTATATTGCAAACTTGCTTTATTTCACATCTACTGTTGATTTAGATTTTGAAAGTTATACAGTTATAAAGTTAAGTTATAAAGTTATGACAGGGAGACTTTAAATAAAATTTCACTTTGAACTTCAAGGGTCAGCATTTCTCACAACATTTACCTTTCTGAAAAGCAGGGCACAACCATTCACTAGAAAATGCAAATTTTTTTATGTATTTCATAAAAAGATTTTTGAGAAGATTTTGGAATGTGGAGGGGGAGAAATTAGAAAAATACCTGAAAAAGGAATTTGTGATGGATCCAAAAGGTGTAATTTTTGAAATATACAAATCTACAAAAAGAGGTGGTGGGTAGAGGTTTTTTTTTCGCAGCAAAAAACTGTATATTAAAAAAAGGATAGCAACCCATGAACCAACAGTGGAACAGTGGAGAATATGAATAAATAACATAAAGAGCATGTAATTTGTTATAGCAGTTAAAAAAAGTGAATAAAAGATGAAGAAGATGCGGAGAGATGTGAGAGAGGAGTAGGGCTTTTTTTTGTTTAGTTTTATTGTCTTGTGAGTTTTTTTAAGCTTTGTTAGGGGTGGGGGCTTCAGAGGAAAAAGTTCTAGTTTTATGGAATGAGATAAAATTGTGAATGTGGGGTTGCCCTAGCAAAACCTGACAAAAGATAAAGGTAGAAAGGTGTGATTACTAAATAATTGGCATTGGATTTCCCGATACTATGGACCTAGGTCCCTATTACACGGGGTAATGTTGAGAAACACTCGCTGCCGTCGCTATTACACGCGTCGGCAGCGAGCAAGTGAGAGTCGGGGGGGGGGGGGGGCGCGGGAAGCTACGGGGCGACTGCCCGGGTGATTGCTAGATCGTCTGGGCCGCCCATAGAGGGGGGCAAAATATGCCCCACTCTATTACTTATTACTTAAAGCGGCTCAATTAGCCAGTCCCAGGTCAAATATGTTAAAGGGAATATGTCACTAGATTTATGCTGCCTTAAATAAGGACAGCATAAAGTAGTGACAGAAAACCTGAACAGATCGGTGTATTACTTACATCATTCTATTCAGCTGTTCTCCTAATATGCAGGAGAATAGGATTCTTGCCACACCCCTTCCCCCACCCTCCAGCTGCTGATTGACAGAATGGATAGATAACTGCCAATCAGCAGTGGGTGGGCGGAGTTTGCTGGTGCTGATGAATATCCAGGACTACTGAGCACACAAACATAATGGAGAAGACTACTTATTGTCAATATTATTCAGAAGGATATCTTAGAATTGGCTGCACAGAACAATGTAAGTGATATATCATTCTGTTCAGGTTCTCGGTCCCTAGTTTATGCTACTCTTAGGCTCCTTTTCCACGGGCCAAGAAGGGCCTGATCAACGATGTAAACGAAATGCTAGATCCCGGCCTGTGATTGGCCTGTGATTGGCTGAGCGCTCCGTCAGCTGACCGGCCATTCGGAAGATAAAGCGCACGGGACCAGGGGATAAAGACAGCGCAGAGAAGAAGCCCTGCAGGTAATGTATGATGCTGCGCTTCTGAAATCGTCGGTCGCCCGCCGCGCACCGCTATTCAACCGTAACGATGCGCGGTGGGGGAACGATGATTTTAGGTCTGGCCCTAAATGAACGATAAGCCGATGAAAAATGGGGCCGATTCGCCCGATTATCCTTACTGTGGAATAAGGCCCTTAGATAGGACACCAGAAACCTACTGACAGGGTCTCTTGATAGTAATTGTCACACACTTTAAGGTTTACTGCTCTGTTAAATGGCTTCAATTCTAAAACTAGAAGATGGAGGAAGATTTAACTGCTAAGAAAAAGTTTAGGGGTATAATAATCTGTACATATATTCATATACTATAAGACAATATGAACATAGCTATAAATCAGGTATTATGTACTGAGTCAACAGTCTCCTAGGAGGGTGGAAAGAATTGGCAGAGCTCCCGTTTTCCCAGGCTTATTTACATAATCCCAAATGTAATTAAAATATAAATTCTGTGTCATCAATGCAAATTTTGCAGGGTGAGCTGTATTTCGACAGATAAAAATAAACACGACATTTAGAAATCTCAGTTGTGTTTTTACAATTGTTTTTAGATACCTAATAAATGGGTAGTTAGGAGACATTTGCACATAATTAATGATTTTATTGAAATGTACATTCTTGTCTCCCAGGTGCAATTTCCCATAATAACGGGATATAGTAGCCAATTCACTGCTTCAGTCATCAGTCTTTTAAAATGTATTCACAGAAGCATATCTCTTCCTGCGCCGCAAGCTGCCAATAAACCTTATTTGTACGGCTCTCTCTATTCAGAGTGCAATAGATTTGTACAATAGAAAAATGATAATTGTCAATATTAACAAGCGACAGCCAGAAAAGAGACAAAAAAGAAGGGACCGCATAATAACGCGGACCCGATTCAACCAGAATTAGTGGGAAAAAAATGTTCTTTATTTATACACAAACACCTAATAGAATAATAAAAACATTTTAAAATTCAGAATAGGAGACAAAAGTAGCTGTAGGAGAGACCTATAACAAGGCTCCCCTAGAACAGGGGTGATGGGATAATAGCACCATCTAATGGTGCGTTCACACAGAACGATTATCGTTTGAATTTTTGCAATGACGATCGCATTTGAGCGATAATCAAGCGACGAGCGAGAATTCGTTCATCTTGGTCTTTCAACATATTCTCAAATCATGGTTGGTCGTTCGCTATAAATTCGCAGATCGCTTTGTGTAAACAGTCTTTCAAAGATTCACCCTATGTGTGAGTTGGGCTTAAGCGATCTTAAAAACTATCACAATAATGATTTTTCTAACGATTTTTCTAACAATTTTTTTGTCTAAACGCTGATCGTTATAAAAACCAAACCGTTGCTTTAAAAATTCTTAATTGAACGATCGATTGGGCGAATTATCGCTTTGTGTAAACGGACCATTAGCATGGAGTATGTATACACAATTGGGATATGTTCACACACTGTCAAAATGATGGGCGGTTTCTTTGGATGGCTATCATTTACCGGTTGTTTTTATAACGATGGTCGCTATTAATAGGATAACGCTGTTTGTTATAAAAGAACGGCTCTTATTTACCATATTTAGCAAACAGCAATGTTCTAAAAAAAAAAATAGAATAAAAAATTGGATGGCTATCATTTACCTGTAAATAAAAGCGGTTGTTTTTATAACGATGGTCGTTATTAATAGGATAACACTGTTTGTTATAAAAGAACGGCCCTTATTTACCATATTTAGCAAACAGCAATGTTCTGAAAAAAAATAGAATAAAAAAAAATAAAGTGTAAAAATAGTAAATAATTACTCCTTCCCAATAAAGTTCTTTATTATTACAAAGAAATGAAAACAAACAAACAAAAAAAAACAATACATATTACGTATTGCTGCATACGTAACAATGCATGCTATGATACTATAATGTTATTTACCTCGTATGGTGAACACCATTAAAAAAATGCCCCAAAAATGAAGCCAGAATTGCTGTTTGTGTTCACAAAAGACTTGTACCAATAGAAACTACAGTTCACCTTGCAAACATAAACGCATATGGACCCCACTGGTGACGGGCACAAATGTGGAACAGTGTGACGTGAAAGGGAAAATGTTAATGTTTTCACTTTCACGGCACAAATGTGGTCGTCATCAAGGGGTCCATATCCTGACTGCACCCCTTGTTAGAATCCTTGAGGGGTGTCGTTTTCAGAATGGGGTCACTTGTGGGGGGTTTCCACTGTCTTGGCAGCACGAGGGCTCTGTAAATGCGACATGGCGTTCATCATCCATTCTGGCCAAATCCAGCCTCCAAAATCCAAATGGCGCTTCTTACCTTCGGAGGCTTGCCCTGCGCCCACATGGCGCTTTATGTCCGCATGTGGGGTATTTACGGACTCGGGGGAAATTTCTCTACACATTTTGTGTGTTTCTTTCTCTTTTAACCTCTTGTGAAAATGAAAAATTTAAGGCTAAACCAACATTATAGTGTGAAAAATTTAATATTTCATTTTCACGCCACATTGTTCCACATTTGTGCCCATCACTAGTGGGGTCCATATGCTCACTACACCACTTGTTACATTCCCTGAGGGGTGTAGTTTCCAAAATGTGGTTACTTGTGGGGGGGTTCAACTGTCTTGCCAACACAGAGGCCTTTTAAATGCAACAAGGCCCTCGAAATCCATTCCAGCCAAATCCAGCCTCCAAAAACCAAATGGCGCTCCTTCCCTTTGGAGGCTTACCCTGCACCCGCATGACACTTTATGTCCACATGTGGGGTATTTACGGACTCGGGGGAAATTGCTGTACACATTTTGTGTGTTTTTTTCTCTTTTAACCCCTTGTGAAAATGAAAAAAATCAAGACAAGATCAATGATTTGGTGTAAAAATTAAACATTTTTTTATACTAAATGTTGGTCTAGCCTTGATTTTCTCCATTTCAACAAGGGGTTAAAAAAAAAAGAATGCAAAACGTGTAGGGTAATTTCCCCTGAGTACGAAAATACCCCACATTTGGATATAATGTGCCATATGGGCACAGGGCAAGCCACCAAAGAGACAGAGCGCCATTTAGAGGCTGGAATGGAGGATGGAGGCCATGTCGCAATTACAAAGCTCCTGTGCTGCCAGGACAATAGAAACCCCCCACAAGTGACCCCATTCTGGAAACTACACCCCACAAGAAATCTAACAAGGGGTGCATTGAGCATATGGACCCCACTGGTGATGGGCACATATGTAGAACATGTGCCATGAAAATAAAAAATACAATTTTTTTCAATTTCACGGAATAAATGTGCCCGTCACCAGGGGGCCATATCCCCGCTGCCCCCCTTGTTAGATTCCTTATGGGGTGTAGTTTCCATAATGGGGTCACTTGTGGGGGGTTTCTACTGTCCTGGCCGCACAGAGGCTTTGTAATTGCATCATGGCAAGTCTTTAATGGGAATGGCGGCCATACCTATTTAGCTGGGGAAAAGGGACAATTCTAATTTATTTGGGGGTGTTAGGCCAATTATTAGTTTATAAGGTTGAAAAGGACAGGTGTCCATCAAATTCAACCTGTGTTGATCCAGAGGAAGGCAAAAAAACCTCGCTAGGCAGACGACAGTAGCCTCATCACAGGGAAAAAATTCCTTCCTGACTCTATAATGGCAATCATAATAATCCCTGGACCAACATGACCCCTGAAATAGGAATAAGGGACAGAATTTAGAAAATGTAGAACTCCAATGAGGTGTGGTACGCCTTGAAGCGATCCAGTATGCAGAGGCCGGGGTGATCAGGACAGGTGTCACACTGGAAAATGGTGTCCTTCTTGATACCCCTGTTACGCCACACTCTGCACTTCTTCTGGGGTCTCCTGTTTTCCAGTGTGGGGGACGTCACCTGAAAAATGTTGCCCTGGTGCGATACGGGGTCCTTCATATCCAGAAGCGCTGGGTCCGCTCCATGGCTGCTAAATATTAAGGCTCTATTACTGCTTCTGATATTTCCGATTGTGGCGCAAGCTACAGTAGCTCGGGCAGCGAGGGACCGGAAGAGGGGGTGCTGGTATAAAAGTTATCCCCGTACAGGTGGTGGTAACCTTTATCCAGCAGTGGGAAGATCAGTTCCCGAACGATCTTCCCACTTACTCGGAGGATGGGGGGGGGCATCTGGGGGCTGGATTCGGGTGTCCCTTCCTTCATACACTCTTAGGGTACGTGCATACTGCGGAATGGCGAAGGATAATCCTTTGTGCATTCCGAAGCTGGCACCCGCCGGCGGACTTATGTGGGCGTGTGTCTCCGCCTGTGTCACACTCCATTCTATGCACAGGCGGATTCCGCCCTCTGTCCAAAGAATTAACAGGTTCATTCTTTGGACAGACAATGGAATCCACCTGTGCATAGGATGGAGTCCACCGGCGGGTGCCAGCTGCGGAATGCACAAAGGGTTATCCTTCGCTATTCCGCAGTGTGCACGTACCTTAAGGCTGGGTTCACACTACGTATATTTCAGTCAGTATAGTGGTCCTCATATTGCAACCAAAACCAGGAGTGGATTAAAAACACAGAAAGGCTCTGTTCACACAATGTTGAAATTGAGTGGATGGCCGCTATATAACAGTAAATAACTGCCATTATTTCAATACAACAGCCGTTGTTTTAAAATAACAGCAAATATTTGCCACTCCTGGTTTTGGTTGCAATATGAGGACCACAATACTGACTGAAATATACGTAGTGTAAACCCAGCCTGAGGCTAGGTTCACACTCTGTCTCTGTGCGGCTGTATTATGGGCGGTAAATCCTTGGCTGGATTTTTCCAGGTCATGCGTACGCTGGAAAGTATACAATATACGGCTGCACAGTGCACACTATGTATGAATCTACGGCCCGATCGTAAACGGACCCCTAAAAAATGAACAAGACCATTGTTTGCGGCTGGAAATGCGGCCGTGGATTGACAGGCAGTCCGTACGGAGTACTTCAAAAATAGCCGGCAATGATGCCGAATGCCGATGCCTCTAATAGTTAATATATTAAATTAATAAAACACATTTTCTTTGTAATAAAGTCCCTTTCATTGTTCAATAATTTAATTCTAACGAATCCATCATTGTGCAATTAAATATACTGTTAAAATAAATATCTATATAAATAAATGTATATTTATATATATATATATATTTATTTTTTGACAGTATATTTAATTGCACAATGATGGATTCATTTCAATTAAATTATTGAACAACGAAACTGATTTTATTTCAACAAAAATGTGTTTTAATAATTAAATATTAATTAGTACAGGAAGCTCCAGTAAGCCGTTAATTCATATTGCCGGCAATAGAGAATTCTGTACTAATCATCACTTTACTTTAATTAAAATACCAAATGTTTCTTCTAGTTATGTTATCACAATAGCATTATTAGAAGAAACATTTAGAATTATATGTGCACTCAGCTGATTGGCTGATCGGCTGAGCGCACATATAATTAGCAGGTCCGCAGTACAGTGACTTCATTGTGCTGCGGACCAGCGAAGAGGACACATCGGGGTGAGTATAGAGCTCTCCCCGCCCTCTCCCCTGCACTGCACCCCTCCCAGCAAGGAAGGGGGGTCACTTAACCCCTTCCTTGCTGGGATGGGTGCAGTCTGACATCAGTCTGGCCCCCAAGGGGTTAAGGGGGATGCAATACATCCTCCCTTAACCCCTTGGGGGCCAGACTGTAAGCAGCAATCTGTAAAGATGCTGCATACTGTAAGGAGCACAACACCGCTCACAATGATGGGTGTTGTGCTCCTGTTTGTGTGTTTTTTGTGTGTTTCTCCCTTTTTGTTTTTCAGATATCGGTGGATTACGTCGGATTACGTGGACTACGTCGAAGACCAGCGGTTGTTTGGTGTTTTTTTTTTTTATAAAATGGTCAATGAGGGGTGTGGGAGGACCCTATGAGTTTTTTTTATTTAAATAAATAAATAATTTAAAAAAACGCATAGGGTCCCCCCTATTTTTATAACCAGCCGGGTTAAAAACCAAACGACAGCAGCCTGGTAACACCAGGGTGGGAAGAGCCATTGGTTTAGGCCCTCCCCAGCCTAAATCTTACCAGCCTGCTACCGCCCGGTCCAGGAGCGCCAATTTTGACGTTCCGGGACCACTGGCACCCGGCTCTTCCCAGTACCCCTGGTAGCATTGGGTACTGGGGTAATAATGGGGGGGTTAGTGTTAGCCATTTTATTCCGGCTAACACTAGGCCCCCACTTAGTAATGGATTCCGTCTATTAGACGGCTTTCACTACTAAGTCTATAAAGTAAAGAAATAAAGACAAGACACAAGTTACATTTTTTTTTATCCAAATAAAAACACCCCCACACCCCTCATTGACCATTTAAAAAAAACAACAACAAACAACTGCTGGTCATCGACGTAGTCCACGTAATCCGACGTAATCCCCAGGATACCGATATCTAAAAAACAAAAAGGGAGAAACACACGAAAAACACACAAACAGGAGCACAACACCCATCATTGTGAGCGGTGTTGTGCTCCTTACAGTATGCAGCATCTTTACAGATCGCTGCTTACAGTATGGCCCCCAAGGGGTTAAGGGAGGATGTATTGCATCCCCCTTAACCCCTTGGGGGCCAGACTGATGTCAGACTGCACCCATCCCAGCAAGGAAGGGGTGAAGTGACCCCCCTTCCTTGCTGGGAGGGGTGCAGTGCTGGGGAGGGGGTGGGGAGAGCTCTATACTCACCCCGATGTGTCCTCTTCGCTGGTCCGCAGCACAATGAAGTCACTGTGCTGCGGACCCGCTAATTATATGTGCGCTCAGCCGATCAGCCAATCAGCTGAGCGCACATATAATTCTAAATGTTTCTTCTAATAATGCTATTGTGATAACATAATTAGAAGAAACATTTGATGTTTTAATTAAAGTAAAGTGATGATTAGTACAGAAAGCTCTTTTGCAGGCAATATGAATTAACGGCTTATGGAGCTTCCTGTAATAATTAATATTTAATTAATAAAACACATTTTCGTTGAAATAAAATCAGTTTCGTTGTTCAATAATTTAATTCTAACGAATCCATCATTGTGCAATTAAATATACTGTCAAAAAATAAATATTTATATAAATATACATTTATTTATATATATATATATATATATATATATATTTATTTTAACAGTATATTTAATTGCAAAATGATGGATTAGTTTAAATTTAATTATTGAACAACGAAAGGGACTTTATTACAACGAAAATGTGTTTTACTATTTTAATAGATTAACCATGAGAGACATCGGCATACTGCAGAGGATCGCAAACCCTGGTAATAGAAATTCATGTAAACTGTTTCCCTGCTTTCCCAGATGCATCCAGAGGTGTTTGCATCACTTTCTTAAGATTTTATTTGTTATTTTTAGTTGAACCAGATTTCCAAGTAAATGACCTTATGTTTTCAGCCGCATGTCTATTTTTTCCCACGGCCGTAGTTTCATCCGCACATTTACAGCCGCATAAAATATACAGCCACACACATACATAGTGTGAACATAGCCTTACCCTGTACAAATCTCCCACCTTACCAGCACCAAAGCAACCCCAGACCATCACATGACCTCCACCATGCTTAACAGATGGCGTCAGGCATCCTTTCAGCATCTTTTCATTTCTTCTGCATCTCACAAACGTTCTTCTTTGTGATCCAAACACCTCAAACTTGGATTCATCCGTCCACAACAGTTTTTTCCAGTCTTTCTCTGTCCAATGTCTGTGTTCTTTTGCCCATCTTAATCTTTTTCTTTTATTGGCCAGTCTCAGATACTGCTTTTTTTTGCCATTCTGCCCTGAAGCCTAAAATCCGGCAGCCGCCTCTTCACTGTAGATGTTGACACTGGTGTTTTGCGGGTACTATTTAATGAAGATGCCAGTTGGGGACCTGTGAGGCGTCTGTTTCTCAAACTTGCTTAGTTGTGCAACGCGGCCTCCAACTTCTTTTTCTACTCTGGTAAGAGCCTGTTGGTGCTGTCCTCTGAAGGGAGTAGTACACACCGTTGTAGGAAATCTTCAATTTCTTAGCAATTTCTCGCATGGAATAGCCTTCATTTCTAAGAACAAGAATAGACTGTCGAGTTTCAGATGAAAGTTCTCTTTTTCTGGCCATTTTGAGCGTTTAATTAACCCCACAAATGTGATGCTCCAGAAACATAATCTGCTCAAAGGAAGGTCAGTTTTGTAGCTTCTGTAACGAGTTAGACTGTTTTCAGATGTGTGACCATGATTGCACAAGGGTTTTCTAATCATCAATTAGCCTTCTGAGCCAATGAGCAAACACATTGTACCATTAGAAGACTGGAGTGATAGTTGCTGAAAATGGGCCTCTATACACTTATGTAGATATTGCACCAAAAACCCAGACATTTGCAGCTAGAATAGTCATTTACCACATTAGCAATGTATAGAGCGTATTTGTTTAAAGTTAGGACTAGTTTAAAGTTATCTTCATTGAAAAGTACAGTGCTTTTCCTTAAAAAATAAGGACATTTCAATGTGACCCCAAACTTTTGAACGGTAGTGTACCTACGCCAAGAAAGTTGTTGCTGATAAATGCCGCACTTATGTGCCGCACTTATCAGCAGACAGTGGCGGTAGGATATAGGGGGAAAAAACGCCCCTACGTCAAAAAGGATGAGTTGCTAATCAGCGTTGCACTTACGTGCGATGCTGATCAGCACTCAGCGGCGTTAGGGCGCATAAAAAGAAAAAAAAAATTGGAAAAAAAAATCTTTTTAACCCAAAGCAACTGATCAGTGAATAATATTCACTGATCAGCTGCTAGGGGTCAGTAGAGCGAAGCTGGCGGAGACTTCCGAAGCCCGAAGAACCTAGGATTTGCAGAAATTGCTGAAGACCCGACGCTGGACCCGACTGAACCCGGAAGTCGCGCCGAGGACGCTGCGGACCACAGATCGTCGCTCCAGACGCCGGGATCAGGTGAGTATAGTGCACCTACACTATATACACGTGTTCTGCACCCCTCAGCTACCTAGCTGAGGGGTGCAGAACCCGGCAACACTGTTTTTTAACAGTTTGATCGCCGTGATGGGCCGACCGGTACTGGACGGCCTATCACGGCAATCGTCGGGGTGGCACCGGCGCCATTTTTCCCTAGTACACTAACGGTGATTGGTTCTGTCTCGGACAGCACCAACCGCCATTGCTTTCCTGGTCACCGGGTCACCGATGACCCGGAAAGCTGTATTCAGCTGCTATAGGCTGATCTGTATTGATAAGCTGATAGCAGCGATCGTCGGCACTGGGGGGGGGGGGGGGGGGTTATCAACCCCCCGTGCCGACAAGCAGAGATGGCCTGCTAACATCGGGCGTAAACTTATGCCCGTTTGCGCTAAGTACCAGGGGGCGGGGGGGTACGTTCACGCCCAATGTCGTTAAGGGGTTAAATATATACACATCAGGAAAGTTCCCTGTTGCTGTTTTTTGTATTTGTAAATATATCAATACATAAAAAGTGATATGCTATTAGAAATATTTAGAAATTCAATAATGCATGGCTAAATTCTTTTCCCATCTTCTGCAGGCTCTGTTTGTAAAGCCCAGTGTGAGGGACATTTCATCCTACTTAATGTCTCTATAGTAAAATGATACTCGAAGAATAACAGCGGTTCTATAAAAAAACAATGTCCAGGGCTGCAGAAGCATAATGCGTCTTATCCTTCTTCCTTTATGGGAAAGTTAATGACAGGATTAATGTGTGGAGTTCACAAAACCAACATAAAGTATCCCCAAACGCATCGACAGTTTGTCCTTCCTTACAGAAACATCCTTTACTTTGTTTGTGCCAGAAAGACAGCTGCAGTTGAGAAGAAAAGTCTCGTAAGGGACGGAACAGCTGCTGCAGTGTTGACCAGTCATCCTATGTTTTCTGGTCGCAGTGTCACTCGGCAAGGACATCACATTGACCAACTTCTGCAATTCGTAATTTCCAATCTTTTGACGAATTGGCTTTCTTTAAACATCCTTTCTTGGCTGATTTTTTAAAATGACCTCGGCTCTTCTATTTACTGACTGCTAACATTTAAACTTCGGGGAATGTAGATGCCCTGTCTGTCACGTTTAGACATAACTCAGGTGTTGACATTGAGCTTAACAGCTTCCATTGTAGATATAGTTAAATGCTCGAGTGTTTGTTACTCCAGTCAAGTATTTTTCAATGCTCGAGTTGGGTGTCTGGTTAAAGTGAATGAACCACCAGGCAATTTTTTTTAACATTACCGTATCAGCACCACCTGGTTTCTCTTCTTGTCCACCAGGTTGGCTGTATGCACTGGAGGCGGGCACGGCCCCTACCCTCGGTGACTCCCCTCCATTAGAATCAAGCCTGTTATGTCACCCAGGGGAGGGTATACCGTTACACTAGGGGGCACATGTATAGTGTATAGAGCTGGGCTGGTGCACAAGAAGAAAACAATGGCAAACTTGGGAACCAGTTGGGGTTGGCAGCAACTAACACATTGTCCTATGGAAATCAAAGCGGATTATCCCTGCACTATAATATGTATACATAATTATGGAGAAATAAACTAACCAATCCTAGAAGCACATGAAAAGTAAAGTAGTAGTCCACAAACCATAAGCACTGAAGCATGCAATCCACTCAAATGTAAACTACTGTATAACCTGCTATAAGTAGAAAGAGACAGATAACATCACAAAAGTGCAATGCATAAAGAGGGGAGGCAAAAATATTACCAGTATTACGTAAGCAGGGAGTCTCAGGATGGGGTGTATGGAACTCTATGTGTTCCGTCCACCAATAAGACTTCCTCAGAGGTAATGAGCAATGGGAGCAGGTCTTAGATTTATAGAATAAGTAATCAGTAAATACAAAAAAATGTGTGACTGTGGGGGTTCTGATCGTTCTATCTGACTGCCGGAGGTCTCTTACCTTCCTCCTGGCAGTCAGATCTGCAATCACTGTATAGAGTCTGCACAGGCAGGCTCTATGCAATGATCGCAGATAACACTTATCAATGCTGTGCTATGGCATAGTGATGATCAGTGTATGTAATGTAATGTAAAAATGTTGAAGTCCCCTAAGGGGACATTAAAAGTGTCAATTTTTTTTTTTTTTAAGTTTTAATAAACACACCATAGCCCCCACCCCCCAAATAAAAGTTTTAATCACCCCGCTTTCCCATTTTATAAAGGAAACACATAAAAACGAATAAATTAATATACATATTATATACCGTAGCATGCCAAATCATCTGATCTAATAAAATAAAACAATATTATTCCCGCACGGTGAACGACGTAGACAAGAAGCGGTTAAAAAATGCCAGGATTGATTATTTGTTTTTTTTTATTTAAAATAAAATGAATAAAAATTAGTTATGTGTTATCTACACAAATATGGTATTACTAAAAACTAGAGATCATGGCGCAAAAAATTACACCCCATACAAGAAAAAATAGGAATGCTATAAGAGTCAAAAAAGGACCATTGTAATCACACTTATTTGCAAATTTTTTTTTTACTGTTAATAAAAATAGTAAAACATTAGAAAAGCTATATAACCTGCATATCGCTGTATTTAGACTGACCTATAGAATAAAGATAAAATGTCGGTTTCACTGTAAAGTGTATAACGTAAACAGGAAACCCCATCTTCAATTTTATGAATTGTATTTTTTTCCCAATTTCACCCCATAAATGATATTTTGGGGGTTCCATCATACATGTTATGGTAGATCAAAAGGCGCCTTTACAAAGTACACCTGTTCCTGAAAAAAATCAAGTCCTTACATGGACCAGTAGCTGGAAAAATAAAATAGTTATAGCTCTTAGAAGACGAGGAGGAAAAAACGAAAACGGTAAATTGAAAATTGTCCCAGTCCATAAGGCCATTTTGGGCTCTGTCCTTAAGGGGTTAAATGTTCACTATATCCCTCATTAAATTCTTAGTTTAGGAAATGTGGTTACTTTTTAGATGTTCCCACTGTACTGATAACTCAGGGATTGTGCATCTGTGACATGTCCAGCAAAATCAGTATTAAAAATGGTGTCGCTCTCCTTCTGGGCCCTGCTATATGCCCAAAAAGCAGGATATGATCACATATGGGGCACGACCATACTTCCCTTATATAAATCCCTCATATTCATCTCCATCTCTCCATAAGAGCATTCCAAGGGAAATCCCCATTACCTGTAAGTACAAGGCAGCACATTTCCGGAATTTTCTCAACTAAATTTATTAAATATTGTTCTTTTGTTGGCAATGATTTTTTTACGTGTTCACTGCTTTTTATTCATTGGGTATGACTTAATACATTGTCAAGTCAAAACTGCCTCTCAAATGAACATGTTATGTGATAAAAGCTTTAACTGCAATTTGGAGCGTAGACTGGAAAGTTGTCATTATTAAGGAGACATCAAGAGCTCGTGACCCTTTTTAAATTAAAATGGCCCGATGGGAGGAGAGACATCGTTGTCTACTCGATCCAATTTACTCTGTCACTCCTAACAATAGAAATGCATTATCAGGCTTTGTCCCTTTGTGCAGGAAATACAATGACAGGTGTAGGTCTACTTCATCAAATTGGCAGCATGAATACATTCTAAACACAATTACAATGGTTTCATTTGATAATAACTCTTCTACCTGTAATCATTTCTTGTTCGGAATACTTGAGATTGCCAAAAATTTTAAGCAGTCTGGCTGGTACGTTGCAAGTTTCCAATGTTTTTTCTATAGTCTAAATCACCACTGCGCCAACATAGATGTAGTCATTTTATTAGAGGGATAAGAGGACAAGGGGACAGGAAAGTTAAAAAAAAAATTAAAGATGGATTATATTTATGGTCTTGAAATAAACATTTAGGATCACAAAGAAGACATGGAAGTTGTGACGTGTATTTCTCTCTCTCTTCGGTATATATGACATACAATAATAACACTGATCTACTGCATCTCACCTTATTAACCTGGACTTTCCTCTCCTGCTCCTAAATTTTAACTATATCACATAATTCCACTGAAAACTGCCAAAGCAGAAACCATTGCAATGCTTTGATAGCCTAGGTGGACAGATAGCTGTTAGAGTTGGGTGTGTAGTAAAATGCTTTAGTGCCCGTTACTTGAGTTCAATATTTTTCAAAACTCACAATACTCAAGTGCTCCACTCCAGTAATGAGCCCCATTAAAAAAAATTGGAGACTCAAGCATTTTACTAGGTACCCCCTACTTGATATTGCGGAGGGTGTCTGGCTAACCTAGGCCATTAGGTTTTGTTATAGGAGAAGTCCGGCATTTTTTTAAAATGCGGCATCCAGCAGGGGAAGGGGGAATTTGATTGCAAGTACTGACTTACTTCTCATGCAAAACCAACCCCGGGACCCCTGCTGGGCTCCGGGTTCTCCGGCGATGACATGCGACAATCTGACTGGTGGACTGGCTGCTCAGCCAGTCAGTGACTAAGGCGGGACAATGCTCCAGTCACTGATTGGCTTAGTGGCCAGTACATCAGCCCGGACAGGCATTTTCCCCTGAGTCGTGACGTCATCACACCCTCTTCTGGCAGAGTTCCGAGGCCTGTCCTGCCTCTCCCCATACCCATGGGGAGAGGCTAGTTCATACTTGTAATCAAATTTATGTTTATTTCCTTCCTTCAAGGGACGTTTTAAGGAAGGCTGCTATATAACAGCTATACTTACTGTATTCAGGTCCAGTCTCCAGAAGGCAGCTATATAACAGCTATACTTACTGTATCCAGGTCCAGTCTCCTGAAGGCAGATATATAACAGCTATACTTACTGTATCCAGGTCCAGTCTCCTGAAGGCAGCTATATAACAGCTATACTTACTGTGTCCAGGTCCAGTCCCCTTAAGGCTGCTATATAACAGCTATACTTACTGTATCCAGGTTCAGTCTCCTGAAGGCAGATTTTCTGACTTGTGCTTGTTAAAAAAAAAAAAAATAACTAAAAACATGAATTCCGGCTATCACAGAGAGCCACAGCTAAATATGTAAATCACATTATTGCCTTCTCTCTGAGAGGATGTCCTGTTTTCTAACTGTTTCCTGTTTTTGAGGGGAAAAAAAAGACTCAGAAAACAGGAAGTTTTATGTTTTCCATGATAACTAAAAATAAAATATTGAATGCAAATTGCAAACTTGCTACCTTGTCTTAACATGGATCACCTTGTTTTTACACCGCAAAATCTAATCAACTGTGGTAAATGAGTAGTAAATGTGACGGGTTATTTCTACTGCAATGTTTCTGGCGTTTATGGCCATTTACAGCTGCAGAAACTTATTTCAAACACAACAGATTCACTCTAAAAGTTTTTGGGATTACATAACACAATGTAACAAAGTATCTGGGCCAGTAACAAGTGCCCTTAAGTTAAATCCACCTATCCTACCAAGAACTCTCTATCCGGAATGAATAGATTATAGCGGCAAAGACGTAAACAAGTAAATAAATATACTGCAAAATATATTAACGGAAGGAACTGAAGACAGTTAAGAACAGTCACACATATTACTTGTGGCTCAAGTCATCAAAAACACTCCATTAAAAATGCATGACTTCTGTGACTGGTGCCTCATATTTAATTCCCTTTCATCAACTTGCAATTGTTTCTTTCATTGGTAGCCAATTTGCCTGATGGAAGAAGAAATAAAGTGTACCAGCAAGTTCCTGCCTTAGGTAAACAAAGAAAATTAATTACTGCATAAAAGTATTCTCTTCACTCACTGGCGCCTTAAATAAGTTTTCAAAGTTAACGCTAAGTCTTCTGAATTAATGTTTTATCTTCCAATCGGTTTAACACGGCATATGTAAAAAAAAAAAAAAAAAAAACTCTCGCGTAAAGTGAGGGAGCGGGGACAAATCATGTATCCTACTGTAGCGGCTCCAAATGAATTCTAGTTTAATGTAGATTTTACCCAGTGAAAATAGCTGATAGCTCCCTATTGTGCTGAGGATGAGGATATGTCTCTTACCTTCATCCTCCGCACTGTTCCTGTGAAGTTTCAATATAATTCTGTGACTGTCTAGCTCCAAGAGTGCCAATACTCCCCCGACTAGCCGGCCCACCTCTTCTAATGCTCAGTAGAGCTCGCTGACCAAATGACCTTCCTGGACCTTGCCTTGCTTAAACTATGCAAACATGCTGTTGTTGTGCAAATTATGTCTGTTTAAAAAGTAATGGCCGTTGTTAAGAAATACGGCCATTGTTTTTACATAGTGTGAACATAGCCTAAAGCTGGGTTCACACTATGTATATTTCAGTCAGTATTGTGGTCCTCATATTGCAACCAAAACCAGGAGTGGATTAAAAACACAGAAAGGATCTGTTCACACAATGTTGAAATTGAGTGGAAGGCCGCCATTTAATGCCAAATATTTGCTGTTATTTTAAAACAACGGCTGTTGTATTGAAATAATGGCAGTTATTTACTGTTATATGGCGGCCATCCACTCAATTTCAACATTGTGTGAACAGATCCTTTCTGTGTTTTTAATCCACTCCTGGTTTTGGTTGCAATATGAGGACCACAATACTGACTGAAATATACGTAGTGTGAACCCAGCCTTAAACTGCATGGGAACATCGCTGAGGATTAAGGTAACAGACATACCTTCATCCTCAGTGCCCCCTGTGCAATAGGGGGCTATTAGTAGGTTAGGTTTGTCTAACTTGCTGATAGTTCCCCTTTAAACACTGCAAATATGTAGATTTACAGTCATAAACAAATTTCTGAAATGAGAATTCCAACAAGTACTGCAGTTGTACTATTAGGCTATGCTTCCTCAGCAACCTTTTTGGGGAGTTTTACGGTGACCCTATTGGATAATACTGTATTTTGGCACCTAAACAACGGCAGTCCAAAGAAAGGACATTGTGGGAATATAGCCTTAATGCGATCCAGGATGACCACTGTAAGAAAACGTTAATCATTCTAATATAATGCCCTAGTAAAATTAGAAATGTATTCATTCATTAGAAATTTATTCAAAATGTCAACCTAAAATAAGACTAAGAAAAATAAAGTCTTTAGATATAAAAGAATTATATTAAAGATAAAATTAAACCCCCACCCAACGGTGTCCAAAGGATTAGCTTATACTAGTGCTGCTAAGGATGTGTAGTACTGGTATAGGTAAGTACAGTAAGTGTAGTACAGGTACAAAGCAGTATAGTACATGAAGTACAGGTATAGGTAAGTACAGTAAGTGTAGTACAGGTACAAAGCAGTATAGTACATGAAGTACAGGTATAGGTAAGTACAGTAAGTGTAGTACAGGTACAAAGCAGTATAGTACATGAAGTACAGGTATAGGTAAGTACAGTAAGTGTAGTACAGGCCTGTCTCCTCCTTCCCCACGGACCGGGAAGGCACCGGGAATCAAATACGAAAGGTTCGACAAGGTTCGAGTTAGGTAGAACCTAAGTTTTTTCACTGTTCGATCATCTCTACTTCTAATATCCTAAGATTGAAAAAAAGAGCTTATTAGTGTGGGGGCCATGATCAGGGTAGCAGAATCATGCAGCTAAAAACACTTAAATGTAAGAAAATTCAGCCAGATCTGACCAATATGTGTGGAGGGAAAGGGATCAGTCACGTATCAGGAAAAGGGATCAGGTGTGTCAAATCACTATTTTCCACGGTTTTAAATATGAACAAACTGTATACTAAAAAATGATGACAATGTATGTATATTCCACTTAAAGGAGCTTTGTTTTTAGTCAGCACTACCATAGCCTGCATACATCAATACTTCATGCAATGTAGTAGATGTCCATTCAGGGATTCTCACTTCAATGTAGGTAGAGGCATTTAATTTTAAAGGGAATCTGTCACTAGGTTTATGGTTGGTTAAATGAGGGCAGCATAAACTAGAGACAGAAATGCTGAATACATTGGTGTATTATTTACATCATTCTGTTCAGCCGTGAAGGAGTATAGGATTTATGCCACACCCCTCCCCCCGCCCTCCAGCTGCTGATTGACAGGTGACTGCCTATAAAAAGCATGGATAGATAACTGCCAATCAGCAGCTGGTGGGCGTAGTTTTCTGCTTCTCATAAATATCCCGGACTACTGGGCTCATGCACATAATAGAGAGGACTACATATTGTCCATGTTATTCAGGAGGATATCTAATAATCATACATAATACATCATTCAATTCTACTACCTACTGGAGGTTCCAGTTCTACCTCCGGTTCTACCTACTTTGGTAAAGTAACCTACTGCAGCAATATATCTAACTTATGGAGGCAAGCTACCCTTCCCATCAACCCTCTTAACTACTCTATTGTGCATGACACTAAACAGTGGAATTATTACTGTTCGGGAGAAAGGAAGGAAAGAAGGTTCTTTAACCCCTTCATGACCAAGGTCATTGATGCACGGATGTCCTGGTCAGATTAATGCAATGTTCCTCCCCGCCTTCTAAGAACCATAGCGCTTTTCTTTTTCTACCTACAGGACTGGTTGGGGTGTCATTTTTTGCACCATGATCTCTAGTGGTTATAAATATCATAATGGGGTAAAAGAAAAATTTGGATTGCTTTTTATTATTTTTTTCCTGATATACAATTTTAAAAAATCAGTAATCCTGGTGTTTTTTTTTTCTTTACGTTTACAACGTTCTCTGTGTTGGAACAGGAATGTTATATTTTAATAGATCGGGCAATTCCGCACGCTACCATATGTAATATTTTTATTTATTTTTGTACATATTTTTATTTTTATAACGGGCAAGGAGGTTTATTAAACTTTTAATGGCTACGGGGGTCCCGATCTTAAACACTGCGATCACTATAGATTGAAGCGTTGCGGCATTAAGGTATAGAGAGGCAGCTGCCTCTCATTATCTCCAGCCCCAGACACACTGATGTGTGCGGGGCCGCTTTCACTGCAGTGGTCCCGCACACATCTACAGCCCCTTCACTTCAGGAACGTATATATACATTCCTGCTGCACGGGGCATGTGCAGCAGGAATATATATATATATATATATATATATATATATATATATATGTGTGTGTGTGTGTGTGTGTATTGTGGGCGTGAAGGGGTTAAAAAGTGCAGCCTCTAAGATGTTTGTCTGGCAGATTATGCAGAGATCAATTGTGGCTGGAAGAAATCGGCATAACGGTTTTATAAACCTGTAAATAAGTAATGTTAAAAGGAGTGTGTCAGCTAGATTAGTGTTAGGTATTACAGACAGATATTGAAGCATGTTTCTGACGGAAATACTGTGTGTGAACATTTTGAATGGAATACCCCTTTAAAGTAACATGTTAAAGGGAATGTGTCACCTATATTAGTTTTAACATCAAGAATAAGATTATATTAGGCTTAGTGGTCAGAATAAACACTACTTAGAATTATTTAAAAATATTAATAGTAAAATGGAAAATTGAAAAACAAAATTGCTTTAAAAAAATCTGTTTAACATAAAAACTTGATTTAAACAATGGATCATTTTCCGATGAGACATTCCCTTTAAGCTTTGGTCAAGAAAGAAACTAAGATTTTAGCATTATAAACAGATCTCTCAAGACCTCGTAGCCTGACACATTTCATAATTTAGTAGAAAAGTTGGGCTCTACCAGGTACTTTCTTACATTTTGTTCTATTTTCCTGCTAAAGTTTAAATTGGTTGTCTTCTTTACATTGTAGTTAGCGATTTATGGCCGCCCTTTCATACCTTTGATCTGGATGGCATTTGAACAGGGTAAAAAACGTTCTGAAAGTCTGTGTCCTCCGCTGATTAAAGAATGCAGAATTTGTCCTTTTATGCTGGAACGTCACACAGCAATTTCAGAGTAAGGGATAAATATGACATTTTTGCACCTGCTGCTGTCTGGATTGCAGGGGACCATTAAAGCCTTCCAGGACCTCATTTGCACCAGTTAGATGGAAATGATCAAGGTGTTTGTCGCTCTCTCATCTACTACATAAGACACATTTATTTAGACAAAAGTATGAAATGAGGATTAAAGGGGCATTCCGCTCAAAATTAACCCCTTAACCCCTTGCCTCCGCAGCCTGTTTTGGCCTTAATGACCAGGCTCATTTTTCAAAATCTGACCTGTCTCACTTCATGCGCTTATAGCTCAGTGATGCTGTAACGTATGCTAGCGATTCTGAGATTGTTTTTTCGTCACATATGGCACTTTATATTAGTAGCAAAATTTGGTCACTACTTTGTGTATTTTTTGTGAAAAACATCAAAATATCATGAAAAATTTGAAAATTTTGCATTTTATGAACTTCTGAAATTCTCTGCTTCTAAAAAAGCAAGTCATAGCACATAAATTAGTTGCTAAATCACATTACCAATATGTCCTCTTTATTCTGGCATAATTTTGGAAACATATTTTACTTTTTTAGGGTGTTACTGGGCTTAGAAATTTATCAGCAAATTATCACATTTTGTGAAAATTTCCAAAACTGATTTTTTTTAGGGACCAGTTCTTTTTTTAAATGGATTTAGAAGGCTTGTATACTGGAAACCCCCATAAGTGACCCCATTTTGGAAACTAGACACCTTAAAGAATTAATCTAGGGGTATAATGAGCATTTTAACCCTACAGGGGCTGGAGGAAAGTATTCACAATTAGGCCGTAAAAAAATCGAAAATTTAAATTTTCAAATAATATAAACGTTTAGATTAAAGTTTCTCATTTTCAAAAGGAACATAAGTAAAAAAGCATGCCAAAATTTGTAACGCAGGTTTTCCTGAATACAACGGTACCTCATATGTGGGCGTAAACCACTGTATGGGCACACAGCAGGGCTCAGAAGGAAGGGAGCGACAATTGGATTTTTTAATGCAGATTTTGCTGAAGAAGTTTCTGAGCGCCAGGTGCGTTTGCAGAGCCCCTGTAGTGTCCGCAGAATAGAATCCCCCCAAAAGTCACCCCATTTTCGAAAGTACACCCCTCAAAGAATTCATCTTTGGGTAGGATGAGCACTTTGACCCCACAGGTATTAGAGGAAAGTATTCTGAATTAGACAGTAAAAATGAAAAACATGAATTTTTCCAATAATATGTTTGTTTAGTTTGAAATTTCTCAATTTCACGAGGAACAAGAGAAAAAAAGTACCCCAAAATTTGTAACGCAGGTTCTCCTGAATACAACGGTACCCCATATGTGGGCGTAAACCACTGTATGGCCACACAGCCGGGCTCAGAAGGGAAGGAGCGCCAATTAGCTTTTTCAATGCAGATTTTTCTGAAGAAGTTTCTGAGCGCCAGGAGCGTTTGCAGCGCCCCTGTAGTGTCCGCAGACGAGAAACCCCCCATAAGTCACTCCATTTTGGAAAGTACACCCCTCAAGAAATTCATCTTTGGGTGTGGTGACCATTTTGACCCCACAGGTATTAGAGGAAAGTATTCAAAATAAGACAGTAAAATTGAAAAACTAGAATTTTTCCAATAATATGTTCGTTTAGTTGGAAATTTCTCAATTTCACGAGGAACAGGGGAGAAGCTGCATGCCAAAATCTGTAACGCAGGTTCTCCTGAGTAGAATGGTACCCCATATGTGGGCATAAACCACTGTATGGGCACCCAGCTGGGCTCAGAAGGGAAGGAGCGCCAATTAGCATTTTCAGTGCAGATTTTTCCGAAGAAGTTTCTGAGCGCCAGGTGCGTTTGCAGCGCCCCTGTAGTGTCAGCAGAATAGAACCCCCCCAAAAGTCACCCCATTTACGAAAGTACACCCCTCAAAGAATTCATCTTGGGGTGTGGTGACCATTTTGACCCAACAGGTATTAGAGGAAAGTATTTAAAAGTAGAGAGTAAAAAAGAAAAACTCAAATTTTTCCAATAATATGTTTGTTTAGTTTGAAATTTCTCAATTTCACGAGGAACAGGAGAGAAAATGTACCCAAAAATTTATAACGCAGGTTCTCGTGAGTAGAACGGTACTGCATATGTGGGTATAAACCACTCTATGGGCACACAGCAGGGATCAGAAGGAAGGGAGCGCCAATTAGCATTTTCAGTGCAGATTTTGCTGAAGAAGTTTCTGAGCGCCAGGTGCATTTTTTAGTGCACCTGTAGTGCCAGCGTAGTAAAATCTCGCCATAAGTCATCCCATTTTGGAAAGTACACCCCTCAAAGAATTCATCTTGGGGTGTGGTGACCATTTTGACCCCACAGGTATTAGAGGAAAGTATTCAAAAGTAGACAGTAAAAATGAAAAACTCGAATTTTTCCAGTAATATGTTCCTTTAGTTGGAAATTTCTAAATTTCACGAGGAACAGGAAAGAAAACGTACCCCAAAATCTGTAACGCAGGTTCTCCTGAGTAGAACGGTACCCTATATGTGGGCATAAACCACTGTATGGGCACACAGCAGGGCTCAGAAGGAAGGGAGCGCCAATTTGCTGGAGCAAAACCGCAGCTAGAAACAGTTATTAGAATAGCGCAGTTACTAAAATACAATAAAAAAATTAGATTACAGGTAATGCAGGGTGGTTACGGGTAATCTGGAGGTGGTTATGGGTAATCTGCGGTGGTTACAGACAATCTGGGGTGGTTACAGGTAACCTGCTGTGGTTACGGCCAACGTGGGGTGGTTACGGACAATCTGGGTTGGTTACGGATAAACTGAAGTGCTTATATGTAATTTGGGTTGGTTACGGCAATCTGGAGGGGGTCTTTGGCAATTTGGGGTGGTTAGAGGCAACGTGCGGCCGTCAGTGGCAACGTGCGGCCGTCAGTGGCAACGTGCGGCCGTCAGTGGCAATGTGCGGTGGTTACGTGTAATCTGGCATGATTACGGGCAACCTGGGGTGATTAGGGGCAACGTGCAGTGGTTACGGGTAATCTGGTGTGATTACAGGCAACCTGGGGCGGTTAGGGGCAACGTGCGGTGGTTACGTGCAATCTGGCGTGATTACGGGCAACGTGCGGTGGTTACGGGCAACGTGCGGTGGTTACGGGCAATGTGCGGTGGTTACCGGCAACGTGCGGTGGTTACGGGCAACGTGCGGTGGTTAAGTGTAATCTGGCGTGATTATGGGCAACCTGGGGTGGTTACGGGTAATCTGTTGTGATTACATGCAACTTGGGGTGGTTAGAGGCAACGTGCGGTGGTTAGGGGCAACGTGCGGTGGTTACGGGCAATGTGCGGTTGTTACGGGCAACGTGCGGTGGTTACGGGCAATGTGCGGTTGTTACGGGCAATGTGCGGTGGTTAAGTGTAATCTGGCGTGATTACGGGCAACCTGGGGTGGTTACGGGTAATCTGTTGTGATTACATGCAACCTGGAGTGGTTAGGGGCAACGTGCGGTGGTTAGGGGCAACGTGTGGTTGTTACGGGCAATCTGGCATGATTACGGGCAACGTGCGGTGGTTACGAGCAACGTGCGGTGGTTACGGGCAACGTGCGGTGGTTACGGGCAATGTGCGGTTGTTACGGGCAACGTGCGGTGGTTACGTGCAATCTGGCGTGATTTCGGTCAACCTGGGGCGGTTATGGGCAACATGCGGTGGTTACGGGTAATCTGGGGGGGTTAGGGGTAATTTGGGAGTAAACTGCAATTATTACTATAATAAAAAGTGTGTGTTTTTTTTTTTGTGTGTTTTTCACTTTTTGTACTTTATCCATTCATTTTCACTGTATTACTATGATTACTGTGATATTTTCTATCACAGTAATCATAGTTTAGTGACAGAGACCAAATTGGTCTCTGTCACTTTAAATTTTCAGAGCTGGATGCTTCTGGCGCACATGCGCACATCAGAAGCAGCCAGGACACCGAAGAGGAAGGAGCTCCAGGATCAGGTAACGTATAATGGGAAGGGCGGGTGACTGGGGGACGGGGGTGACTGGGGGGGTGGGGGGCGACTTGGGGGGCGACACTGTAACACTTTTTATCCCCTGTCACCAATGATTTATGGTGACAGGGGATAAAAAGTGCCGGCAGCACTGGGAACAGGCGATCGGCGGTATATAGTATATACCGCCGATCGCCTGCTCCGGGACCACACGGGGGGGGTCCCCGATCACTGCCCCATGCTCTCCGCTACCTCCGGTGGCGGAGAGCATGGGGCTTTGATCATTCTTTCATTTCCATCCCTGCGAACAAACATCGTTTGTTCGCTGGGATGGGGGCGGCCATCTTGGATCTGATGGCCGCCCGGGGAGGGAGCGGGTTAGTGATCGGGGCACTAGGGGGGCTGATCTGGGGTCTGATTATTACATTTTCATCTCCCCCCACCGTGGATTCACGGTGGGGGGAGATGAAAGCTGTCGGCGGCGCCGGTACCGGAGATTGCCCGTATAATGTTGATATCGGCGATCTCCGGTACCGGCGGCAGTGGAAGGGGGGCCAGGGGACACCGTGACAGTGGCGGCGGGAGGAGGCAACGTGCTGCAGCCTCCTCCCGCCGCCCGATCGGCGGAAAACACCACATCTCCCCCATAGACGCTGCGGTCGCATCGACCACGGCGTATATGGGGTTAACTGCCCGGGGGGAGCGCGGCTCCCCTCCGGGCAGAGGCAGCGGGAGGATGTGGTGTGATACTGCCTCCTCCCGCTGCCCGATCTCACTTACAGACAGCGGGGGGAGGCAGGAACAACATGACGTTTGGGGAACGTCATGTTGCATTAACTACCTACTTTACATGACGTTCCCCAAACGTCATTTTGCGGCAAGGGGTTAAGGACAGGGCCCATTTTCGTTTTTGCGTTTTCGGTTTTTCCTCGGTTTAAAAGGCCATAGCACTTGCATTTTTCCACCTAGAAACCCATATGAGCCCTTATTTTTTGCGTCACTAATTGTACTTTGCAATGGCAGACTGAATTTTGCAATAAGTATACTACGAAACCAGAAAAAAATTCAAAGTGTGGTGAAATTGAAAAAAAAACGCATTTCTTTTATTTGGGGGAACTGTGTTTTTACGCCATTCGCCCTGGGGTAAAACTGACTTGTTATGCATGTTCCTCAAGTCGTTACGATTACTATGATATATAACATGTATAACTTATATTGTATCTGATGGCCTATAAAAAATTCAAACCATTGTTAACAAATATACGTTCCTTAAAATTGCTCCATTCCCAGGCTTATAGTGCTTTTATCCTTTGGTCTATGGGGCTGTGTCAGGTGTCATTTTTTGCGCCATGATGCGTTCTTTCTATCGGTACCTTGATTGCGCAGATACAACTTTTTTATCGCTTTTTATTACATTTTTTCTGGATTTGATGCAACCAAAAATGCGCAATTTTGCACTTTGGGATTTTTTGGCGCTGACGCCGTTTACCGTGCGAGATCAGGAATGTGATTAATTAATAGTTCGGGCGAATACGCACGCGGCGATACCAAACATGTTTATTTATTTATTTGTTTACTTTTATTTAAAACCTGGGAAAAGGGGGGTGATTCAGACTTTTATTGGGGGAGGGGGCTTTTTACTATAAACAACACTTTTTTTTTTTTTTTTTACACATATCCTAGAAGCCCCCCTAGGGGACTTCTAGTATATACACTTTGATCTCTCATTGAGATCTCTGCAGCATAGGTATGCTGCAGAGATCAATGAGATAGGCACTCGTTTACTTCCGGCTGCTGCAGCCGGAAGTAAACGAGTGCCAAGCCGGGGACTGCGCCATCTTGGACGAGTCCCCGGCCAGCATCGGGTGTTATGGGTAATCGGCCAGTGTAGTTGGAATATGGGCTCCTAAGCCTGTGGTAACCGGCCGGGGGCAGGAATAATTATAAGATGTTCATCAGCAATATAGATAGTGCAATTGATGGTGGCCGATTAGGATCCCGTACAGGATAGTTAGTAGTTTTTATTCATATAATGGTTATTTATGTTATATGTTATTTTGTTAATAATAAAATTGGCTGCTGTGGCCAAATATTTTCCAAAGACTGGAGTCGGTGTCCTCATTTTTGATCTAAGGGGTGTATAGGGGAGTTGGCTACAGAGGGATCATTTTTCCCATGTCAAATATAAAAACACTTACCTCCCCAGCTTCCCCACTTGAGCTGGGTTCGTGCAGCTCTGGTCAATGCTAAAACAGACTTCCAGGGATAGGGATGGGATCATGTCACAGGGCTGCACTGCAAATCCATGGCTGCAGCGGTGTCCCACATCAGCCACTGATTGGACATCACGACTGGGACATCACATCCCCGAACATGGATACCTGCTGCAGCAGTGACAAGAGCTGCATGAACCTGATGCTGATGGGGGAACAAGAGTGGTAATTTTTTTATTTTTTTTTATTAGTCAAACCCTTGCCACCAAATAAAAATGCACTTGCCCAGACAACCTTTAACTGTATAGCCATCATTAATTATTATTTTTTTTTTTTTGAAGGCTACAAAGAAGTGTTAACCTGTGACCTCAGACTATAGCCAGACTTTTTGGTGACTCTTCTGGCCTCTTCTAGACTCTATGATGAAGACAGATGAAAAAAGGCTCTATAGCTCCTTAAAATCTTTTTTTATTCAATCAAATTGTTAAAATCAACACATTTCACGCCAAAACACATTGGTTTTTTTGATAGGATTGAATAAAGAAGATATTGGAACTGTCAAGAGCAAGAGAAGCTTTCTATGAGGATTTGCTACGGCCTTGGATGCTTTGCCATACTGCTGGAGTTCTTATATGTCTAGCAGAAACCTATTTTTTTTTTGTTCTAATTTTTGTATATTTGATGTAAACATCCATTTAAGGGACACAATATACAAAAACTAGAATGAAAAAATGAAATAGGTTACTGTGGTGGCCAGGAGATATAACTGATGTCGGAACGAGCACCACAAGGTGCTAAGCACCCCGATGCTCAGTCTATGCACTATGCTTGACCGAGTGTGCTTGCTCAACACTAGGTAGGAGGCGTATATTAGTGAATTCCTTAAAATGCCGCCCCGAATAAGATGTATGAACTTTTTTCTTCATTTTTGTCTATTTACTTTGGTTTAGTCTTTCTTTTGCTAATCCCCGGAAATATTTTACCTTTGATATATCTTCTCTACCTCACGTTTTATGTGGAATCTCAAGATTTTTTTTTTTTTTAATATAAACAACTGTGGCCTCAGAAAATTCACCTCTCAAAACTTTCATTTATGGGGTCAAAAATAATTGAAAATGATGGCGCAAAGGCTCTCAGTCCATTACATTTAATAGAAATGACCCTGTTTGGCTCGAGCATGAGCACGGAACAGTATATAGATAGGCGAGAGTGTTACAGTCCATTCTAAGAGTGGATGAAGTATGAAATAAGTGACACAATGGATGAACAACTCCGAGGTACCGGCAAAGCCGAAAGCCGCTAATGCTGACTAATTCCGACCGTGACTTCCACCACTATAGGATGGAATGATATGAGAGCAGAACGTATATGCCGTAAATCTTTAATCGACAGCCAGGAGACTCGAGGAAACTGTTGACTACAATAACCAGAGGTGTTGCCGCTATGTAGAAAAGCTCAGACGTGAGGAAAACAAAAGTAATGTATTTTTCTTCAGGTTAGAAGCGAGATAATGGCAGATAATTAAACATACTCAGGAACCCTCAGGGATGAGCGTGTTACTAAATGTTGTTTCAGACAGCTAACATGCTTCTCGCAAATAAACACTTGCTATGATTTCTCTGGAAATAAAAACACATTTATATTCATTGCCAGCCATGATAAAAGGCCAATAAGACAATGGCGCGCTTATAATGCGCTGTGCACAAAGCATTTCGAATCTCAGAGGTCTCCTGTTTCCACGCGTTGGTATTTTAAAGATATTTGACTGTGTACCCAAAGGTTTTGCCTTCGTCGAGCCAAAATGGGTTATCACAAAACTGTAAGGCTTATTATCTGTATCTAATGTACAGTCAGTCAGCAGTAATGTTTGCCGAGGAATTAGACTGTGTGTTCATTCCCATAATCCACCAGTGTGTATTTGCAAAAAGTCTGAAGACATTTTTTTATTTATTTATTTTTTGCAAATATGATTGCTTGTTGTTGTCTAATAATATTACTATTAGCCCGTGGTAATTTAAGTAAAGGATAATCATTTAGATGCTCTCTTTGTATTTCTGATAATCTTTTCTTTCACTTTTAAAAGGCAGAATAGTCTAAGCATTTAAAGGGGTACTCCATTGAAAAGCTTTTCCCAGTAATTGAAACACATTACAAAGTTATATAACTGTAATATGCTTCAATCACCTATCTGCCCCCCTCAACCCCCCACCAGGAAGTAAAGTAAATTCATTCTTACCTAATAATTGTTGACCCCAGGCTTTTCTGTGGCAGCCATTTTGTGACAATGACATCGAGGGAGGCGGGTCTAAGCCCTGTTAAGCCAGCTTCCCTTTGTCAGATGACTCAGGTTGCTTAGCTCTGATTGGCTGAATAAGCTGTAAGCCATCTTACAGTTTTAGGCTATGTTCACACTATGTATCTGTGCGGCTGTATTGGGGGCGGTAAATCATCGGCTGGATTTTTCCGGTTCATGCGTACGCTGGAAAGTATATGATATACGGCTGCACAGTGCACACTATGTATGAATCTACGGATCTATCATAAACGGACCCGTAAAAAATGAACAAGACCATTGTTTGCAGCTGGAAATGTGCAAATTCACGGCCGTGGATTGACAGGCGGTCCGTATGGAGTACTTCAAAAATAGCCGGCAATGATGCCGGATGCCGATGCCTCTAATAGTTAATATTTAATTAATAAAACATATTTTCGTTGTAATAAAATCAGTTTCGTTGTTCAATAATTTAATTCTAACGAATCCATCATTGTGCAATTAAATATACTGTTAAAATAAATATATATATATATATATATATATATATATATATATATATATATATAAATAAATGTATATTTATATATATATTTATTTTTTGACAGTATATTTAATTGCACAATAATGGATTCGTTAGAATTAAATTATTGAACAACGAAACTGATTTTATTACAACGAAAATATGTTTTATTAATTAAATATTAATTAGTACCGGAAGCTCCATAAGCCGTTAATTCATATTGCCGGCAATAGAGCATTCTGTACTAATCATCACTTTACTTTAATTAAAACATCAAATGTTTCTTCTAATTATGTTATCACAATAGCATTATTAGAAGAAACATTTAGAATTATATGTGCGCTCAGCTGATTGGCTGATCGGCTGAGCGCACGTATAATTAGCGGGTCCGCAGCACAGTGACTTCATTGTGCTGCGGACCAGCGAAGAGGACACATCGGGGTGAGTATAGAGCTCTCCCCACCCCCTCCCCAGCACTGCACCCCTCCCAGCAAGGAAGGGGGGGTCACTTAACCCCTTCCTTGCTGGTATGGGTGCAGTCTGACATCAGTCTGGCCCCCAAGGGGTTAAGGGGGATGCAATACATCCTCCCTTAACCCCTTGGGGGCCATACTGTAAGCAGCGATCTGTAAAGATGCTGCATACTGTAAGGAGCACAACACTGCTCACAATGATGGGTGTTGTGCTCCTGTTTGTGTGTTTTTGTGTGTTTCTCCCTTTTTGTTTTTCAGATATCGGTATCCTGTGGATTACGTCGGATTCCGTGGACTACGTCGATGACCAGCGGTTGTTTGGTGTGTTTTTTTCAATGAGGGGTGTGGGGGTGTTTTTATTTGAATAAAAAAAATTTTTCACTTGTGTGTTGTCTTTATTCCTTTACTTTATAGACTTAGTAGTGGAAGCCGTCTAATAGACGGAATCCATTACTAAGTTGGGGCCTAGTGTTAGCCGGTATAAAATGGCTAACACTAACCCCCTATTATTACCCCAGTACCCAATGCCACCAGGGGTACTGGGAAGAGCCGGGTGCCAGTGGTCCAGGAGCGTCAAAATTGGCGCTCCTGGACCGGGCGGCAGCAGGCTGGTAAGATTTAGGCTGGGGAGGGCCTAAACCAATGGTTCTTCCCACCCTGAATTTACCAGGCTGCTGTTGTTTGGTTTTTAACCCGGCTGGTTATAAAAATAGGGGGGACCCTATGCGTTTTTTAAAATTATTTATTTATTTAAAAAAAAAACGCATAGGGTTAAACAGAATCATCAATTTGCTGACCAATTACTGAATGTGTTGTCTAGAAAACCCCTTCTCTTATGCACTATCATAGCCTATTCATGTAATAAAGGTTGGTTCTTCAAACAGAAACCCCCTTAATTAGTCAGAGCTTAGGGCCACTCCTCCTCTCTGCCTTGTCCTGCCCCCCCCCCCCCCCCCCCCCCCTCCTGCCCACCTGGGTTTACAGTTGGCGCACACCACGGAAAAACAGTAAAATCTACTTCTTTTCCATAGCACGCCCAGGGGTGCAGATTGATAAATCTGCTCCAATATTTTCCCTCTCTCTCAGCTCTCACATGCCGTAATTTGTCCTTAAGAAAATGTAAGAAAATTATAGAAACTGAAACTGTGATAACTTTGGGGGCGATGAATGACACACATATTACACAGTTTTTACAATTTTCCTCAAAAATCGCAACATTTTTATAGTTTTCTTTAAAGTGTAACTGTGAAAACTAAACAGATTGTTGATTATAGTGTGCACAGGTGTAGTTACCCTGGTTCCAGATCTGAAAATTGTAGAGCCAAAAGGCAATGTTCTATATCATAAGATGGATACACTACAGTGCAGCATTCTGTCTAACACAGTGCGTGTTTTCAGTAGATTCCATGCTGTCCAAAAACAGACTGCTATTCCTGATGACTCTGCAAGACACAGCACCTGTCCTACTGTATGCACAGCTTCCCATCTAGTATTTCTTTAGATAGCAACACTGCTATATGGTATGCTAAAATAATCCCAGAGTCACCTGGTCGCTTGTCTTCTACATCTACATCTACAATTGCTTGAGGAGAAGTGATTTTGGCATGCCTAATGTACTAACAGTATGTGCAAAATAAAGGGTCAAATAATTGACTCTATATATATATATATATATATATATATATATATATATATACACACACCATATTTTCCGGCGTATAAGACAACTTTTTAACCCCCGAAAAATCAGAGTTCATCGGGGGTCATCTTATACGCCGGGTATGGTCGCCCCATACAGTGGGGGGCTCAAAAATGGCCCCATCCCCATTGTGAACTGAATCTGACAAACCGAACCAAACTTTTTGTAAAGTTTGTAACAATTTCAAAAAGGTGGCTTCAAAGTTCTGTGAACTTGTTTAACCGAATTTTTTTAAAAAGTGGCTCATCTTTAATGGGGTGGTTTACACTGTTTGCAAATTGTATCCAAGAGCCCCATTATTTTTATGCTTATTTTTATTTTATGCTTTTAACTATTTTCATGTCTGTATTGGGTCTGTATCTTGCCATTGCAGTGAGCTGTTGCATTTTTGTGTTTTTTGTGTGTTTGCAATTTCAGCCATAGCAACATGCTCCTGCCTAGTGTAAATGGTGTTCTAGGAGAGCTGACCAAATTTGTCTTTTATTTCTGTGTTCCAGATGGGGGGAGCGGCTGCCTCTACTTGGTCGTGCACTCCACCCATCCTACCCAGGTGGTGTAAATACTTTTGGCGGTATAAGATGGATCTTGAATGCCCAGAGCATAGGCGTATTACATGTCATGAAGAGGCCAGAGTACAGTGTAGGTCCACCTTATCGTTAATGGGGTGGTTTACACTGTTTGCCAATGGTATCCAATTATTTTTGTGGGGATTTTTTTTTGCAATGGGGGGGGGGCTGCTTTTAACTATTTTCATGTCTGTATCTTGCCATTGCGGTGAGCTGTTGCATTTTTGCATCTTTAATGTCAACCTATAGCTAAAGGATAAGGAAATATCAGTAAAAGAAAACTGCTGATGAAGCACAGCACCCTACAGAGTGCCCCTTTTTATCTTGATGACTTGAAATCGCACATGGAAATAGGAACTTTTTGTGTACAAACCACATAAGATATGTCTATGACTCCATCCTCCAAGTTTCATGCTATGTTGTATAAATGCTGATTTTGAGTCTAGAATATTCTAGTCATTGCGGCTGGAGTTAGACATGGACAAGTCCTTTAAATTGTGCTACATTTTCCATTTGCTCCATGTACAGTAAAGTTGTGCTGATCGCCTCTGTGGAGTTTACAGATCTGGATACAACAGCAATGTAAAAGACATACAAATAAATGGAGCTAAACAATTGTATCCTTTCAGGGAATTGGGGACTCTGAGTTTTCACTTGAGAACCTGATCTGGAAATCCACTCGCATGCGGGGAGTTAACAAAGCTATGCCTGAGCACTCCATTGTGACTACAAGAACAGACTGTAGCTTTACTACAAAGAAAAAGTCGTCAGAAATGTCATAAAAATAAAACACCAGTATGCTTTCCTTCACACATAACCACTTATATGTCACAATGAACTTTATGGGCAGCTGGTAAAGTCCCACCAGGTTGTTATGCTATACCTTCCTGTAGGATATGCTGTAGCTTTCACCTCTTCATGAGCACCAATGCACCTATGTATGGCAGTTCAGGGGTTAGTGCATATAGGGCGGACTCATAAGCTGAGCCCATACTGTATGTGACAGATATCAGTTGTATATTACAGAAGACTCCTGCCTGCTAGTACAAAAAGTGAACTTCAGTCCAATCACTGCAGTTTAACCTTCTACGTGCCACGACTAAAGTTTCCAACTTTGATGCAAAGTTCAGGTTCGGGTTCCAACAATCTGCACTAAAACAGGCATTTAGCTGTTTTGGTGCGGTTCAGCAAGTTCAATCATCTATACTTACCTGTCCACTTTCCTCAGATGACCTTTATCTGGTGTCACCCACAGCTGCCTCCAACCCGCTTAGCCAATCACTGACTGACTGAGATGGGACATCACCATGGCCAGTGATTGGCTGAGCGGGCTGTAACTCCTGAGCTGAGAGTGACAACCCACTCAGCCAATCATTGGCAATGGCGCTGTCCCATCTCAGTCACTGATAGGCTGTAGGAAGTTGGGGACACTGAAGACCATAGAAAAATACCAGGGGTAGTGTGGACAGGTGAGTATACTCTTTTTTGTTATTGTTTTTTCATTTATATTTTATTTTACGAATGCCATGTTTATGATTCTGTTCCAAACTTTTCAATAGTGATCATGACAGGCAGAGAGTGAGTGCCACTCATGTCAGGGGTCTGATTGTCACTCCAGCAACACAATGTTGGGGTGCAGGTTGATTACTCTGACTGTGGGAGGCCTTTACTAGGCCTCTGTTTCAGCCATAGTACGTCTGCTGATTAAAAGCCGTATTACACGGGACGATTATCATTCGAAAAATCGTTAGATTGTTCGGATTTAAACGATAATCGTTTCATGTAATAGCAGACAACGATTAAATGACCAACGAGGAATCGGACCTATTTTTATCGTTTGACCGTTCGCAAATCATTCGCACATCGTTCGGTGTAATAAGAAGTCATAGCTGAAACGCACGCAATAGCGTCAACAAAACGGCAGCAAGAGCGATCATAAGTGATGATCATCATTCCGAGTAATTGGGCAAACGATTTCGGGTCGTTTGCCATAGTGGTCATTTGAGATCGTTTATTGTTAATCGTTAGTTGTCAAAAATTCGCTTGGTGTAATAGTACCCTTAGCCTCTGCCTGATGCACTCTTTGCTAGTAGAGCACAAAGTTCTAGAGGTTAGAATTTAGTGATTCAAGACTATGTATCTTCTTTTTTTCTTTAAGTTATAAATATTTTTTTAAAGCAAGTAAAATTATCTAAATTTGTTAACACTGTAATCATACTGACCTGCATAATAAAGATAACATATCAGTTTTACCGCAAAGTGAATGGCGTTTTTCTTTTCTCTCAAAGTTTGTCCACAGATATTATTTATAAAAATATATAAAATTAAAGAAGTCCAGCGAAATTTTTTATTAAAGTATTGTATTGCCACCCAAAAGTTATACAAATCCCCAATATACACTAATTATGGGAAATTCTTACAAAGTGTTTTTTTTCCTGCACTACTACTGCATCAAGGCTTACATGGCTTACATGGTGATGTCACTTTCTGGATAACATTGTGATGTCACTTCCTGGATAACATGGTGATGTCACTTCCTGGATGACATGGTGATGTCACTTCCTGGATAACATGGTGATGTCACTTCCTGGATAACATGGTGATGTCATGACCCGACTCCCAGAGATGTGCGGGCTGTGGCTGCTAGAGAGGATGATGGTAGAGGGACCCTGATGGACACAGGGCACTGGAGGGACACTGAGCATCCCCCTGCCATCATCCTCTCCAGGAGCCACAGCCCGCACAGAGTCGGGTCGTGACATCACCATGTTATTCAGGAAGTGACATCACCATGTTATCCAGGAAGTGACATCATCATGTTATCCAGGAAGTGCCATCACCATGTTATCCAGGAAGTGACATCACCATGTTATCCAGGAAGTGACATCACCATGTTATCCAGGAAGTGACATCATCATGTTATCCAGGAAGTGACATCACCATGTTATCTAGGAAGTGACATCATAATGTTATCCAGGAATTGACATCACCAGGTTATCCAGGAAGTGACATCACCATGTTATCCAGGAAGTGAAGCCTTCATGCAGTAGTAAGTGCAGGGAAAAAAGCACTTTATGTGAATTTCCCATAATAAGTGTATATCGGTGATTTGTATAACTTTTTGGGGGGCAATACAATACTTTAATTAAAAAAATTGCTGGACTTCTCCTTTAAGGTTATCCCACAAAAACTGAGCCCTTATGGATCTGTAAAAAAAATAAAGGAGTTATTGCTCTTAGAATGTAAAGGATTAGGGCAAGTTTCCATATATCCGGCAATTCTGTGGTGTTTCCCTTCGGCGCAGTAACTAAACGCATTATGGATCTTTGAACTGATAGGACAATTAAAAACATCCAGCATTTCAGTCTGGATTGCCAGAGATGCCAGACGGCAGAACGCAGCTTGTAGCTTTGATAGTTAATGTAAAAAAAGAATAAGACCACTGATGTGTTTTTGCCATCATTTGTGGCATCAGTTGTCATCTGATAAAGAATGGCGGACCACCTGATATATGTAAACCCACCCTTACAAATGTACCAAAATCTCTAATAGGGGAAGGGGTTAAAGAGAAACTAACAAACAGTTTGTCTCCGTAGCCATTTGTAACCACTCGAGAGATGCCTGGAAGACACCAAAGTTAATTGTATTCCGTCAATATTCCAAGAGGTGTCAGCTGTGTCAGATTTAAAGTTGGATTTCACGTGTGTGTAGGGGGGGGGGGGGGGGGATGAAAATGTTCACGTCTGTTATTCAATCTAGTAGAATGAGTTCAGTTTTAATATCTTCTGAAATGGTCAGAGCCCGCAATGTTCTTGTTGAAGCCATTCTACAAAAACAAGACAAAAACCTGAAGACAATGAGCAAGTAATCTAATGACACGTTTACACGGAGTGATAATTCGCCCGATCGAACGATTGACGATTTCGAAGTAACAATGTATTTTTATAACGATGAGTGTTTAGACGGAACGATATATCGTTTGAAAAAAAAAATCGTTATTGCCATTGTTTTAAGATCGCTCAATGGTGCGTTTACACGGAGCGACAAATTTTTGCGACAACAATCGCATTTGAGCGATAATTGGCTCGTGTAAACACAGCGAACAATTAAGTTATGCGCGAGAATCGTTCATTGTGATCTTTCAACATGTTCTCAAATCGTTGTTGGTCGTGTGCTGAAAATTCGCAGATCGCTTCACCAATTCCCCCTATGTGTGAGATGGGCTTAAGCGATCTTAAAACGATTGCAATAACGATTTTTTTCAAACGATATATCGCTGATCGTTATAAAAAAACACATTGTTAATTTGAAATCGTTAATCGTTCGATTGGGCGAATTATCGCTCCGTGTAAACGTACCATAAGCACCATCTCACACATAGGGTGAATCGGTGAAAGACTGTTTACACGAAGTAATCTGTGAATTTTTAGCGAACGCTGAACGACGATTTGAGAACATGTTGAAAGTTCACAATAAACGATTTCTCATTCGTCGCTTGAGCGTTCGCTGTGTAAGATATACATACAGATGAAATGTGTTATGCCTATTACATTGTGAGATATATGTATGTATATACACACTACAGTATATAATTGTGTACTTGTAGACAATGGAGAGTCCAGTTGTTTAGATTGCCAAGTTGATTATTTCTGATAATTGGTTCTTGTACTGTTTTGTATTTGTGGTGAGCCATTTTGTGTCATATCTCTGCAAGATTTATTATTTTGTTTGTTTTCTTATCTTTCACACAGTTCATTTGAATCTTTATATAATATAATTCCTTTTATTTACATGCGCTGTTGTTGTGTACTTTCTTCGCTGACCGTCCCCTAGAACTTACGTGGGAATATTATTATTGTTCAGTATTATTATGCATAAATATTAATATTGGCAATAATCATATTTCTTACAGCTGTGTTTACACGGGCCGATTATTGCTCAATTGCGATCATTATCGCGAAAATTCGAATTGTTCTGTGTAAACGCAGCATAGGGCTATGTCCACACGTCGTATGAGACCGGCCGTTCCGTGACCCCGGCTGGGTCACGGAATAGCCGGTCTCTGGCCGGATCATCTTAAGTATCGGCCAGATGATATTTCCGGCCGTAGAGCTCTGATGTCAGTTATTTGCGGGGCCGAAAGGGATCCCGGCCGTATAAGATGTGTAAACGCTTTGGCCGGGATCCCATTGAAAGTAAGGCATTGTTTCACTGCGCCAAAAGTACGGCCGTTGTTGCCAACGGCCGTACTTTTCATAGTGTGAACATAGCCTAAGGTTGCTGTATTGCATTAAATAAGCCTGGGAAGAGGTAATGATGGCGATCCAGTGTACCAGGTACCAGGGCGGAATCTGATATCAGTATAGGTAGATGCTTAATGAAAACAGATGATTTACATGATATATTTCTCCAATCAATTAAATTGATTGTTGTCTGTGCTCTCTCCTGGTCATAGATAGGATAAAGAATTTCCTGCAGGGCTCCTGCTGATATCCTGCACCTAGAACAGATTGTCAGAAGAAGCCCAGGTTGTTTGACAGCTCTGTTAAATTAATGTTTTATCGGGTCATTTTAAAGCCTCACCATTTCATTGCTGTCAGCTAATTTCCTGCTCAACTAACCCTGCAAGTGACTTAAAGGGGAAAGGCTAATAAAACCGATTTTACAGTTTCCCATAATGAATCCCGTTATGAATGATGAGAATCTATATTATACATAGGAACATTTTATAAATCAACTGGTTTCAGAAAGTTCTATAGATTTTTAATTTAATGCCATTTAAAAATCTCAAGTCTTCCAACACTTATCAGCTGCTGTATGTCCTGCAGGAAGTGGTATATTTTTTCCAGTCTGACAGTGCTGTCTCCTCCTTCCCCACGGAACGGGAAGGCATCGGGAATCAAGTGCGGAAGGTTCAAGAAGGTTCGAGTTCGATCGATCCTAAGATTTCCCGATGTTCGATCATCTCTATCAGTTGGTTCCTTACCAAGGGCTCAGGAGACACCATCTAAATTGGAGACCTCTGCTTACTTCAGACATTGTGGAATAGTTGCATCACTTACCTTTCATTCTCCATGTTTTTTATAGGCTTGGATGGTTGTAACTTGCAGAGCTTATTGTTTGGTGCTCTCAGTGGGTGTAGACAACTAATAGTTTCTTTTTTAGGGTATGTGCACACTGAGGAAAAGGCGAGGAATTAGGTAAGGAATTGAAGAGGAATTTCAGCTTGAAATTCCTCCCGTAAAATATGTACAGAGCAAAGTCCCATTGTGTTCAATGGGTTTTCTGCTCTGTTGTTAACACTGCAGAATTTCCGAGCGGAATTTTCTGCTGTAGATCTGCTAGAGGAGTCCTATAGAAGTCAATGGGGGGCTTAAATTCTTCTTGAATTCTGCCTAAAAACTTTCTGCTTCAATTCCTTGCATATACCCTTAAAGGGTAACTATAAACCTTTGCAGGCATCATGATATGCTGTGAAAAAAACCTGCCGCACCGCATCCTTTTTAAAAAAAAATAAAATAAAAAGTACACAAAAATGTGGTTGACCACATTTTTTTTTTTATGGAAGTCAATATAAAAAAGAATCAAAACGGATGCACACAATTGCATCTGCTTTTTTCACCCGTTTTTTTTTTTGTACAGATGGATGAAAAAATGTAGTGTGAACCCAGCCTTACTCTTTTCATAGAAAAATAATATGAAGTCAGTATTCAGATTAGAACTCAGTGTAAGTAGTGAGGAGCGAGTACTAAAATGCTCAGGTGCTCGTTACTCAAGACAAATATCTCCCGATACTGATTAGATATGCCTTGCGTAAGAAATACGGAAATCAGAAAATATAGTAGAGGGCAAAATAAAATAGTACTGAGCACTTCTTAGGGGTCTGTGTGCAACACCTAATGTCCCCTTTCTGCCAACAGTGTGCTGCTGAAATTGTGGTAGCTGCACTGCAAGTCCCAGCCAGCAGTCTGTAGTAATACAATTTAAAAACGATTTGAAGCCCTTACAAGGGCTGTTTGGTTGTTTCGCTAGTATTCCCTGCCCACTGGAACGCTAATTCCCTCCCTAACTCTCTCCCTGACCAGCAGCAGCTCTGTCCCTAATCTCTTCCAGCATGCGTCTGAAGCGAGCACTGTCGGCCGCAATTTTTATATGGCAGGGTCATCTGATCTGGCCAACCAATCACTGCTATCGACATGTATGGGTCCCACGTGATCGCAGGATGCACCAAAGAGTCTCCTTCATGTTTATTGGCTGAGAAATAGCGCCCAAACTTACAGGAAATGGATGAGGAGATTTTCTCGAGTATCGCGAGATGCTCGTCCGAGTAACGAGTACCAACGAATACCATAATACTCGATCAAGTACCAAGCTCGGATGAGGACGTTCGCTCATCACTAAGTGTAAGTCTCTACTTTACTCTCTGGAACATACTGTAACTAGGATACTGAATCCTATTTCAGATAAACCAAATGTGACATCTAATAAGAAGCAGTTGGTTGATTAATTAGTGATTCCCTTTCATACTTATCGTAAGATCTGATATGTCAGCTGACCTTTGGAGTATATATGGGAAAAAGACAAGAAGAGACGTTGAGATTATTATAATTATGACCTCTGCATATTATACGAAACAAAAACGAGACAAAAACAACCAATGAGAGCTCAGCATTTGTTTTGCTATAGTAATTTGATAGTAAACTGATCTGTAATTGGACGATGTGGGCAAATCTGATTGTGTTTCAGTTTTAAAAACAATGGGAGGAATGAATAAAAACTGTCTGGATTTCTATAGCAACCGATCACATCTCTAGTTAATATATGAAAGCTGAGCACTCATTGGTTACTGTGCACAGTTTTTCTGCTAGACACTTTTTTTGGAAATCATTTTTATTTACTGTATTTTTCGGCGTATAAGATGACTTTTTAACCCTGAAAATCTTCTTAGAAGTCTGGGGTCATCCTATACGCCAGTATAGGTGGTGGGGGAGTTAAAAAATGGCCACATCCCCACCGTATGGGGCGACCACTAGAAAAAAATAACCAAACTGTTAACCCACCCAGGGCCCGTTCCCCGCCTCTGCACGCCACCTGTCTCATTCCCGGCGCAGGCAGTGTGACGTACACTGACTGCACCGGGGATCCCTGAAGCTTTCCCAAGCAGCTGAGAGTGTCATCGGAGAAGCTTGGAGACGCTTGGCTGCTCGAGAGAGCTTCAGAATTCCCCGGCGCAATCAGTGTACGTCACTCTGCCTGCACCCGGAACCAGACAGGAGGTGCGCGGAGGAGTTTTTTAGGAAGTAACTACTGTGTTAGACAGACCCTTATTCCTAACATTTAATAATTCTATAATGATTGTTCCACAAGACTGGCGCATAGCTAATGTTGTACCAATATTCAAGAAGAGGTAAAAAAAAGTGATCCTGGCAACTATAGACCTGTAAGTCCAACATCTAGCTTGGATATTTGAGGGTTTTGTTAGAGATGCTATACTGGAGTATAAATAAAAATAATCTTATAGCAGAGCAATAGCTTGGGTTTACACACAATTCAGTTTTTTGGCTCTTCAGCAGGCATTATTTTTATGGTCATCATCTTGCCGCCAAAACATGTCTGGTTTATGCCAATGACGGATATTATTTAGACGTCTTAACTGACTAATCGGGCTAATGACAGGAAAACTCCTACTCACAAGCCAATCTCCTCTATGCCTTATGCAGGGAGGAGAGAATCTATCTACACATACAGTGCTGGGGAAGAGCACTGCTTAGATTTTACAGGCTGACACTGGGTTGGCGGATGCTTTACAGTATTGCAATACACTGTATAATGCCTCTGCAGGGTTATTAATGTACTGGGTGCTATGGTAGCGCAAAAGAAAACCATATCCGAGACAGTAAAGAAGGGGTTACATGACAAAAGTTTTCTGGTAATCTGATGGTAATGATGACATTTAGAATGCAGCACTATGTAAACAGTATGAACTCTAGTATGTTCAACAAGGTAAAGTGGCTTAGAACAGGGTAAGATGTATGAGCAAAGCTTTAAAGGAGAAGTCCGGTGAAATTTTTTATTAAAGTATTATATTGCCCCCCAAAATTATACACATCCCCAGTATACACTTATTATGGAAAATGCTTATGAAGTGCTTTTTTCCCTGCACTTACTACTGCATCAAGGCTTCACTTCCTGGATAACATGGTGATGTCACTTCCTGGATAACTTAGTGATGTCACTTCCTGGATAACATGGTGATGTCACGTCCCGACTCCCAGAGCTGTGCAGGCTGTGACTGCTGGAGAGGATGATGGCAGGGGGACACAGGGCACTGGAGGGACACTGAGCATCCCCCTGCCATCTTCCTCTCCAGCAGCCACAGCCGCACAGCTCTGGGAGTCGGGTTGTCACCATGTTATCCAGGAAGTGACATCACCATTTTATCCAGGAAGTGAAGCCTTGATGCAGTAGAAATTGCAGGGAAATAAAGCACTTTATGTGCATTTCCCATAATAAGTGTATATTAGTGATTTGTATAACTTTTGGGGGGCAATACAATACTTTAATAAAATTTTTCCGCTAGACTTCTCCTTTAATATACCTTTTAGGTACTGTGTGGACCCTCTGGGGGAGGCAGACTGACTCAGCTTGAATGCACACAGTCCAGGCTTTTCCTACCCTGCATAGCACTATCTAGGCCATTGCTCCCACTTTCTGTATTCTGTTGGTCTCTTTGCTGATTGAGAATTTACCTAACAACAGGTAATGGACAGACGTTTTATGGAAAAGTAAAATCATGACTTCAGGTCTTTGTGGTGTAGGGGGTCATTTTTGATAAATAAAATTTTTTTCAAATATATTAAAATATTTTAGAAATCATATAAACTTTCAAGCGGGAGGAAGTTGCTTGAAACAACAGTATCCATTCATGGTTCCGATTAGGGTCTGTTCACATCACATGTGCCTATTCTTTTATAGGTTTTTATTGGGGCTCCCATTATGGTTAAAGCTTCCATTTGTCTCCGTTTGAAAAGGTCTTGCCAGGATACATTTAATAGGATAGGCAATCATCTGTCCTCAAGATCCATGAGTGTTCTATAAGCCTTCAGGACGAGTTGAATAAAATTGAAAAATGTGAAGCTCTCGGTAGATTGTTCTTTTGATAACTGCTCATAATTTTTACAAATAATCAGCAATTTACATGCATTGGGTGAAGTTCCAAATAATGTATTCATTGGCTGTCGATTTATAAAAACCTGTTGTGGCAGATCTACAAGACTAAGCATACATTATCCTATGCCTCAAAGTTATATTCCCCGTGAAAACCATTTTAGAAACCCGGCATTGTCAGCCTGGTATTATAGAATAATGAGATCCGTTATTTAACACTTGGTTGCTTCTTAGGTAAAGGTTAGAAAATGTTAAAGTCTGTGTTCTGGATTTCCACTGCTGGCCAACAATGATTCAGTAAGATTATATGTTTTATGTACTACAATACTGAACACTGATTAGAAAGTAATGCTTGACAAGCAAATGAAACAATTTGGCAGTATGGGGGTATAATGTATATCTTTATGTGTATATCACAGGATATCATTCCTGCAGACTTTCCAAAGATCTGTCTAGCCGAGCCAACATGTGTTCTAAGCTACAGTCTAGGGATGGTCCGAACCTGCTTCGGTTCGGGTTCGTACAAACCCGAACTCTCGGAAATGATTCCCGCTGTCTGCCCGCCCGCTCCATGGAGAGGGTGGATACAGCGGGAGGACCGCCTGGAAAACTGGGATACAGCCATAATCATAGGCTGTATCCCAGTTTTTCAGGGGGTCCTCCCGCTGTATTTACCCGCTGCACGGAGCGGGCAGACAGCGGGAATCTGATACCGAGTGTTCGGGTTCATACGAAACCGAACCTCCGCAGGTTCGGACCATCCCTACTACTGTCTATTTGACTAACCAGCACATCTTAGTGTCTTATACCGCCATAATTCTGCCAAGGCTGGAATTACAAATCCTTTCAAGACAACAATTAGATTTTCACCTGGATAGTAACGTGAACTCCAGCTCTGATAAAACCTACACTATACTACTGTGGTCTCATACCACGGGCGTTGCTATTTGTTACACGCTTTGCAAAAGTCTGTACTCATATGTGTAAGTGGTAATGTAGCAGTACCAAAGTTTTACCACTAGATGTCGTTATCGCAAGTATGTGTGCCTAGATATTGCACGGCTGTAGAAGTTAAAGGGTTATTGTTTTTTTTTTTTGTGTCACATGGATCTGTACACCAATGGGAGTTCTTTCTTCTTCTTTCCTACCACCTTTCTCTTTACATCTTTCACATGCACTCCTCACCTACTCACAGCACACCTTACATGCGCTGTAGGAAGGAAGTCACATGGGTGGAGGAAGTATCGGGGGAGTGGTGGCCCAGACGTTGAGCAGAGCACAGGCACACGCTAGACCCAGACACGGTTTTCCTCGAGCAACACTACTAAACACTATGCAGAGAGGACAAGTCAGCGATCATCTCAACCCATGGCGAGAACCAGAAGGAACACAGTGCAAGACAGTCTCCATAAAAGGTAAAGGAACTGATCCGGATAGAGCAAAGTTGCTAGAGTCTATCTCGCAGCGCGGGTGTAAGCAGGAAACCCTCAGCATATCGCTCATCCCAGCAAACAAGGTCTCGGGCATGTGTCACCCTCTAGGACGGGTCCCCAGACACTGGTGGGAAATAGGTGGTATGAAGACCAAAGAGTCAAAACACAGACACAAGTATTTTCTCTACTTTCAAGTATTCTACTTCTTCTACCTCTCAAGTTCTGGCAGAGCACAGTACTACTTGGGTTGGAACTTTCTGGACATCCTCCTTTCTACTTTTCTGAACATTCTACCTCTCAGCACGCAACCCAGCCAGCACGGCTGTATCTTCTGCTCCACTCTCAGTACAGATCTAGCCTATCAAGAATAAAGTACCATATCAAGGCAAATCTCTATTACCTGCTTCCTACATCAAGTAACCAGATTTTATTTATTGTAACGGGACCCTGTGGTTCTTCACTAAGCACCTACACAGTGAATACACCTCCCTTGGGTCATTTCCCCTTTCTGTGGGTGGCAGTGCCATTAGTCCAGGTGGGTCACTACTCCACTCTAGACCACCGTGATAATTGCCCAAACAGCCCGGCAGGCTACTGTCCACAGGGGAAAAAGGTATAGCCAGCCCACTAAAATAAGAGCAGGTGTGCTAGCATACCTGTGTGCCCATCCGGAATTGGTGTCACGACAAATTACCACCGGGCAGAACTATACCTCAGCCAACCACCACCGGAGTGGCGTCACACCTAACCATCTGGCAAGTGACCAGACGTTCTTCTACACCGGAGGTCACCACACTACTATATTTAATCATAGTGAAATTCTATGGATCACAAAGCCAACGAAACACCAACACATTTCGAACTGTGATGGTTCTTAACCCCTTAAGGACAGAGCCTGAAATGGCCTTAAGGACAGAGACAAATTTTATGAATATGACCAGTGTCACTTTATTCATTAATAACTTCGGGATGCTTTTACCTATCCAGCCGATTCTGAGATTCTTTTCTCGTGACATATTGTACTTTACATTTCTGGTAAAATGGAGTCGATAATTATAACAAATCTTTATGAAAAACACCAAAATAACGTGAAAAATTGTGAAAAAAAGCATTTTCTGCATTTCTGCTTATACAGAAAATGGTTATGCCACATAAATTATATATTAAATAGCATTAGCAACATGTCTACTTTATGTTGGTAGCTTTTATTAAACTATATTTCATTTTTTTTAGACAATAGAAAGCTTAAAATATTAGCAGCATTTTCCCAAATTTTCAGTAAAATTTCAAAATTAGATATTTTTAGGGACCTGTTCAGGTGTAGAGTGTATTTGAGGGGACTGTATGTTAGAAAGCCCTACAAAGCACCCCATTTCAGAAACTGCACCCCCCAAACTCTGCAAAAGCACATCCAGAAAGTTTTTTAACCCTTTAGGGGAGTCACAGAAATAAAAGCTAAGTGTGTAAGAAATTAGAAAATTTTTATTTTCTGTGCAGAGATTTTATTGTAATCCAACATCTTTGATAATGATAAACCTATTAGCAGAAAAATGCACCCCAATATTTATTGCCCCGTTTCTGCAGTTTATAGAAATACCCCATATGTGGCCCTATTGCACTATTTGACACAACCACAAGCCTCAGATATAGGGGAGCGCCTAGTGAATTTCAACGCCTCCGTTATATTTGGTCATTTTTGACTGTACCACTTCAGGTTGGCAGAGGCTCTGGGGTGCCAAAACCTAAAAAACACCCCTAAAGGGACACCATTTAGAAAACTACACCCCTCAAGGAATGTAACAAGGGGTGCGGTGAGCATCTGGACCCCACAGGTGCTTCACAGATTTTCAGAACAATGTGGTGTAAAAAAGGAAAAATTCTATTTTTTACACTAAAATGTTGTTCTAGCCTTCATTTTTCATTTTTACAAGGGGATAAAAGAAAAAAAAACACCAAACGTGTAGCGCAGTTTCTCCCAAGTACAGAAATACCCCACATGTGGACATAAAGTGCCAAGGGGGCGCAGGACGGGCCTCCAAAGGGAAGGAGCGCCAATTGGCTTTTGGAAGCTGTATTTTACTGGAATGGATTTCAAGGGTCATGTCGCATTTACAGAGCCCTCGTGCTGCCAAAACACTGGAAACCCCCCACAAGTGACCCCATTCTGGAAACTACACCCCTCAAGGAATCTAACAAGGGGTGCAATGAGGATATGGACCCCACTGGTGACGGGCACAAATGTGGAACAATGTGACGTGAAAGTGAAAATTTTCATTTTTTCACTTTCATGGCACAAATGTGCCCGTCATCAAGGGGTCCATATCCTCATTACACCCCTTATTAGATTTCTTGAGGGGTGTAGTTTCCAGAATGGGGTCACTTGTGGGGGTTTCCAGTGTTTTGGCAGCACGAGGGCTCTGTAAATGCGACATGGCGTTCATCATCCATTCTGGCCAAATCCAACCACCAAAATCCAAATGGCACTCCTTACCTTCGGAGGCTTGCCCTGCACCCACATAGCGCTTTATGTCCACATGTGGGGTATTTACAGACTCAGGGGGAATTGCTCTACACACTATGGGAGGCATTTATTAAGTCCGGCGTTTTTTACGCCGGACGTAAAAATGCCCCCGCAGCTCCGGCGCTACGGAGATTTATGTAGAGGCGGACTGCCTCTACATAAATCCCATGCGCGCCGTTGCGCACCGCCGAAAACCTACGCCAGCTGAGGACTGGAGTAGGTTTTCGGCGTACATTTTGGCGGAACGGATGATAAATCGCGCGGACTCTGAGTCCGCGCCCTCCGTTCCGCCAATCGGCCATTTGCGTATAAAAAAAATACGCAAATCGGCACTTTCCGCCGAAAATCATCCGTTCGCCGGATGATACATGTGGCCCTATGTGTGTTTTTTTCTCTTTTAACCTCTTCTGAAAATGAAAAATTTAAGGCTAAACCAACATTATAGTGTAAAAAATTTAATATTTTATTTTCACACCATATTGTTCCACATTTGTGCCCGTCATCAATGGGGTCCATATGCTTACTACACCCCTTGTTACATTCCGTGAGGGGTGTAGTTTCCATAATGGGGTCACTTGTGGGGGGGTTCAACTGTCTTGGCAACACAGGGGCCTTTTGAATGCAACATGGCCCCTCGAAATCCATTCCATCCAAATCCAGCCTCCAAAAGCCAAATGGCGCTCCTTCCTTTTGGAGGCTTACCCTGCACCCGCATGGTGCTTTATGTCCACGTGTGGGGTATTTCCGTACTCAGGTGAAATTGCTCTACACATTTAGTGTTTTTTTAATCTTTTAACCCCTTGTGAAAATGAAAAAAATCAAGACAAGATCAATAATTTAGTGTAAAAATTAAACATTTTTTACACTATATGTTAGTCTAGCCTTGATTTTTTTCCTTTTCCACAAGGGGTTAAAAAAGAAAGTGAACACAAAACGTGTAGGGTAATTTCCCCTGAGTACGAAAATACCCCATATGTGAACATAGCTACCTAGCTGAGGGGTGCAGAACCCGGCAAAACTGTGTTTTTACAGTATGATCGCCGTGATGGGCCGGCCGGTACTGGCCGGCCTATAACGGCGATCATGGCGGTGGCATCGGCACCATCTTTGGTGGGGACACTTATGGCAATTGGTGCTATCTCGGACAGCACCAATCGCCATTGCTTTCCGGGTCACCGGGTCACCGATGACCCGGAAAGCTGAATTTAGCTGCTATATGCTGATCTGTATTGATCAGCATATAGCAGCGATCGTCGGCACGGGAGGGGTTAATCACCCCCCGTGCCGACGAGCAGAGATGGCCTGCTATACATTATAGCAGGCCATCTTCCCCGACCGCTGTGTGTGAACACATAGCAATCGGGGAAACATCGGGCGTAAGTATACGCCCGTTTGCGTTAAAGCCCACCCTGCGGGGGCGTATACTTACGCCCGATGTCGTTAAGGGGTTAAATAGCCATTGTCATGAAAATATTTTTGACATGTCAAAAGTTTTCATCGGTCTTGGCCTGAGTGTTCAGACCATGACCAAGCAGGAGAACCAGCCTTAAGAAGTTTGTGCGCTGTACGTTCACTCCAAGCTCATTCTCCGACAAAATAGACTTGGTCGGCTGAATAGACCTGAGTTAGTTACCACAGAGCCGGGAGAGGCCGTGAGGCACACAAAGTTTCCTCGGCCTGTTCTCCTGATCGGTCATGGTCTGAACACTGTGACCTTGACCGATCCAATCTTTTGACATGTTACTTTGATATCTTTATGTTTTTTTCATGGCAGGTGCTCTTTAATAATGGTAAGAAGTTCCCCTGATACCATCATATCTAGAGATGAGCGAATCGCTTTGTTTGATCAGCGCACTGCTCATCAAGCCTGCAACCTTCCAGCACTGCTCTGCTCTACCCTTAGTGCCGGGGAAAAGCTGGATCCAGTCCTGGGGAACTGGGGGAAGTTTTTCCGGAATGGATCCAGCTTTCCCAGCATCCTGGTTGGAGTGGCAGGGAGAAGAGCAGTGCTGAAAGGTTGCGGGCTTGATGAGCAGTAGGCTGATCATTCGAAGCGCTTCACTTCGTTGAGATCAGCAATTCGCTCATCTCTAATTATATCACGTCAAAGGAAGCCAGGTCTTGGTGCCTTAGATCCACAAGATACTGGACCAAGAGATGCACCACTCCCATTGTCCACTCCCATTGTCTGTCTTCTCTCGGGAGATTCCAGACATTGCTGATATTTAGAGATGAGGGAATCTGGAGCAGCTGGAGTCCATCCGAACCCGAACTTTCGGCATTTGATTAGCGGTGGCTGCTGAAGTTGGATAAAGCCCTAAGGCTATGTGGAAATCATGGATATAGTCATTGGCTGTATCCATGTTTTCCAGACAACCTTAGAGCTTTATCCAAGTTCTGCAGCCCCCGCTAATCAAATTGCGAAAGTTCGGGTTCGGATGGACTCGAACCCGAACCCGGTTCGCTCATCTCTACTGATAATCTGTCAATTTGTGTAAGGCTATGTTCACACACAGTATTTTGTTCAGTCTTTTTTCAACCAGGAGCTGACAGGGCAAAATTATAATGGAAACATTTGTACAGCTTCTGTGTGTTCAACCCACTCCTGGTCTTGGTTGATAAAAGACTGACCAAAAATACTATGTGTGACCATAGCCTATAGCTGCAACTTCTCTTCTATCTATGGACCAAGCGAACATCTAAAATGTCCACTGCAGTTTAATGAATCAGAATACAATTAGAAATACTTACAGTTTTGGTTTAGATTAACTCTATTATTATGGCAAATTAAAGATAAGACTGGGAATCTAGTAATTAAGATGGTCACTGTTAGCTCCGCCAAACCTCATGATTAGACTGGACCTTTTACTAATTGCTTATTTTTTACTGGAATATTACTTGAATTTTTATACTTTTGTAGAGATCCAAATGATTTTATATCCCTTGAAGCATACAAATGTTCTTCCATATGTCCAACCTAAGGGTTGTAGGTTCCTTTCCTTTGAATAATTGAGAGGCAGATTTCCTGCATATTGCTAGGTCATTACCGATAACTGTGTCACTTAATTACTTGCCTGTGAAGGAGGGTTCATGCTGCGTAAAAAGAATGTTTTTAGATTAATTTATGCTATAGACTTTTTTTTTAAGTTAAAGGGGAGTTCCGGTTGAAATCTTTTTACATTTCTCTAATAAAATTATGTAACTTTATAATATAACTTTTTTTTAAAGAAACATATGTGTGTGTGTGTGTGTGTGTATACATATATATATATATATATATATATATATATATATATATATAATTTTTTACTTTTTTTTTTATATTGAGCAGCATGTCCCTGTGCTTCCACCAATGGCTGTGTCAGGAACTGCAGGGCTGTGAGAGCTTCTTGCATGTCATAATTTCAGCTTCAAAGTGGTACTCCGGAAGGAAAAAAAACTGGTGCCAGAGAGTTATACAGCTTTGTAAATAATTTCTTTTAAAATTTTTATTATCAGCTGCTGTATGTCCTGCAGGAAGTGGTGTATTCTTTACAGTCTGACACAGTGCTCTTTGCTGCCACCTCTGTCCATGATAAAAACTTTCTAGAGCAGTGAAGATTTTCTATGAGATTTGCTATTGCTCTGGACAGTTCCTGACATGGACAGAGGTGGCAGCAGATATCACTGTGTCAGACTGGAAAGAATACACCACTTCCTGCAGGACATACAGCACTTTCTTTAGGTCACACATTTATGAAAACCGACCCCGCCCCCAATTACCCCAATGGATTCACTTAGAGTTGTATGTCTGAGCTCTGCCTGCCGTACACAGACATTATTTTACAAATTACAAATATTATATTTCACATGATCTGCTGCCCTCATAGAGCTCATTATAAATCAGTATATATATATATATATATATATATATATATATATATATATATATTGATGGTTAAAGGCAGCCAAGACTTTATCATTTGACTTTATGTTGACTCAAGTATTTTTATCAGAAAATACAATACAACATGGCGTTAAAGAATAAGTCTAGCAAACAAAGATATTAAAGTATTGTATTGCCCCCCAAAAGTTTTACAAATCACCATGATACACTTATTACGGGTAATGCTTATAAAGTGCTTTTCCCTGCACTTACTACTGTATCAAGTCACTTCCAGGATAAGATGGTGATGTAACTTCCTGTATAGCATGGTGATGTCACTTCCTGGATAACATAGTGATGTCACTTCCTGGATAACATAGTGATGTCAAGCCCCGACTCCCAGAGCTGTGTGGGCTGTGGCTGCTGGAGAGGATGAAGGCAGGGGGACTCTGAGGGATACAGGGCACTGGAGGGACACTGAGCATCCCTCTGCCATCATCCTCTCCAGCAGCCACAGCCCACACAGCTCTGGGAGTCGGGGCTTGACATCACTATGTTATCCAGGAAGTGACATCACCATGTTATCCAGGAAGTGACATCACCATGTTATCCAGGAAGTGACATCACCATCTTATCCAGGAAGTGAAGCCTTGATGCAGTAGTAATTGCAGGGAAAAAGCACTTTATGTGCATTTCCTGTAATACGTGTATATTGGTGATTTGTATAACTTTTTGGGGGGAATACAATAATTTAATAAAAATTTTCACTGGACTTCTCTTTTAACCTCTTAACCTCTTAAGGACATAGGACGTACCGGTACGTCCTATGTCCTCATTAGCACTTCAAAGCGGGGCCGCGCGGCGGCCCCGCTTTGAAGTGCCGCGATCCCGGGTGCCGCGTGTAGCCCGGGACCGCCGCTATTAGCGGGCACGGTCTGATCGCCGTGCCCGCTAATTAGCTAATCGGAGGCAGCTGTCAAAGTTGACAGCTGCCTCCGATTACCGGAGGCAACGTTTCCCTGGTGTCTAGTGGGGGAGATCGCTCCTCCGGGACCTTGTCCCGGAGGAGCGATCTCCGTTACTGATGCCGGCCGGGGACGCGTCCAAGATGGCGCCGTCCTCGGCTCGGCACTCGTTTGTTTCCGGCTGCAGCAGCCGAAAGCAAACGAGTGCCGATCTCATGGATCTCTGCAGCATATCTATGCTGCAGAGATCTCTATGAGAGATCAAAGTGTATATACTAGAAGTCCCCCAGGGGGGCTTCTAGTATATGTGTAAAAAAAAAAAAAAAACGTGTTGTTAATAGTAAAAATCCCCCTCCCCTAATAAAAGTCTGAATCACCCCCCTTTCCCCAGGTTTTAAATAAAAGTAAACAAATAAATAAATAAATAAACATGTTTGGTATCGCCGCGTGCGTAATCGCCCGAACTATTAATTAATCACATTCCTGATCTCGTACGGTAAACGGCGTCAGCGCAAAAAAATCCCAAAGTGCAAAATTGCGCATTTTTGGTCGCATCAAATCCAGAAAAAATGTAATAAAAAGCGATCAAAAAGTCGTATATGCGCAATCAAGGTACCGATAGAAAGATCACATCATGGCGCAAAAAATGACACCTCGCACAGCCCCATAGACCAAAGGATAAAAGCGCTATAAGCCTGGGAATGGAGCGATTTTAAGGAATGTATATTGGTTAACAACGGTTTGAATTTTTTACAGGCCATCAGATACAATATAAGTTATACATGTTACATATCGTTTTAATCGTAACGACTTGAGGAACATGCATAACAAGTCAGTTTTACCCCAGGGCGAATGGCGTAAAAACACATTTCCCCCAAATAAAAGAAATGCGTTTTTTTTTTTCAATTTCACCACACTTTGAATTTTTTTCTGGTTTCGCAGTGTACTTTATGCAAAAATTCAGCCTGTAATTGCAAAGTACAATTAGTGACGCAAGAAATAAGGGGTCATGTGGGTTTCTAGGTGGAAAAATGCAAGTGCTATGACCTTTTAAACACAAGGAGGAAAAACCGAAAACGTAAAAACGAAAATGGGCCATGTCCTTAAAGGGTTAAGGACGCATGACGTACCGGTACGTCATGCGCCCGCAAGAGGTGTTGAGAGCGGGGCCGCGCGGCGACCCTGCTTTGAACCACCGTGGTCCCGGGTGCCGCGTGTAGCCCGGGACCGTGGCTATTAGCGGGCACAGTCCGATCTCCGTGCCCGCTAATACAGTAATCAGATGCAGCTGTCAAAGATGACAGCTGCATCCGATTACCGGATGCAGCACTTCCCTGGTGTCTAGTGGGGAGGAGGAGCGATCCACACATCCTTCTCCGTCCGGGGTCTCCTCCAAAATGGCGCTGATCCAGGCTTGACACTCGGATGCCTTCGGCTACAGCAGCCGAAAGCATCCGAGTGCCGATCTCATTGATCTTTGCTGTATAACTATACAGCAAAGATCTTAATGAGAGATCAGTATACTTATACTAGAAGTCCCCCAGGGGGAATAACCCTAACCCCAGGGGGGGGGGGATAACCCTAACCCCAGGGGGGGGATAACCCTGACCCCAGGGGGGGAATAACCCTAACCCCAGGGGGGGGGGATAACCCTTACCCCAGGGGGGGGGGGATAACCCTAATCCCAGGGGGGGAATATCCCTATCCCCAGGGGGGCTTCCAGTATAAGTGTAAAAAATAAAAAAAAAGTGTTGTTATTAATAAAAGCCCCCTCCCCTAATAAAAGTTTGAATCACCACCATTTTCCCATGTTTTAAATAAAAGTAAATAAATAAATAAATAAACATGTTTGGTATCGCCGCGTGCGTAATCGCCCGAACTATTAATTAATCACATTCCTGATCTCGCACGGTAAACGGCGTCAGCTCAAAAAAATATAATATAATGTCGAATATGCGCAATCAAGGTACCGATAGAAAGAACACATCATGGCGCAAAAAATTACCCCTCACACAGCCCCATAGACCAAAGGATAAAAGCGCTATAAGCCTGGGAATGGAGCGATTTTAAGGAACATATATTTGTTAACAATGGTTTGAATTTTTTACAGGCCATCAGATACAATAAACGTTGTACATGTTACATATCGTTGTAATCGTAACAACTTGAGGAACATATGTAACAAGTCAGTTTTACCCCAGGGCGAATGGCGTAAAAACAAAACCCCCCTAAATAAAAAAAGAATTGTTTTTTTTTTTCAATTTCACCACACATTGAATTTTTTCCTGGTTTCGCAGTGTACTTTATGCAAAAGTTCAGCCTGTCATTGCAAAGTACAATTAGTGATGCAAAAAATAAGGGCTCAGGTGGGTCTGTAGGTGGAAAAATGCAAGTGCTATGGCCTTTTAAACACAAGGAGGAAAAACCGAAAACGCAAAAACGAAAATTGGCCACGTCCTTAAGAGGTTTAATAGTGAAAGGACAGATAATGGTGCAGGGTCTCACAGGTGCTATGATGGATACACAAGATCTTTTATGATCCATCTTGTACTAGATTGTAGATTCCATATGCCTGATGTCCAAAGAAGTTTTAGCTAAGACACAAGAGAATCTTGGATATTTTTGAAATCGTGTTCTTATCATCGAGAGCTGCTCAGTATAATCCATGCAGCAGACGGGAAAAATCCAGCCAAGTGCTTACCAGGCACGTGGGAACAGGAGATGTGTATGTAATGGGGACTTAAAGATTACAAACGAAAAGAGGAAAATATACTTAAAAAAAGAAAGAAATGTGTAACTACTGCATAGAACAAAGGAGACTGGACAAACTGCAAGTTATAATGGCAGTACAGAGGGAAATGAGGGGAGATTTATCAAAGCTTATACATAGGAACATTAGAGCAACCAGATTCCAAGTCTCCCTTTTCACAGGCCTGTTGCAGTAGCAACCAATCCAATTGCTTCATTCAATTCTAAAAAAACAAACAAAAAAAAAAACACAAAAAAGTGCTATAAAAAGTTGTACAAATGCTTTAAAGGGGTACAAACAAACAAAATAAAAACAAAAAATATTTCAAATCAACTGGTGTCAGAAATTTCCAGAGATTTGTAAATTACTTCTATTTAAAAATCTCCAGTCTTTCAGTACTTATTAGCTGCTGTATGTTCTGCAGGAAGTGGCATTTTCTTTCTAGTCTGACATGATGCTCTCTGCTGCCACCTCTGTCCATGTCAGGAACTGTCCAGAGCAGCAGCAAATCTCCATAGAAAACCTCTCCTGCTCTTCAGACTGGAAAGAATACACCACTTTGGCAGGACATACAGCAGCTGATAAGTAATGGAAGACTGGAGATTTTTTTAATGGAAGTAAATTTAAAATCTTTGACACTTTCTGTCACCAGATCATCTGAAAGAATCTTTTTTTTGCTGGAGTACCCCTTTAATATTACTTTGCATGCAGCTGATAAATCTTCCCTAGTGTGTTTATTTCCCCCTTTATATCATTTCTAGATCCAGAAACGCTCGGCATCTCTCCGCAGCTGCAGAAATTAAATGCCACCCTAGAGAGTTATGGAAAACATGGATACGGCCTTAGGTTATGTTCCCACAATGACTTTAATGGCCTTTATTTGATACTCAAAATAACAGCCGTTGTTTTTAGTTCCATGTTTAGCATGTTCCAACGTCCATCATTACAATAACGGCCATTGGAACATTATTCTAGTTCAAAGTCAAAAATGGCCTTTTACTTAAATTAAAAGGTCCATTGATTTTCATACGAAGGACGGTGAAAATAAAAAGTACCTATTGTGTGAACAAGTTAAAATAATGTTCACGCAATAACGGCAGTAAATTAATGAAACAAATATTAAAGGGGAACTATCAGCAGGGTGGAAGAATCTAACCTGCTAACATGTCCCTATTGCACAGAAGATGTTGGGGATGAAGGTCTGTCTCTTACCTTCCTCCTCTGCGCCATTCCTGTGCCCTCATTTTTAACTCGCGGTCCGGTAACACCGCTTGAAGCACTGGGGTGTTTTTAAGAACACTGCCCCACCCCCCATAGTGCCAATGTGCCCCAGGCCGGCCCATTTCCTTCTTATGATTATCAATGGAGTGGGCCAGGCGGGAGTGGGCTCGATCACCACTGGGGGGCAGCAGTGTTTCTAACGGTCTTACCAGATTGAGGAGTAAACCACTAAGTGCACTGGTACGGTGCAGAGGAGGAAGCTAAGAGACCTACACCCATCCTTGGCACCTCCTGCGCAATAAGGACTTATTAGCATGTTAGATTCATCTAATGTGCTGATAGTCCCCTTTTACTTTATACATTGTGTGTGCCAACAGCCATTGTTTCCATAGCCTTCAATGTGAATAATTAAAGAATGAAAGCAACGGCCATTACTTTATTACTTTAAATTCTTTATCTAGGGCTGTATCCATGTTTTCCTGGCAAGGGCAGCATCTAACTTCAGCCATGGGCAATCAAATGCAGAGCATTCAGGTGCAGAGAATGTTGCCGAACCCGAACACTTGGACAGGTCCACTCAACACAACTAACAAGGTCTTTGCATGGTCCTCCCCAGGCCACTGATCTGCTACTATTATGCATGCATGCCTTTGTGTCACATACTACGATAAATTAGATATGCACAAGCCTGGAAGACAGAAATGGCTGCACATCGCACCCATGGTTATTACGAAAGTCTATTAGCTACATTAAAAACCGACATCAGAAGTTAGTATATAATTTGATCAAACCATATTGCCTCATGTACCACGTGCAGGTCTCTGATACACATGTGTCCCTACGATAAACAACACTGTGCTGGTCAGCAAATACCAACCCCGCAAAACGTGCGCAAATTACTGGAAGGGGGACGACAGAATGGCCCTGCAACCCCACTATCACAGGACCAAACCCTGCAGGCACCAACTGGTGGAGAAAGCGGCCACCAAGCAACACAAGTGTGAGCAAGGTCTTACTACTCACCAAACCACCAGTAGATAGAATGGGGAAAAGAGGAGGTACTCACCATATGTACACAGGTGCTTCCTGTTTATTTGGATCACATGGGTTTTACAAGGGAGGAGTACTAGCTACAATGAAAAAAGGGACAGAATACATCAGATACTGTATGAGGATATTTGCTTCAATCAGTCAGAAGAATCCTATATGTCCTTTTTTTTTAGCATATTGCTTTTTAAAAATGCTAATAAAAAATTAATATATTTAATCCATGCATAAAAGGTATAAAAGTCTGATCTGCCGCCTTAAGCCTGAAAGAAGCGGCTTGTCACAGTGTTTGTACTTGTACAATCCCATCAGACACGGCGAGTGGAAAGCATTAAGCTTCATTTCAGTATGGCGGAGGTTTAGCCTCAGAAATATTGCTGCACCACCTCACGCCTCATAATCAATCTGGATAGAGCTGAAAGTAGTGATTGTACTCTTCATTCCTGGGCCTCCCATTAATCTTTCCTATTATATATCCATCAGATAATTTGCTTCTGAACCTAATGACAAGCTATTTAATGTTTGGTATGGTCCATTGATCCAGTGATGCAGAGGTACTTCCGAATGATGTTCATCACTGCTATCATTTTTCTTGTGTCTATTAACATTATGATATTCGATCTCTTCACCCATCATAAAGTTGCCATAGAGTTCATACCATCAGTCAATAAACTATGCATCCTGCTTTTCAATCAATTGTTCCCATTCCAAATAGTTTTTTTGGAAACTCTCCAATGCATCTTTTCTTCTGAGCTGCCCTCTCGCACTAATATTACTTATATAATGTGCACTAATTGGAACAGAATGATTGATTAAATTACTGGAAATTTCAAAAAAAAAATTGAATTAATTTTTTTTTAATTTAATTGAATTAAAAAAATTAGCCATCTATGAGGTAACACGTAACTGAAGACATTAACCGCTTAGTAACCACCAATGCGCCATCACTTATGGTCCTTATTCTGACCAATTCAACTTTTATGGCATGGTCAGAAAAAGTGTATGCCATGCGTCTGTGCCAGCATCACAGGAGTATGCAAAAGAAGAGCCCGTGGAGCCTCATTGAAGAGTCTCGAAACACAGGACTAGCCAAATATTCCTCCGGGAACGACCCAGCCGAAGGGGTTGCTCCTGTAAGGAAACCACCATATTAAGTGGCCCTATAAGTCAATGTAATAATAAGGGAAAAACCAGGGCCAGGTATCCATCCACATACAGCTGTTTCGGGGTGTTGTCCCTCATCAGTGTGGAGCAGGATTCTGGCTAGGTGGGAGCAATGCCTAGTAGAGCCATAGGAGAAACAAATCGCTGATCTCAGGGAGACCAGCCAAACGATAACACTGCCGGCTGTTAGTGAAAGAGCTCAATGCAGTGAAATGCAGGTGCATTGCCCCCTGGGAAACATAAATATACAAAAAAAGAGCCCAATTTCCTCCTGTAATTACCCGATCCAGGTAGGTTAACTTGTTACACGCCACTGTCAATGCCATGTAATGGGTCCTGGTGGTGTACCGATTGGAAGTCCAGTCACCCATTTCCATGGCACTCCCGGGGGTTCTTCTGAAGACCTATGTACCTGAAATGAATATACCTCTACACAGCCATGCCAAAAGTATAAATCAGGGCAGAAATGGACATTTGCTGTGTCTTTAATGGCAATCACTTTGAAAAGACAGTGTGTCTTTTCCTGTTAACACATTTGTGTTATGAATACCAGGGCTATACTGTAGACCATCCTTTCTTTTCCTTCTAGCAGGTTAATAAAGCATTTAAAGCGCTACAAAAACATGGCCACTTTTTTCCAGAGACAGCCCCACTCTTGTCTCCAGCTTGGGCGGGGTTTTGCTGCTCAGTTCCATTGAAGTGAATGGAGCTTTATTGCAAACTGCACCTAAACTGGAGACAAGAGACGTGTTGTCTCTGAAAGTAAGTAGTCATGTTTTTGTAGCACTGGATAACCCCTTTAAAACAAATGTAAAATTACCTTAGTGATTTTTTTTTTTACTACTTTGTCAGCGCCTTTCTTAAAGAAACTACTGTGTCTTTCAGGACTTCCCATCCCACTGCCGTCCTCCTTTTCTTCACCATTCTGATGATGTTTTGTGCCAGCCAGAACTTCCCGCACAGCCCAGTAATCGGTTGAACAGGCACAAAATGTCATCAAAAGAAAGAAAAAACAAAGGGCGACAGCGCTCCATGGCGAGGATCAGAAGGGCAAGGTGAAAAAGGGATAGGGGTGCACGGCAACCCTCACCTGATGTGGTTGTGCAAAGGGAGGCACAACACTCTGCAGCGTATATATCAAGGACCGCAGCCACTCCCGATATCCAACAGGATGCTGTTGGATTTCTTTTTTCACACGTTCCCTAATCTTCGTCAAAGGCGCAACACGAAATGAGGACTAGACAGACAAACACCAAGGACTGATGCAAACAACCTCCAACTCCAGACTACACGGATTATGGGGCGCAGGTCCAACTTGAGATTATGGGGCGCAGGTCCAACTTGAGATGACATCATGACTCTTGAGAAAGGAACCGGTGCGGTTCCGAAACGCGTTGAGTCTCCACAATAAAATATATTTTTATTACTCACTGTGCCTCGATCTCAAGTTGGACCTGCGCCCCATAATCCGTGTAGTCTGGAGTTGGAGGTTGTTTGCATCATCAAAAGAAAGAAGAAGAGGACTGCAGAGGGGCCTGAAAGACTTTGCAGAGGTAGCAGTGAGGGGGAGCAGGGGAGGTGAGTATGTAGATTTTTATTATTATTATTATTGTACAGGATTTAATATAACATAAATTCCTCCCCATCACACACATAAAACACTTTTAACTATGCTTTTGTAGTGAATTATACAATATGGTTTGCTTAAAGATGACATTTAAAGCGTAACTGTCATTTCAGGGTCATTTTTTTTTTTAAACATTAAATATCAACACTACAAGTGATTTAAAAAAACTCTGTAATATGTTTTATAAACCAAAAGAGTTTCCTTCTGGACTGAAAAAGCAATCTCCCAGCCTCCCGCCTCACTGCAGAAGAAGCAGGATTTCTGTCTCCATTATGTGGCTATGGAGAGGGGAGGGGCTGTTAGGAGTGACTGAGCACGGAGCAGTCCTGCACAGCACAACACCCTGCAATCATCTCTCAGTAAGTTCATAGGTAAGCACTGACCTTTCTGACCCCTGAATCCAGCGTCTTAGGTGCCCAGACAGTCTAGAAACAGCTGACCTTCATTTCACCTCTTCCTGCTTCCTCATCTCCCTCGGCCCCTCCCCCCTCCATAAGGATAGAATGGAGAGAGCAGAGCCCGTCTTCACTGGCTTCTCTGTAATGAAGACGTGTTTGCCTGATAATGCACAGATAAGAAGTATGGGGGGGAGGCTGGGAAATTGCTTCTTGAGTACAGAAGGAGCCTTTTTTGGCTGATGAAACCTATTACAGAGTTTCTTAAAATCACTTATACTACTGATTTCTGCAATAAAAAAAAAAATATGACAGTTACGCTTTATGTTGTTAAATGTTCCCAGTAACATTTTAGTATAAATTCAATAGACATAGACGAAAGGCTACCAGGCAATTGGCATTGTTAATCTCAGTAATAGGTAAAACAATAGAATGGGCAAAATGGTCAGGTGAAGTTTTGGTGCTCTCCCCTTAGACCTCAGATGGGTTAAAGTGGTTTCTTCTAAAAGTAAACATTCAAAACTGTCAAAAAGTGCAATAGCTATGGCTCCAATTAGACTGTTGGTTTATGGTAAGTACAGGCATTCTTGTTTGATTCCGTGTGTGTACAAAGTTTCATAAAATTGATTTAAAAGTACGAGGGTTTGCTTACACAACATAAAATGAGGAAAAAATACGGCCGTTATTTTTTGGGAAAAATGATGGGAAAATACTGTGACCTTGATTAAACAAACAAACAAACAAACAAAAAATGATATTGTGCCCCATTGGCACATTATATTTTTGAAATTACAGCTGTACCTTTTGCTCAATATTTTGGCCTTATTTACGTAGAGTGAACATAACTGTAAGGTAAGGTATTGTCTTAAATTCTCTATTTTCCATGTTAATACCCTTAATTCTCAATCTCACAACTGATGTAAAAAAAAAAATTAAGGTCTTGTCTCTATCTAATGGACTTTTTTTTTTTTACGGAACAGAACAGATTGGTTACCCAAGAGACACCTTGAGTTAGCTTAGAGGAGAGCAAGATGTCCTTTTACATCATTAGGCATTAATTCACTAAGGTATTTTGGGAAGACACCTGCACCTATTGATGTTTTCCAAGGTGATCGATATAGCAGAACAAGTTGAAGAAGTGATCATGTTGCAAATTCTCGAAGGTATTGTTGAGGTTGAGCCAATTCAATAGTAAAGATAAAAGCAAAGTGATATTTGTTAAACCATCTGGTATTACAGAATGCCGCCACCTAATCTGTCATCTTGGTGCGCTCTGTCGGACACGATCTAGTTTGTTATTGTCAATGGATGTAAGAGAGTCCGAGGCATGGAGCAGCCGGTTTGTTATCAGGCAAAGCTCTTTAATTGAATTTGTCCTTTCAAATGAAACCATTAGTGTTGGAATGGATCAGCAACTTAATATCCGCCCGCTCTTGTCTGTACATGAATGATGAGATGATTAGTGTTACATATTAGTATTGATGTCGGTCATATTGGTTTTGATAGATTTGCACATCATTTTTGTTTACCTATGGTGCTTTGGTAGAATTAGTTGGGAAGTTTATTAAAAAGTGAGTACAAAAAAATGTACTACTATAGGACACATGGTCTCGGAGGGGGCCTAGGCCTCACAGCCCACTAACAATATCCTGTTCAACAATATGGTCAAGCAGCTAAGAAGGTTTTTCCTCTCAGGGAAAGTCTGGTGCTGTCCAGACCCCTCCCAGGCAAATCTCTCCTGGAATGTTTATCCTGATCACAGAGAGAACTGTGCATCTGTGCTTAACCAGAAGAATACAGAAGCCTGGAGAGGTTACCTACATCATAATTCATTAGGATACAGTGAGCTCCGAAACAGCTAAAGCACTATGTTATTGAACTGGCACGGATCAACCGGTAAGGGTTCTTTTACACAGCCGATATGTGGCCTTGTGGTTGGCACCTTTACAATCACAATTAATTGCGCAGCTGGGCCACACAAACGATTGTTGTATTGTTTGTTTGGCCATTGAAACGCATAGCTGTCAGCTGCACATCTTCTGTTGGATATGCGGCTAATAACAGTGATTTTACCGGCCACACAATCGCTGGCCATATTACACAGGCTCATTATCAAGTGAATGAGAGGTCCTAGGAATGCTCATGAACCATATTCGGCCCGTGTAAAAGGGTCTTTATTCACATCTAAATCACCAAAAAGAATGCTAGCTGTCAGCACAGGCTCTATAATCTATAATAAAAGAGCAAACATATAACACGTTTCAAGGCCCTTGCCTCTTTGTCACATCAAATGGACAGAGAATGAATCTTCCGACATAGGATATAAAAAGTTGCAAATCCGGAAGTACATCCAGATCTAAAATTTTTACCGTCATTTAAAGGGGCTTTCTAGGACCTATATGAAATGTAAAAAAAAATTCAGCAGATAGTTAGACAAATTACCTCATGGTTCAGCTATGGTTCAGCTATGTGCAGTTTTGCCCTTTATGTTTCTTCACTTCCTCTTCCTGCCTCTTCTCCCACCATACTCAGCATGCCAAGAAAATAGGCTGTAGTCTCCTCTCTGAGATCCCTCTAGTATTGCCCTCCCCCTTCTCTAGTCCCCTCCCAGCACATCTCCCATCACCTCCACACAGTCCTCTGTAGGACTACAGCCCCCACCATGTGCATGCTAGGAGTTTTCCTGGAATACATACACATTATAGATGATAGGTAACCTGTGGTTAAGATGGTTGAGATCACTGTACAGACTCCCAGCAAGCACCACTGACCTCAGCCAAAGCATCAATAGTCCCGGAAAGATGGCCGGGCCAATTTACTGGTGGGTACAGTTTCAGCGGTCCCAGGAAAAGGGCCTAAATGATCTCGAATTTTGTAGCAAAAGATTGATACAATGGTGACATGTAGTATTCCCTATTACAGACATGGGCAGCACTGCCCTTTCACTGTTAACCTGTACAATATAAAGTAGTTATCACCCACTCCTTCCACTTAGCACCAACGTCATTGGTTGGGGTCCTGATCCATGTTGAATTCCAGTCAGTCCATGAAGGAGGAAGGTGTGTGTGTGTGTGTGTGTGTGTGTGTGTGGGGGGGGGGGGGATTCCTGCCATTACACATCTGAGGATTCATCCTATGACCTATGTTTACTGGAAGGCATTGATAGAGCCTTCAGACAGTAACAGAAATGAAGATGTATATAAGTTCCAAAGAATCCCTTTAAATTAATGTCACGTCACATTAAGAGTTTAAATTGGTCAGGGTTTCAGCTCCTTCCTCCTTCTTGGTTTTCAAAACAAAGGAGCTGGGGGGGGGGCTGATCTGGTGATTGCCGGGGTGGCACAGAGCTTGGATCCCCCACAATCTCTTACCTGTCTGCTATTCTGTAGACAGGGGACAAGTAAGTTTAAGAGCACGTTCACACTACATGTCAATTCTTTGGATGGACAGAGCATAGAATGGAGTCTATGGCACGGATGCAGAGTCAAGCGGGATTGTGCGGAATCCGCAGAATGTTCTCCTTGCGGATTCCGTTGTGTGAACGCACCTTTAATCTGAAAACCCCACTAATCTGGTTTGCCACATTATAAATACATACATATGCCACTTACTATGTTACACTAATCTAATGATGAGCAAATAGTGAGATATTCAAATATTCGATATTCATACGAATATTCGATCCCATTAAAGTCTATGGGAACAAGTATTCGATTAGTGAAAAACATCTATTTGACCATTTGGATGGTAAAACCGGAAGCTGGGTGATTTGAACGCTTATCGTATATTTATCGAATATTCGCGGGATATTCGTACGAATATCGAATATTCGAATATCTCACTATTCGATCGAATATCTATTCGATCGAACAGTATTCGCTTATCACTACACTAATCCTTTATTTCAGCTTACATGTGCATATAGGGGAGTGGGAGCACCTATTTGTCAATTTATTCATTTCCGGGAAAAAAGTCTACAAAAAAAGCTCCAGAATTGTTATTTTATGGGAAAGATAAGATGGCACTAAAGCGGAGACACCAAGAAAACTTATGGGTTCTCTTAAATAGATAATAAACAGCGTAGTAATCACACACATGGAAATTGCACACTGTGTATTAAAACCTATTCTCACATAGTTTAGATTTTACCTTAAAGAACAAGCAATGAGAGTGGTTGCTGGGCTCAGTAGATTTACTTAAAGTCTCTCTGCATTCCCATCATCTGACTGGCACACAGCACCGGGGGTCGCCTATTCCATCTTATTTCTTATTATTCCCCTTGCTGACATGAATTTGCGACCTTTGACCTTCAGCACGGGCATCTATCAGAGGAGATGTCAGCTTAGTCTTGTTGTATAACTAAAATGAATAGGAGATGAAGCCAGGCGGAGCTGTATTAGCAATGTGAGATGATAGAAGAGGCAATCTATTTGTCTCCAGCTATTCTAACTCTCAGCAGGATCTTTTTTTTTTTTCAAATGGGAATTATTGAAGCATCTTTTATTTGTACCTAAAAAGTGAGGACGCCTTCCAGACGTATTATTGGTAGGAGAACTATTCATTGCCATTCATTGTTACTTCAGGTGAGGACTGGGGTGTAGGTATACGGGTAACAATTACACCAGGGCTTCATAGCCATTGAAGCAAACATGACAAGGAGATGAGCGAGTACACTATTCACTCAAGTATTGGATGCCTGAAAGTGCTCCATAATCAAATGAGTACTGCGTGAAATAGCAAGACTCCTCCCTGCCTGATTGGCAGCTTAGATTAACCAATAAACATAATGGGAAGGGGCTGGTACATCCTGATATGTAGCAGTCTAGCAGTGATTGGACGGCTGCATCAGGTGACCTGGGTGTATATAGATTCAGGTCACCTGATGCTGGTAGCTGACAGGAGAGCTGTTGGTGAAGGGACAGGGGTAGTGTACAGTTTAGTTATATAAGTAAGGTAGGAAATTTGCTGACAAACACCCAAAAAGTCCAGGACTAGCAATCTCACAGATTGACACCCCCCCCCCCTTTCCCAAGAACATTACGCACGTATCATACAGTATACTGATAGTTGTAATGTATACTGGTATTGGTATATAGCTAGTATACGCAGTTGTATACTGTGCTACAGTTTATGTTCTTGGAGTATGCAGAAGGAGTACTAGTTAATCCACAACTACCCAAAAGTAGTGATATCTGACATACAGTATAGTATAGCAGTATTAGATGTCTACTCAGTCTGATAGTGTCAAGTATACAGCTAGTGCATCTGATACAGCGGCCTGGGCCTGTTCTTAGGCTCCTTGACTGAGACTTGACTTGAAGGGACATCTCTTTGCTTGAGAGGTGTGAGAGCTATTTTGCATATCCTTTCTTCCCAGAATTCTCAGTGGAGAGAATGGTCTGTAAGTCTCCAAACGTCTTTATGACGTGCTCTCATTAAGGAGAGTCACTACCCCTTTGACCAGCGGCCTGGGAGTCATAGATGCATCCATGCATGCTCCCCCTGCTGTTCCTGTTACATTTCCCTGGGGTTTCCATCACGTTCTGAGGTTTTCAGGTGCTCCAGACACCCTCCCCTCTGCCAATTAGGGGCTCCTGAAAGAAATGCTGAAGTCTCCAATTAACATTAATGGGGTTTGTTACTTGATTGAGCATTAGAGAATGTAAAATACTCAGCACAAATAACAAGCATTTGAGTATTTTAGTGCTCGCTCATCTCTACAAAGAGCCAATGGTGGGCACAGGTAAAGATTTCCCGTTGGGTTGTAGGATAAGGTGTCTATGAGAAGAGTAAAACCTGCCACTTTAAATAGTAATGTACCTGGCGTCATTGTTGTGTGAGCAGGGAGACGGTTTCTGGAAGAAGTTAACATGTTATGTTTTTTTTTTTTTTTTTTTTTTAAATTCCATTCTCCACCTTGTATTTTCACTCGAAGCGTTACCAAAGCTGACACCGGCATTGTGATTTATATCTGTGAGCTGGTTATTTCAATGAGATGAACACTGTTTCCAATTTACATAACACTTACACTGGAAAGTTTGTGTTTACTGCACAGAAGAGCAATTTATTTGGGATAATGTGCATTATCTCTCGAAGGAATATTTTTCACAAAGAACAGATAATTTTTTCCATTTAATGTCTTACCATTAAAATATTTCACTGTTTAAAGGCCTACAATGCACATTTACCCAGTTTGTAGAGCAGATGAGCCCTGAAGCCCGTACATTTAATAAAACATACCATATGGGTATCTGCATGGGCTGCCGAACATGACCAGGGAGGGAATGGGGAGGACACAGACAATGAGCCCTGAGCTTGGCCCAACCCAGCTGTCCCTGCCTACTTGCCACAAGACTACCCTAGGTAGCTGCCGGCAACTGGGTGATGTTCCTTTATCTGTATCGGAAGTTGAGAAGGTTCCAACAACAACAATAGACCCAAGGATGGAGGGATGGAGAGAGGGAGGGGTGCACAATGGACAGGCTACAATCCCCAGGGTGGCCCACTGCAAACCTTTGATTCAACAGCATCCAAACAGGCTATTTTCTTCCAACTTTATAGGAGCATGCAAGGAAAAATACAAATTTTCAACTCTCTCAGGAGTCTTTGGACTCCTGAGAGAGTCGAAACGTCATATTTTTAATTGGCTGCTCCAATAAAGATGGAAGAAAATAGCCTGTTTGGATGCTGTTGGACTTCGTCAAAGGCGCAATACGAAATGAGGACCAGACAGACAAACACCAAGGACTGGTCATTTAGACCAGGGCCAAACTCAATGGGCAACATGGTACTAATTCAGAATCTAAAGAATGGTCAGAGGTACGAGAGCAGAGATCACATAAAGCAGATACAGCAATACAGAGATACGGGGATACAGGGACCCGGTCCAGAACCTGATTGGACCATCCCACTGACCTTTACTTAGAACAGGGGTGTCAAACTTAAATACACAGTGGACAGTGGGGCAGTCCTGGCACTGTCAGTGGTGTGTGTCTGCCAGCCCCGTGCACTGTGATAAATGACATGATAGATTGCTATGACATGATTAAATATAAAAATTTTGGGGGGCATCAGTGGAGACTCTTGATTGAGTACTTCATTGGAATTTTTTTCACTGTTCTACTTGAGTTCAGTGATAACTGTGTTTTGTTGGTCGATTTGCTATTGCCCCAACTAGCCAGAATCCTACTCCACACTGACGAGGGGCAAAAACCCCGAAACGGCTGTCTGTGGATGGAAGCCTGCCTTGGCAAGCCCTTGTCATGATCGCAATACTCGCACCTTGAGTTAGACATTGACAAAAAGGGGCCACCCTGGTGTTTCCCTATTTATGTTCCAATACTCGCAACCGAGTGGGACTTAAGGGGCTATTTATCACTGTGGTGTGGTGCTCTCCCTATCATGGAGGCACCCCGTGGCATCAGGCTAGAGATATCTGGCTATCCCGTGTTTTGAGACTCGCAACCGAGGCTCCACGGACTCCTGTTTTGCATATTTAAATTTTTGGGGGCATCAGTGGAGACTCTTGATTGAGTACTTCATTGGAATTTTTTTCACTGTTCTCCTTGAGTTCAGTGATAACTGTGTTTTGTTTGTATGACATGATTAAACCCCAACCAATATAATAGCCAATCCCCCCAAAATTGCTCCACATATTAGCCAGCCCTTCCAATAGTGACTATATAGTAGCCAGCCCTCCCCAATAGTCTCATATTGTAGCCAGCCCCGCCCCAATAGTCTCATATAGTAGCCAGCCCTCCTCCATAGTCTCTTTTATAGTAGCCAGCCCTCCTCATAGTCTCTTATATAGTAGCCAGCCCTCCCCAGTAGTCTCTTTTATAGTAGCCAGCCCTCCTCATAGTCTCTTATATAGTAGCCAGCCCTCCCCAGTAGTCTCTTATATAGTAGTCAGCCTTCCCCAGTAGTCTCTTATATAGTAGCCAGCCCTCCCCAACAATCTCATATAGTAGCCAGCCCTCCCCAATAGTCTCATATAATAGCCAACCCTCCCCATAGTCTCTTACATAGTAGCCATTGTGGGCCAGATGTAATAAAACTCTGAATTGCCTGATGGGCCAAAAATAATGGCACCACTGGCCAGATTTGGCCCGTGGGCCAGAGCTTGACATGCCTGACTTAGAACACCTATGGCAGGGAAACCTACCAGACAACCCGCTAATGACAGCAGCACAGATGTGGGCATGACCAAACTCCCCCACACTGTCGGGTGTACATGACATCACCCAGCAGGAGAGGAGTTACAGAGCACGCTCCCGCACCTGTTGCAGCTATTGGGACTAGTGATGAGCGAACATGACGTGATGCATATTGCGATGTACCTAACTGCATTAGTTTCCTCTTACCTATTAGAAAGAGCCAATGAACGTGTGGGGAAGAAAGGGCAAATCAGGTAATGTAGTAGCCATTCACTACTGGCACTACTGAAATTGGCTGTGTGATTAGCGTCATTCCGTACGTTACGTACAGAACATGTGATAAAAACATAACGCTGAGAATTTTCTCAGTCTTTTCTGATTCTTGTGCTGTTCAGTGGGGAGAGTGAAACGAGCAGGGACAGCATCTGAATTTAATTACGTAGCAATATTCACAGTGGTAGTCAGTGTAGGGAGGGAGAGCTGACGGAATAAGGCTTAGAACGTTGTGAAATTCTCAGTGTAGGGAGGGAGAGCTGACTGAGTAGGGCTTAGAACGTTGTGAAATGGTCAGTGTAGGGAGGGTGACAGAATCCAGCGTTTTAGTACTAAAAGGAGTAATTTCTTAACCCTGTAGTGACCAGGCATTCTCTGTGAAAAAAACGTAAGGACCCAACTGTCCTTTTGTCCTTTCTAGGGCTAATATATATATAATATTTTGTCTGGTTCTTCTGCGTGCCAGTATATACACAGGGGCGAATAAAGGATACGCTAATGCTACGCACCTTGTAATTGCTCCACTATTACGCTTTGCATTTTATGCTTTGCACCTGATACACTGTACACATGGATCGAAATGGACGCTTCTACTGTGCGTTCGTAATTTGTTCGGCAATGTTCGGCGAACACAAGCCGAACGTGATCTTTTTTTTTTTTTTTAATCTTCATCTTCGGGATCCGAACCGAACATCGAGACGTTTGCTCGTCACTATTTGGGACATGGTTTGGGAGGTCTGGGGTGGCCAGTGTAAAAGGCTTATTGTTATATAGTGTTAGGATTCTGTTCAGTGTTTTAAAGTTATTATAAATTAGACAAATTATATTTGGGAAACATTGTACAATAATTATATCTCCACTTCTCTACAGACAAATGAATTGGGATAATCCCCAGTTTAATAATATTTGGTAACTAACTGTATTAAAAGCTGACAAGTAATAACATTAGCTATTGATTCATTGCTCAAACATACAAAGTGATGACATATATCCGAACGGAAACCAAATAGCTCACTACAGAATCAATGTATACTATGCTGCAAAAGTGCTTTCTCAGCATGGCACATGAGACACGTGTTGGATCCTATAAGGTAGAAAATCAATCAAATTACTCTAAATTTATCACAGTTCCAGATGTGCAACTATACAACTAAAATAGCTTTCCAGAACCATGCTGTTTTTTTTTTTTTTTTTTTTTACATATCTATTGAAAACAAAGTTTTTCTCACCTTAGAGCAGTAGTTTTCAACTGGGGTGCCCTGAAAATGCATCTGGTATTCCATGATGGCACCTGGGCACCCAAGGACACAAGTGGTTTAGCAGCACCACATGGATTCCTGTGCGTCCTCTGCTTTGATATCTTCTAGGCTGCAGGCATAATGCTACTTGTGGCCTAGAAGAGATCAAAGCAGAAGACAGGATGCACAAGAGACGCACTCAGAGGTCCCGCCTAGAGAGGACTAGAGATGATGATCGAACATCGGGAAATCTTAGGTTCGATCTAACTCGAACCTTCTCAAACCTTCACCATTTGATTCCTAATGCCTTCCTGTTCCATGGGGAAGGAAGAGACAGCCCGGGTACCACCTGGAAAACAGGGATACAACTTAGGTAAGAGGCTGTATCCCTGTTTTCCAGGCGGTTCCTAAGATTTCCCGATGTTCGATCATCTCTAGAGAGGACAAGCTTCAGGGCATTTTTCCTACAGGTATGTCTGTATACTGTATACAGGTATGTCTGTACAACTAAAGTTGTGGATGATGCATTGGTAATATGTGATGTGTCAGTATTATTTGCATCCTGTGTAGTGGCAATGCAGTGTCCCAGAACAGGCCCTTTGGTCTGCTGTTCTATCCTCACACTTTTATTATAAACATTCCTGTTCTGGAAAGCTATGGTCCACTGCAACTGTGTATTGTGTAACCCCCTGCAGTATTCAGGTCTGCTATTCCATTCATTTCTTGTATGCATATTCAGTTATCAGTGCCTAAGGGTATTATGTCGCCCCCCCAGTGTTCAAGTATGGTACTTCTCATGTACATTTCACTGTATATGCCTAATGGTGTGATGATGCAATGGCTGGATGTCACGTGACTGCCCCTGCTTCCATGGTAACCCCAATGGTCATCGAGCTTTGGCTGGGGAATACCATGTGACTTCCTCTCTACCTCAGTCTTGTCCTCCATCTTCAGGGGGACAGGTTCTGTGTGTGTCCTCTCTCCCCTGTCAGGAGAGATACGTGTGCTCTGCTGCTTCAGTTCCACAAGAAGTGTTCCTGGCTGTGTTCTATTCTCAAGTCCTCAAGATTCTCATCTTAACCACAAGATCTGGGTGCTGTTCTTCAGTCATTCCTCTCATCATCTTCTCTAATTATCAACAGCAAGTATTTATCTAAGTTCCATTCCGCCCAGCATCTTATCCTCAGTATCACTACTACTCCCATCATTCAGCACGCAATCATCACAGCCTATTGCAGCATCACCCATTACTCTGCCTTATCCAAGTCTGCCTTATACCCGGTTGCATACGGGGAGACTGTTGCTACTAGTTACCACCGTTACAATAAATATACAACTACCGTTGTTTCTGAACCTTGGCATTGGTGTGATTATTGGTGCCCTGACTAAGGACAATGAAGAATCACATGCCTAGCCTCCGCATGGTCAGGAGCCCGGTTCTCAGCTGTGTTGCCCTCGGGCCAAAACCGTGATAATCCTCTGCTCAGCAGCTGCCCCGGTTCCTGCCAGTAACTACACCTATCAGCGGAGTGGCCCTTAGGGGCCCGGGCATTGCAGCAACATTGATATAACCTTATATACCCTAGCAATGCCAATACAGTGCGGGCGGTTGTTCCAGAATTTAGAGGGACACACAGGATTCTAGTTATACCCTAGGCATGTCCATCTTCCACCTCCATAGCCCCACTCCTAAAATGTCATTACCCTTGTGTAGAATCCCCACTTAACCCCCCGCAGGGCCAGACTCAGCTTTGCTGAGCGCAATATGCCCATCCTAGTAAGAAAGAGGTTAAGTGACTTAACCCCTTTCTTGCTGTTGCATGCACACTGCGTTCAGCGCAGCAGATTGAGTCTCCACAGATGGCAATATACACAGGCGGCCATCTACTATAAGGGGACCTACACAGAGGGCCATCTACTATAGAGGGATGACACAGTCAGCAGACTGAACAGTCTGGCCCCAGAGGGTTAAGTGAGGAGGCATTATATCCCTTATATCACTTAACCCCCTGGGGGCCAGACTGAACACTGGAGAAAAGCTCCCCCCCCAGCAGGTTACCCAGGGATGCTTTGCATCCTCACTTAACCCTCTAAAGGCCAGACTGTGCGCCATCTGCTGCACAGTACTGCACTTGCCCCAGCAAGGAAGGGGTTAAGTCATTTAAGTGTGTCCCGGGTATTAGACGACCTTTAATAAATTAAAAAGTGTAGTGTAAAAACTGGTCACTTTTATAAGCAGCACTTACAAATACGAGAGCTTAAAGGGGTAGTGTGGCGGTAAAAAATTATTCACAGACTAACACACATTACAAAGTTATACAACTTTGTAATGTATGTTACGTCTGTGAATGGCCCCCTTCCCCGTGTCCCACCACCCCCACTCGTGTACCCGGAAGTGTGGTGCACTATACTCACCTGTCACGTGTCGACACCAGTCTTCGATCTTCATTCAGCGATGTCTTCTTCGGGCGGACAGCGAACAGCTCCGACTGTTCCGAATGCCGGCCGCCCTCTGCAGCGTCATCCGATGCTCAGCCGCGATTGGCTGAGCATAACTGTGCTCAGCCAATCGCAACTGAGCAGCTGATGACGCGGCCGCGTCATCAGCCGCTCAGCCGGGATTGGCTGAGCATAAATGTGCTCAGCCAATCGCGGCTCAGCACAGTTGTGACGCGGCGGAGGGGGGACGGGCGGCAGCGACTGATGACGTTCGTCCGTCCGAAGATGACGTTTGGCACAAGATGGCGGAAGGCCCTCGACACGGATCAGGTAATGTATAATGCACCACACTTCTGGGTACACGGGTGGGGGTGGGGGGACACAGGGAACGGGGCGATTCCCAGACATAACATACATTACAAAGTTGTATAACTTTGTAATGTGTGTTATTCTGTGAATAATTTCTGAGCGCCGCACTACCCCTTTAATGAATTCCCCCATTCAAGAACTCTTGGGTGTAATCCACCGGGTCCTGGATCTTTCCTTACATTCAGTTTATTGAATTTATCCTGTACTTAATCAACATTGAGCCAGTTCAGCACATTACATGGTGTGTTATCGGGACAGCTCCTCCCTCTTAATATATATATATATATATATATATATATATATATATATATATATATATATACTGTATATATATATCCATTCTGTAGCTTTGCATTCTCTTGATACCCAGTGATCATCTCCCCATTACTATTATTTAGGGCTCCTACATGCTCTTATCTTCTGTTTTATTTGCATTCTATGGCCACCTGCCTTTCACTGTGAATTTATGCTGTTTTTACTATTTTTTTTTACCCTTTTATATTTTTGTATGCTTATTAAGTTTATATTACTTTACTTTAACAAATAATAGCCAAATCTCTTTCTCATGTCTTTGTGCTTTTATGGGCTGCGTTCCTTCTGCAGAAATCCTAGGAAACAGTATTATGTCCGGGCTTCCTTTATATCTTTGTCACATTAAGAAAAGTGAAGTTGTTTCCATGCTGAATTCAAGAATAATGGAAGAATTTGTCTTTTAAACTTTGAAAGAGACATTGAAGCTTTGTATTGCTATATAAAACACATGTGCCTCTTATTATTATAGTATGACTATAGTAGAGTTTTTACCCTTACATTACATACAGTAGTTACATAAAAATAATATTACTGTAGGAAGGCACCGAGACTCCTCCAGACTGATGCCAAGTAAAGGTTTGGTATCGCCCGCTATGATACCAAACCCCACCAGGAAGCAGTCTAAGTGCCCTATAGGTCTTCACTCTTATCCTGCTCTAGGATGCAGAAGCTGGACTTTTACTGCTAGAGGACCCCAGGTCGCTCCACTAGTCTGGCCCTAGTATGGGTAGCAGCTGGCCCTAAGTACCAGACAGCGTAGGTGCGGAGCACCGGAGAAACAGGCAAGAGCATACATAGTCAGCAGGCTGGGTTGTGAACAGGAGAATCAAGTATGGAAGTGATCATGCCTGAGCATTGTTGGTTCCTTGTGTTCCTGAGCAATGGTTTTGTTCCTGTATCCTCACCAATGCCTGTTCCTGGGGTTAGGCTTGCATAATCCCAGGAACTGTCATGAGTCAAGATACAGAACAAGACTGTTGCCCAGGAACACAAGAAACCAACAATGTTTAGGCAAGAAGGAATGGGTGGAGCAGCCTTAAATAGGAGAAGGAATAACAGGGTAGGTGGAGGGGAAAAAAATAAGGAGCACACTGGCCATTTAAAGCAAATGTACCATCAGGTACATGCGCTTTAAGTATTACCCATGTATAGAATGGCGCCAGTGCGGGGAAGCTGGTACCATGGTCATTTTTTTGAACTGTGGTCCAGTTCTTGTGCACTGCGCCATTCTATTCACGGGTATCGGTTTGGGGATGAAGCACTGGAGGAGGGCTGGTCTGCCCCCAGTGGGAGGAAACCCCCGCCCCTCTATGGTGCGGCTCCATTGATTCTAATAGAGCCGCATCACAGAGGGGAGGGGGATTTCTCCCACTTGGGGGCGGGCCGGCCCTCCTCCAGTCCTTCACCCCTGGCCCGGTACCCATGAATAGAATGGTGCCATGCATGGGAACTGGGCTGTGGTTCAAAAAAAGGACAATGGCTGGTGCCATTCTATACATGGGTAATGCTTAAAGGGTATGTACCGGATGGTAGATTCAATTTAAATCTAAGAAATCTGCACATGCAATCTCTAGAAGCCAGTGGAGGAACTGTGACAATTCCAGAAGCATGTAGCCCAGATGGAGGACATGGTGGACACCTGTTGCCATGGACGGAAAAAAATGTGGTGGAGGAGCGGGTAGAACTGGAACACAATCTGTGGCAGAACATTAGGCAAAACTGGAAGACGGACAAAAGCAGTGAGTAGAGGAGTGCTGTTGGGATATTACAATATGTCATGGTGCAGCCTTCCCTTTTTAAAGATAATGCAAAATGAACTGCTGATTATAAGATGTTGGGGTTGAAGAGTAAATGCAAAAAGAAGTCTACAAGATAGACGTTTCAGTCACTTACATATCACTCTATATATCTTGCTTTCCGGCTGATTAAAAAAAAAACTTCGAGGGACATTTGCTTCTTGTTTCAATTAATTTAACTGATTCTCAAATTCATCTTATCATTCTTATTTGAGAACCGTCAATTATCTGTTTCTTAATTTTAACATCATTAGCTTTGGGAAGTGTATAGTTCTTGCACATATCCAATCTTCTTTCTTTCATTAGTGGTTTTAGATTTATTTTTCTTGTCTTTTCTACCACAACACAGGGAGAAACAAAAAACAAAAAACACATTGCTTATATAAACCGCAAGCCCAGCACATGAACAATGACCTTCAAATCCCCACATATGTTCAATATATAATTTTCATATTGGATTGTGTCCAAAAGTAGATTGGTATTTTACATTTATATTATGGGCTAAGGGTGCTGATGGAAATTTGTTTTCATTAGGAAAAATGTGCTTGTTTTCAGCTAGTTTCGCCAAACCAATAAACAACCACCAGTATGTTGCATTGCAGACTCACAGCACACATAGGGCTAGGTTTACTAAAGCAACTTATCAACTCATTGGTCAGCAAAATGCGACCTCTGTACCAGTTGTGCTATGAAAAAAACAAACAAAAAAAAACGCATGTGCAGTGTGATTACAGACTGACCATCGATCAGAGATAAAATAAGGAGACGTCTTAGGGTCCTATTCCTCAAAGCAATTTTTTGACGATTAACAATTAACGATAAACGATCTTAAATGACCTGAAATCGTTCACCCAATTACACCGAACAATGATTTTTACGTATGATTGTTCTTGTTGTTGTCCTGTTGTGCTTACTGCGAACGACCGAACAAAGTCTTATTACACTGAACGATGCGTGAACTATTTACAAAAGATCAACGATAAAAATAGGTCCAGATTCTATCAAACAACCAACAATTTCTCGACGGTCGTTTAATTGTTGCCTGTTATCACATGAAACGGTTATCATTCACTAACAAACGATGTAGGGGTTTTTCGAACAATAATCGTCCCGTGGAATAGGGCTCTCAGAACCTTCTGCGAGCAAATTTTTAATGTGAGTGTTTAATGGTGCGTTTACACGTAACGATTATCATGCGAATTTGCTCGATAACGATCAAATTCAAACGATAATCGTACGTGTAAATGCAGCGAACGATCAAACGGCGAACGAGAAATCGTTCATTTTGATCTTTCAACATGTTATCAAATCGTCATTCGTCGTTCGCAAAAAATTTGCAGATCGTTCCGTGTGAACAGTCGTTCGCCGATTTAACCAATGTGTGAGATAGGCTTAAGCGATCGCAAAACGATCACAAAATGATTTTCCGTACGATACATCGTACCGTCTAAACGCTGATCGTTATGAAAAAAAAAAAATCGTTACTCCGACATCGTTAATCGTACGATCGGGCCAATTATTGTTTCGTGTAAACGCACCTTTATTCTCTAAGCTGTTTGATGCACGTCAAGATGGATTTACCAAAGAGCACTGGGCAGTTTGATAAATTACTAAGGGAAAAAAAACAATGGATATCCAGTGCAATATCATGCAAAGAGCTGATCCCCACGGGACCAACGGACCTAGAGACCCCACTCTTCGGATCAGCGCAGGTGTAGAGGTGAGTAATGCAGAACCAAAAAAAAAAAAACAGTCAAGCAGCATTTAAAAAAAATATTTTTACCAGAGAAAGGATATTTTACACTAGAACTTTCCAACAGCTCTTTCTGTGCCGGAGAATCAGACTTCAGATGCCACTCGCAGAGAGGCATCATCCGGCACTCTGCTGCGCTATTCACAGAGCCTAAGGACGCAAGTGGAGGGAGCTTCCTTCTTCAGTGCAATGTCACTAACAAGACAGCAGTCTGGGTCGTTCTTAGTAAATCGCAGCCATTTGTAGTAAATTTAACTCATAGATAGTTATTTTTGTTAAGGATTCTGTAAAAAAGCACAAGAATAATATTTTTGGATAAACCATAGGCTGTATTCTGGAGATTTTTCCAGTAGATAGGAGGAGTATACATTTTCTTGCAGAGGCCCCACTGGAGACAACAGTAATACAGGCCCATGGGGATTCCATGGGCAGATTATGGCCCAGATTAGCGTCTTTTTAGAGCATTTTTCCCCCTTCATTTTTCCAGTCATTTATCAAGCTGCTTAATGCTGTTTAGTAAATCCTGTTACTTGGCTTTCCATGACATAATGCGGCTGTGAGCATCAAATCTCTTGGTTAATAGAATATTTGCATAATAGATTTGCTAGCAGCTCTCTTCCCTGACCAGTCATCCAGTTTTCCAGGTGAAAAGGAATACTAACTTTATTTGTTTACAATATACTTAGTAAGGTCCATAATTATAGTGCGCAATATTGTAATCCGTATTCTTCTTCCGCTTCTTCCCGAACCGCTTTGCTCACAGACTCCATTAAAATTGTGTTTCAAAGCCCTCAGCGGTGACAGGTGTGCTATTTTTGGTTTCGTTCGAATCGTTTTTAAGAAGTTTACGTTTAAATACCCCTAATTTTCCATAGGAAATAAAGGCCCATAGGAAATAATGGCCACACTGTAAACGCTAACAGCCAATCAGAGCACGTATGCAAATAGCTGAAATATAGCAGCCAATAGAAATTCTAAGGTCTTATCAGTCAATGCCTCAAAACATCCATACAGTCACATGTCCACTATTGACCAAGACAAGATGTAGAAGATGGAAGGTCCTTAAAGATTTAGTCTCACTGACATGAGAGATTGTCATGGTAACTGAGCAATGTTCTTTACCATTTTAAGTAGCAGAGGTCAGTCAGTGATGTAGCAGAGGTCAATCAGTAATGTAGCAAAGCTGATACCCGCATGACACAGCAGAACAGAGTCTGTGTTGTAGCGCAGCTAATACCCGCATGCCGCAGCACAGCTGAGTCGGTGTTGTAGCAGAGATTTTACCTGCATGACACAGCAGAGCTGAGTCAGTGATGTAGCAGAGATGATACCCGCATGGCACAGCAGATCTGAGTCGGCGTTGTAGCAGAGCTGATACCCACATGACACAGTAGAGCTGAGTTGGCATTATAGCGCTCCTAAAGTGTCTGTATCAAACTCTCTCTTAAAGGGCCAGGGCCACATTTGCTTATAAGGGAACAGTACCAAAGTCGCTCTTAACGGGAAGATACCAAAGTCGTTCTTAAAAGGGTGGTACCAAAGTCGCTCTTAAAGGGACATTACATAACTCGCTCTTAAAAGCACAGTACCAAAGTAGCTTTTAAAAACACATTACCAAAGTCACTATTAAAGAAAGGTACATAAGTCACTCTTAAAGGGACAGTACTAAAGTCACTTTTAAAGAGACAGTATTAAAGTTGTTCTTAAAGGGACAGCTCTTCAAAGGGTGGTACCTAAGTCACTTTTAAAGGGACAGTACATAAGCTGGTCTTAAAGGGATATTATATAGGTCACTCTTAAAGGCTCTTTTCAAGCACTATACTGTATATTTCTCTGGAAATGCAAATCTAGCTATATCTTAAAATATTTTTGCTGTTGAATAACTTGGGGGACGGAACTAAACTATATACGGAGATACTTGGTGTTTGGGGTTTGTATTGCTTTTAAAACTTAATCATGGTTTAGGTTGGCATTTTTAGGCAGTTTGTGCCATTATTTATTTATTTTTTTTATTTATTTACATTTTCAATAAACATTTTATTACATTTTCCATCATACAAGTACCACAACAAAGCGTCCAGGTTTTTAAGCAGTCATCACCTTTTCAATTACTCTCCTTTACATAATAATTGTTCCAAAACAAAGCTTGTCATAATTATGATTATACAAAGAGATTAAATGTTTCAGTTACACATAGACACTAGAAGCAATGCGAAAATAAGAATCCACATATAGCCATAGGTTTTTATTCCTGTTAAAAGGGAATCTGTCAGGTCAGTACCTGGAACAGAGCTGCAGACACAGGCAGATAGGTTATAGGGAGATAAAACAAATCATGCCTGTGTCTTTGCTGATGGTCATTTCCAGAGTTATAAAATTGCATTTTTCCTTAAGGGACATCTCCGACCATTTTTTTTTTTTTTTTTTGCAGTGTCCCCCTGCCATCATCCTCTCCAGCAGCCACAGCCAGCACAGCTCTGGGAGTAAGGTCGTGACATCACCATGTTATCCAGGAAGTGACATCACCATGTTATCCAGGAAGTGACATCACCATGTTATCCAGGAAGTGACATCACCATGTTTATCCAGGAAGTGACATCCCCATGTTATCCAGGAAGTGACATCCCCATGTTATCCAGGAAGTGAAGCCTTGATGCAGTAGTAAGTGCAGTGAAAAAAAAACTTTATGTGCATTTCCAGTAATAAGTGTATATTGGTGATTTGTAGAACTTTTGGAGGCAAATACAATATAATTTAATAAAACTTTTTACTGGACTTCTCCTTTAAATTATTGCATTTTTGGTACATTCTTGGTAGGTTTTTTTCCCACTTTGCAATTCAAAGATAAATCACGAAATCGAATGATCCATAACTCATATGATATGCAATGAGAGAAAAATGGAACGGAAAAAAAGGCATGTACTAAAGAACACCATAAAAACACACAAAAACATATATTTCTAAAGCTATTATTAAGCATAAATAAAACAAAAAGTATCTATAAAGGAGGCTTAAGCCTACACAATGCGGCAATGGGAACAAGTATGTAAACCATCGGATAATTGTCTTGTACCAATGCAGCCTAGTGGGAATATACAAACTGAGTAAGAAGACTTCACAAGTCAATTTTGACTTGATATAAATGTCAGGTTTGCACTTTTTTTTTTAAAGCACATTTAGCTGAAGCTGATATAACATTTTGATGTCTGTCACTAAGCTTGATGTGAATGACAAATCAAAATTCAATTCTCTTTTTCTATTAATTTGGTTCGATGCGCGGGATTCAAAACTGACTTGTAATATCTCAAGTCAGCGAAACCCAGAAATCCCTGACATTTCTTCTCTTTAGTGAAAGCGTGTTCCGCAGAAGGATCTAGTAACATGAAGTTAATTAACCCCTGTCAGCTTGTTAACACCAAAGATTCAGAAATTTTAATGTAACGCTTTAAACTACTATGAGTTTAATTAAATTTGCTGGCAAGGTGACTATGCCCATTCCGATATGACTCCTAGGAGATGCATATATTAGCTGCAATGGAACTTAGGAAGAATCCATGCAAATTGAAAGTAATAATTAATTTCCACTATCTAATGTTATTAATTATATTTTATAGGATTTTCTCCTTACTATATCTACATTACTTAAAAAAGTCATTTAGGGGTATTTATGTTTCTAGTGTTCTCTCTGTCACCTCTGTATGTCTTTAGACACTCTACAGGGCAGGCTTCATTTATTTTATATATAAATCATCTGCTTCCAATATAGTCAGATTTTGCTACATGTTTGTAATATCAAAGCTAATAACAAAGAGCAAAAACAATCTATGCCAGTTCCATTGTAGTTATAGAAAAAGAAAAACTGGCCGCATTGTGCACGTAAGTTGTTAGTGTAGGAGACTGAACAACACAAGACTGGTGCAGGTCTGACGCCAACACCTGATCCGCTGTCCCTGCCTACTTTCCTCAACTACCCTAGGCAGCAGCGGACAACTGGGCGGCAGTCCCAAGACAAACTGACAAATAACACAATAGATTAGCGTCAAGCACACACTAGCAAGATCGTACAAAAACGGGTCCAGAATATAAGTCAAAAGTCAAAGCCAGAAAGTCAAAATGCCAGGAAATGAATGCAGGAACAATAGCTAGGTCAAGAGGGAACTCAGGGTCTGAGGCTCTATCACAGGAAAGGAATGGACACAAGTGGAGGATACTTATGGGAAGTCCCAGCCCAGATGATGTCAGATAGCTAACACGTAATGCTGAAAGGCCCGGGTCGGTAAGGTCCCAGTCGTGGCCACATCAGAACGAAGCGCCGCCGCCCCTCTACCAACTGGCTGGTCACCAGGGATGCTGTCGGCGTGCTTCCTGAACTTCACCAGGCCGGTTGTCAGGGACATTGTTGGCAAGGGGCAAGGGGCAGTGGTGCCAGCCGTGCATGCAATTTGTTTCCTTACATAAGTCCTCAGGATAGGCGTCATTTTAGCACCAAATGCTGGTGGTTTATATAAATTATGGATATAATTGTCATAAATCAGGCACTTATTGGCGCCAAAATGACGTACCAAACAGCCAGGAAGCAGCCAAAATAGAAAAGACGTTTGAACATAGCCCTAAAGTGTAGGTTTTTCTTTGATAATAATGTTTATTAAATAGCTTGCAGAAGCTGGGAGGTGGGGTGGTGCGGGTGACAGAGCGTTATGGGAAAAGTTAGAATAGACACACCGATTCTGAGCTGAATCATCTCTGCATCTATGTTCTCTCCCACTGAGATCACAGATGGCTCCAGGGACAACCCACAAACCCAAGAGCCATCTGTGAGGGAGACAAAGAAGCTATACAAAAGTACTGTGGTGTGTGGTAATCTTTAAGTTGTTAACTATAGAAACAGAAAACCTGCTGCAAAAATAAGCAATTTTGCTTCTTAAAAGTTTGCAAAATTGCTAATATTGCAACAAATTTGAGGGATGTAATTTTTTTAATTGGGTCATTTATAGGGGGTTTCTAGCATACAGGCCTTGCAAATAGACTTCATAAATGTTCTAAAAAAATAAAAGCACACCTACCAAATGGTGCAAACATAAAGTAAACATACTGTAAATGTAAAATATTAATTCATTTATGGAACACGACTTTCTTTCTTACAAACAGAGAATTTCAAATTTCCAAAAATTCTTTTTTTTTATAATCTTCACAAAATTATCGAATTTGTCCACAAATAATCGCTGAATGTATTGACAAAAATATATCACTAATATAAAATACAGACAACAAATTGTCACACTTCATTTTATAGCCATCCTAACTAATATGCTAAGGGATGTTTTCCTATTTTTTTTTTTTTAAAAGAGAACTGATCGCTCAAAAAAAAAAAAAGTCTGGTTTTAGACTATGTTCCCGCAACGTCTTTTTTGGCCTTTTAAGACCAAGTAATGAATGTTATTTCATAATGAACAATTTGAAATAACAATAATAAATAATAAATAGCCAAAAAAGACTTTGAGGAAACAAAACCTTAGGGCCTGTTCACACTACACATTTGGCATTGAAATTCTGTGTGGAATCCCCCGCGCAGTCTCGGCGTCGAATCCTGACTTCTATGTGTTTAAACTGGAGGGTTTGCGCGCTTCCACTCTCCACGCCTCTCCGCTCAAAGAATTTTTTATCCAAAAACATAGTGTGCACATAGTTGTGATTTATGTATGTATCAAATGTGGTTTCACTGAAGGATTTTAAAAACCATGAGGAATTCATACAGAAAATACCATTTGTAAGCAAATTACATCACTTGTCATTACACAGAGAATAAACTTTATCAAAAGGAATCTAACCTGTTCCGGTTTTATCCCGTCTAGTAAGGCTGTTTGGAGCACTGGGGGTGGGGTTACCTCCCCGGAGCACCCGGATCTGCCCCTGGCCAGCCCACCCCTTCTAATGATTATCAGTGAAGTGGGCCGGCCAGGGGCGGGACAGATCAGTGCTCTGGGGGCTGTAGCCCCGCCCCCAGTGCTCCAAATGGCTTTATTAGACAGGGATTAAACTGCAAAGTGCATGGAAACGGTCCTGAGGGTCAAGGTAAGAGACAAACCTTCATCCTCAGCGTCCCGTGCACAATAAGGAGCTATCAGCAGATTGGATTTGTCTAACCTGCCGATAGTTTCCCTTTAATTCAGTTAATAACTTTGCAGAAGAAGGTATAAAACAGTTAATGCAGTAACACTACATCAACCATTTCTCCTGCTATAAAAACAAAGCAAATTTTCCATGAATTCATGTAAATGTGTATGTTTATATGCATGTCTGCATGTTACATTTGTCACACCTGCACATCCCGCATTTAGATTCTAATCAGAATACTGATCTATTGTCGAAATTATTCCATTATATTGTAAATTGTTGGAGAAGCATTGTGTTAAAAGCCAGGTGGCCTTTCTATTAGAATTTTACACTTATCCATATTCTGCATAAATAAATATAAATTACAGCTTTGCGGCTCAGGACTATTTCTGCACAGTGTAATATGTGGAGTCGCCCGGTGTAATATATGATAGTCTTTTAGAAATCTCCTCCGCCTCGCGCTTGTTGACTTTCATAATAAGAGAATATGAAATCTCCTCAAACAATCTGAGCTTTATGTTTATTCCTTCGCCTTCTAGGTTTCTGAGTGACCTTTCGCTCAACAAGATAAGGTGCCGAGATGATCAGTGTTAGAAGTTATTTAAATATAGTCAGCTATTTTATTCTGAATGTAGTGGCGGATAATATAGTACAACATTTGCACATCTGGCAGGTGGAATTTAACACTGTCATGGATGCTGGAATAGGAAACGCTGGGTGGATGGAAGGAGAATAGACTGTGGTTTATTCTAGGGCTGACTCATATATTGTTTAGATAGAATATTCTTTTATAATTAATGTTGTCAGTGTTTGTAGCATGCTAATAAAAGTAGAGAAAAAAAACAACAAGAACTCTGTTACTATGTATACTGTATGTTGCAGTGAAATGATAGAATCGGGGATTTGATCAAATCCCGGGAAATGATGAGATTTGATCAAATCACTGACCCCTTTCAGTGAAATGATGGAATGAATTCTATCATTTCCTCTGCAACATACAAGTTGCTTACTGTATTGGGCCTAATGCTCCCCCCAGCCTGTCGGGAGGTCCGGTGCCTGCTTTTCTCTGTTTGCTTACTGTATTGGGCCTCCTGCTCCCCCATCCTGACTGTCAATAGGTCTGGGTTTCCTCCAACCCCAAATCTTTCGGGAGGTCCAGTGCATGCTCCCTGTCCACCTTCACCGCCTCCCTGCTCCCCGTTCGATCTACTGCCATGCCAGAAGGGAGGTCCGGGGAGGTCCAGTGCCATCTTGGGCTTCCTCCTCACTGTCTGGCTGCTGCTGTGCCTGCTGGGAGGTGACAGGACACCGGCACGCTATCATGGGCCTCCTGCTCCCCGTTCTGCCTCCACCGCCTCTCTGCTCCCTGTCTGCCCCGACACCATGCCTGCTGGGAGGTGTGGGGAGGTCCGGCACCGTCTTAGGCCTTCTCCTTGCCGTCCGTCTTCTGCTGCAGTGCTGGGAGGTGCCAGGATGCCACACTATTATGGGCCGCCTGCTCACCGTTCTGCCTCCACCGCCTCTCTGCTCCCTGTCTGCCCCACCACCATGCCTGTTGGGAGTTCAGGAGAGCTGCTGGGAGTTTACAGGATACTGGCACGCTATCATGGGCCTCCTACTCCACGTTGGCTGCTGTGCCTGGCCTGGGTCAGTAACAGACTTGAATAAGTTACTCATTCCATCATTTCCCTGAAAGGGTTCAGGGATTTGATCAAATCCCTAACTTTCCTCACTGAAATGATGGAACGGCGCAGTCATTTCATCATTTCCTGGGATTTGATCAAATCCCTGCATTCTATCATTTCACTGCAACATATAGACCTTCCTTTTAGCATGGACAACTAAAGGGATGTAGTTCTATCTTCAAGAACAGCTCCTGTCTGTGTCTTCTGTTAGAAATATAAGCTCCCGGTACCCGTGTGTGGTGGACCATGTATTACAAGGTAAGCAATTTCAATGATTATCATTTAATACTACAGTACATTGTATGGCTAGAGGCAGTTAGTGTACGTCATGCCATCCTAGGGGAAAGACTAACAACCATAATGGGAGGTAGGTTTTAATCTTTGACATGGGACCCCTCCTTTCTATAAACTTCAGTGCTTCCCACTTTAATTCTTTCACTACTGTTGCTCCTGTACTGGCCTCAAATGACTATTGCTGGACCTCCACTGGCCTCCAATGACTACTGCTGCTCCTTCACTGCATTTGTGACCTTTTTCCTGCATAGACCCCGTAATGGTTAGTTTCCTGCATAGACCCTGTAATGGTGAGTTTCCTGCATAGACCCTGTAATGGTGAGTTTCCTGTATAGACCCTGTAATGGTGAGTTTCCTGCATAGACCCTGTAATGGTGAATTTCCTGCATAGACCCTGTAACGGTGAGTTTCCTGCATAGACCCTGTAATGGTAAATATTGAAGTCTAAAAAATGATTTAGAAAAGATAATGATGTTACTGACATGTAGAGCCCTAAATTCAACCAAATACACTACCCCCGTATCATAGATGCTTTAAACTATGAAATCCGAAGAAATCCGAAATCCGGTCTAACCGAACTTTTTTTAAAAAAAAATCCGGAAGTCCGGTCGGAAAGAACTTTTGAAAAGTTCGCTCATCTCTAGCTATGGCCTTATATACACAAAGAGGAAAAAACGAAAGTGCAAAAATGAAAACTGGCTGTGTCCCCTAAGGGTTAAAGCACTAGCAGCACCCACCATATACTTCTCACCCCCCCCCCCTATAAATTACTTTTGTTATTAGGTGGATCCCACCTTTCTTTGTATTCCAGTGAAAATAGCCTATACCTATAACTTAATGTTTAAAAAACATTAATAATTTTTTGGGGTGTAAATCAACTTTTTGTATTGCACAAAGGCTCAAAAAGTCTGCCTGCACATAGCCTTATAGCGATAGGCACACTGTTAGTAAATCTTGTACGTTTCATTAAACATTTCCCAGCAGTAAATAGAAATACTGGCAGGGAACGAACTGCTAATTCTCTTGTTCTCCTTGATAACTAAATCGGATGGTTACTCGTATATTAGATGTACTGTACATCCAGGAGACTTTGAAAAATGGAGTGCCTATTAAAACATCGATACATTTTACATCAATTTGCTTCATTTACTCTTCCAATTAACTGACAATGGCACATTAAGGACACCGCTTCATGATCCTAATTTATATCAGGTCATTATTGCTCTTACCTCTTATATTGGTTAAAGGAAGTAAAGCATGAATAGTATGCTACACCGCAGAGCTGCAGTTTGGAGGATGCAAAATAGCTGAAAATATCTATAATGTAAGGCTTAATTCTACTTGTACCGCTTTTCTCTCATTTAAAAATATTAAAACACATGCCCCTGCTGCTTTGCATTTATCCTTTTACTACCTTTTCCACTCGTTTTATTCTTCCTTTTTTTCTCACCTATTAATCTCTTTCTGTATTTGGTGTATACAGCAAAAGGAGAGAAAGCAGCACCAACGCCATTGACCAGGTATGCGCGTTCACATTGGTAATTTGATCGGTAAACTGTGGCTCAAAATAATCCCATAAAAAATATGACAACGGGACAAAAATGGTTCAACAGTCTTTGTTTAACCCCCTCCCGCTGTTTCATTGTAAATTAACGTCGCTGCAGCCTATGCCTGATGCTGCAGCAACGTTAATTTACGGTCGAGGATAACACAGGCGTAAAAGCTGCGCCTGTGTCATCCGCGGTGGGTCCCGGCTATCAATGATAGCTGGGGTCCTGCCGCAACTCTCAATACCAGAGTCGCGCTCCGAGGCTGAGAGTTAACCCTAAAGATACTGCGGTCAGCATGACCATCTATAGGGCTCCTGACAGAGAATTCTCCCTCTACAGAGTGTCCATAATCGCAAACGCCCCAATGGTAGCCATAGAAACTGGAAGCCTCTGGCTACGGAGGCCAGGGAGGGGAGGGAGGGAAGGCAGGGCTCATGCTAGGTGCGCGGCCGTGCGCTCTGCCCCCTTCCCTCTCTCCCTTGCCGCTGTCATAAGATTGTGACAGCTGCAGGGGACAGAGGGGGCAGACATAGGGACATCAGCTTATGGGATCATTATGATTTCATAAGCTGATGTCCAAAAACGACCTGGTCATTGAGGAATCAATGACCCATGGTTGTGAAAGGGTTAACTAATATAGTCACCACACACACTATATTTTAAAAAAGTTCATAATTTTTACAAACAAGCAGGATTTCTTAATACAAGTCCACCGTTTCCTCATCCTGATACTGTGCTGGGTAGAAAGTCCTCTCATTTTAACCAACTACTACCTGATTACCTCTGTTGGTAATCGGATGCCTTCCAGCTCTCCTCCAGTGCCTGTCCGCATCACAATGCTTCTTTCTGATCCCTAATTTAACCCCTTCACCAATAGCTGCTTTAGGCAGCCGGCACTAGTACCAGCAGGTACCATCACCAGCAGGTTTTTAACCACCTGGGGAGTTCTCTGTGGAACAAGAGGAAAACAGAAAGTACTAAAAAGAGTGCAAACAAATAAAAACTATAAAATAGCTTCTTTGACACACACTTATACTAAAACCATTAAAAATAATTGTTCACAAACAACAAATAAATGTGTGATACTACTAGGCGAAGGAAATGCATACATAAGACCAGGGAACAATTTACAGTATAATCAATTAGTAGCTATAACTATTATGCTCCATGAACACCAGATCAATATAAGAATACAATCACAATGAAAAAAAGAGTGAGACGGTCGGCACTATTAGTTCGCAGGTGAAACTTTTTGAAGCATAAGGAAGGTAACTCTAGAGAGACTTGCATATGGGGTGCTACCATGCACTATATGAAAACAAGTTCAATCCAATAGTGATATGTAACAAAGAAAGCGGCAAGGTGCACTCACCATTTTGCAGTAGTGTAGCTTTATTTAGGATGATTCAATCCATGCGGGTAATGTGGACGCCAACACCCTCCACTGGGATGACAGCCGTTTCACGCCCTAATTCGGCGCTTCGTCAGATCCCGCCCTCTTCAGCTACGTCACTGAAATACCCACATTTCGTGACGTGTCTGGAGTAGGGCGTTACAATACTTCATAAAAACAAAGGTATGTTATTATACATTTGCAGTATACCATAATAACAAAACGTGTGATTTACAAGAACATGCTTAGGTCAGTGCGTTCATTTAGACCCATTTTACCTTGGGCATTGGTTGCCAGGATCCAGCGCGCTTCACATTGAAGCAGGTACTTGTTAGGGTCACCTCCCCCTTTATTTTGTACTCGCTGTAGCCCCATAACTTTAAGGTCTTTTATATTACCTTTATGTTTTTTATTCATGTGCTCTATAAATCTTGGGGCTCCTTGGCCGGTTCGTAATGACCTCACATGCTCACTGAAACGTGTAATATCAGTCTATAAGGTACAGCGGTCTGGCACTATCAGATTTAGGTGGTTTATAACATGGTAGCAGTTTTAGGGAGGTGTAGATAATTTAAGGTGGTGCTCACTCAGGAAAAAATTGTATGAATCCAAAAATAGAGAATAATTTGAGGGCACTCACCGTTAAAATGAAATAATCTTTATTTAATCCTCTTTAAAAACATGTATTCCTTCATGCTGCAGTGGATCGGGACGCCAAGCTACAGCTGATTGATTAGTCCATGACAGCTGTTTCGCACGTCACGCCGTGCTTCTACGGATGCTGGCTGGGTTCAGATGACCTAGGGTTTTAACCCTGTTCTGGGCATGCGCACTCCAGCCTAGACGTCTCGGAAAAAATAAGTGTTAAAATTCAGTGTTAAAAACAATAGCAATCAGACCTAAGTCCATTCTTTTATACTAATGCGAGATCCTTGTCGCTACGGGCTTTTGTTCATCTATAAGAACATACTCAGTTCAATTTTATCGTTAAGTCCAATCGGACCTTGGGCATTCGTTGCCAAAATGATTTTCGCCTCTTCCTGCAACAGTTTTTTATTTATGTCAACGTGGCTGGCAGGACGGAGTCGTCTTAGTCCTAGGAATTTTAAACATTTGTGGTCACCTGCATGCTTGTCCCTTACGTGCTGTATTAGTCGTGGTGATCCTTTCCCGGTCCTTATAGATCTTATATGTTCACTGAACCTTTTATTTACGGGACGGATGGTTTTCCCAATGTAGAAGGCTCCACATTTACATGTGACAGCATATACTACATGGGATGTCTTGCAGCAAATCATTTCCTTAACTGTGTAGTCTATGCCCCCGATGCTGACGTTCTTCCCAGGAAGGAAATACCCGCACCAGGTACAGTTTCCACACTTAAAGTTACCTTGTGGTGTGGTTTTTTCCAGCCAGTTAGGTGTTCTGTTTTCTTTGTACTCACTCCTCACCAGAGCATCTTTCAGGTTGCCGCATCGTCTGAACGCGACAACTGGTTTCTCTTGCAGTACGTCTGCCAGGATTGGATCTGCTTTAATTAAATCCCAGTTTTTATGAATAGCTTTACGTATGGTATCAGCCATCGCACTGTATTTAAATGAAAAGGCAAATAGATTTTTATTTTTGTTGGTTACGGTTATCTTTTTTTGTTTGTGCAACAGTTCTTTCCTGTTTTGGTTATAAGCCCTCCTATATGCATCCTCTAATTCCTCAAGGGGATAGCCTCTATTTAATAGTCTTTCCTTAAGTTGCTGTGCTTCTTTTTCAAAAATTTCATCCGCATCATTTATTCTTCTTAATCTTAGGAACTGCCCATATGGGACAGCTTTTTTGGTGTGTCGTGGATGATAACTTTGATGATGTAGGAAAGCGTTGGACGCCGTGGGCTTCCGAAAGCTTGTGGTACGTATTTCTCCTCCTTCTATTTTTACTTTTACATCCAAGAATTCAATGCTTTCCTTATCATATTTTGAAGTGAAAGTCATATTCATATTATTGGAGTTCAGGTAGGAGACAAAGTCCTTGAATGTGTCTTCTGTGTTGTTCCATAGAATAAATATATCGTCCACAAAGCGGAAATATCTGAAAATATCCTTAACAAAAGGGTTGGACGCAGTGTATACCATTTTACTTTCAAGCGCAGCTAGGTAGAGGTTAGCGAACGTGCACGCGATGGGCGTGCCCATCGCTGTGCCTTCGCATTGCACATACCACTGGTTATCAAATATAAAATTGTTATTTTGGAGAATGAACATCAGGGATTCGCAGATGAAGTCTATGTATTCAGTGCTTTGATTTGTTTTCTGTAGGAGCTCCCTTATAGTGCTTACGCCCAATTCATGCGGAATTCTCGTGTATAAGCTCTCCACGTCCACTGTACATAGTATTGCTGTGGGGGGACAAGTGAGGTCCTCGAGGGCAAGAAGGAATTCATTAGTGTCTTTTAGTATCGCTGGTGCGGTTTTTAATATTGGGCGTAAGAGCCAATCCAAGTATTTTGACAAGGGCTCTGTTAATGAATTTACGGCTGAGACGATGGGGCGTCCTGGGGGTGGTATAATGCCTTTGTGGATTTTTGGTATATGATACCATACCGGCTTCCTGGGGTATTGCGGGATTAATTTTTCTGCTCTCCTCTTTGATAATAACCCTTTTTCCACTTGTTTTCTTAATAATGATTTTAGACGGGAACACGTCCTGTCCATAGGGTTTTCCCTCAGTGCCCGGTAGGTTCGTACATCCCCTAATTGTTTCAGAGCTTCTGTTTTATAGTCTTCCTTATTTAGGATGACTATATTCCCCCCCTTATCCGCTTTTTTTATTATTAAATTTTCTTGCGATTTTAGCCATCTAAGAGCATTAGATTCGGCTTGCGTTAAATTTGCGGGTGATTTGGGGTAAACTAATGCCTTGACGTCATCTAGTACCCTTTTTCTGAAAAGATCCACACTACTCCCACTGGGTATAGGAGGTGTAAATGTGGACTTTAGGCCCCCTGTGAATTCCGATTCGCCCTTCTGTCCATCTTCATTTATATCACTTGTACCCTCCAGTTCCATAAGTGCGGAAAGGCAATCTCTGTCTTCACTAGTATGTGCACCTGCAAGAAAGAAACCTAGATCACCAACACTTGTTGGGAGATCTCCTTCAGGTCTTTGTTCACATTGCGTTTGCGTTTTAATTGTTGCAAAATGTTTTTTGAGTTGTAATTTCCGTGTTGCCTTGAAAATGTCTATTTCGAACTGTACTTCATCGAATTGTTCCACGATACAAAAATTTAAACCTTTATTCAGGAGAGATAAAACATTACTGTCCATTTCTGTGTCTGACAAATTTATTACTAACTTCTGATCGCTGTTTCCTTTTGGCTCAACATCCCCTAATCCCTCCAGGTTACTGATTTTCTTTTCACGCTGTCTGTTCCTCTTTTGGGAACTGCGCCCTCGTCTTGTCTTTTTTCTAAAGGGACTGTTTTTTCTTTTTTAGATTCAGAGGTACCTGTCCGGTCCGTGTCTCCCGATTTTCCTGGTAAGTTAGAGTGTTTATACGATGTTTTTTGTTTGTTGTTTCCTTTAGATTTTTCTGCCTCTTCCGTTGATGATGACTCTGATTCTGTTGTCCAAAAATCTGAGGATTTTTTGTAACCACTGGTGCGTTTTTTTGGTGTGAATGGTCGTTTAGAATTGAATCTTTTTTTGTATGGCTGTTTTTTAACATAGGCTTTTCCTTCCTCGTAGTCTTGTTTGTCCCTAATGAATTTATCTTTTTTTATCTCCTTTATTTCATCCTGAAGCTTTGATAGTTTGAACTCTAGTTTTTTACAAAATTCTGAATACTCTTGTTCTGTTGATTTTTTCCGTAGTTCAATTTTTGCTTTACATAAATCTCCAGTGATTGTTTCATATTCAACTTCATTGCGTTTTAGAACTAGTTGCAGCAAATTCATGGCGAAAATCATTTTGGCAACGAATGCCCAAGGTCCGATTGGACTTAACGATAAAATTGAACTGAGTATGTTCTTATAGATGAACAAAAGCCCGTAGCGACAAGGATCTCGCATTAGTATAAAAGAATGGACTTAGGTCTGATTGCTATTGTTTTTAACACTGAATTTTAACACTTATTTTTTCCGAGACGTCTAGGCTGGAGTGCGCATGCCCAGAACAGGGTTAAAACCCTAGGTCATCTGAACCCAGCCAGCATCCGTAGAAGCACGGCGTGACGTGCGAAACAGCTGTCATGGACTAATCAATCAGCTGTAGCTTGGCGTCCCGATCCACTGCAGCATGAAGGAATACATGTTTTTAAAGAGGATTAAATAAAGATTATTTCATTTTAACGGTGAGTGCCCTCAAATTATTCTCTATTTTTGGATTCACTGAAACGTGTATTTAGTGGTCTGATGGTTTTTCCTATGTAGTATAGGCCACACGTGCATGTAATGGCATATACTACATATCTAGTTCTACAACAAATCATGTCATTTATTTTTCGTGTATGTCCTCCTAAGTTCACGATTTTGCCCTGTTGGAAATAGGTGCACCAATTACAGTTTCCACATTTGTGGTTACCGTATGGTCTGTCACTTAACCAATTTTTTGTTTTACTTAATCCTTTATTAGAAAATTTGCTGCGCACGATAACGTCTTTTATGTTTCTGGTGCGTCTGAATGTTATCATTGGTTTATTGGTGTATAATTTCTCAAATAGTGGGTCGTGATGGATAAGATACCAGTTATCATTTATAGCTCTACGTATAATATCTGCTACGGGACTGTATTTAAAAGAAAACACAAACCGAGATTTTACATGGTGATCTATTTTCTGTTTTTGTTTTTTCCCCCAGAGTAATTCTGACTGTTGTTTTTTATAGGCTTTTTCATTTGCCCTCTCGAGGACATCCCGAGGATAACCTCTTCTTAACAGCCTCATGGTAAGTTCTCTAGCCTGCTCTAGATATGTGTCGTGCCTATAAAAAACAACAGTCAGAATTACTCTGGGGGAAAAAACAAAAACAGAAAATAGATCACCATGTAAAATCTCGGTTTGTGTTTTCTTTTAAATACAGTCCCGTAGCAGATATTATACGTAGAGCTATAAATGATAACTGGTATCTTATCCATCACGACCCACTATTTGAGAAATTATACACCAATAAACCAATGATAACATTCAGACGCACCAGAAACATAAAAGACGTTATCGTGCGCAGCAAATTTTCTAATAAAGGATTAAGTAAAACAAAAAATTGGTTAAGTGACAGACCATACGGTAACCACAAATGTGGAAACTGTAATTGGTGCACCTATTTCCAACAGGGCAAAATCGTGAACTTAGGAGGATATACACGAAAAATAAATGACATGATTTGTTGTAGAACTAGATATGTAGTATATGCCATTACATGCACGTGTGGCCTATACTACATAGGAAAAACCATCAGACCACTAAATACACGTTTCAGTGAGCATGTGAGGTCATTACGAACCGGCCAAGGAGCCCCAAGATTTATAGAGCACATGAATAAAAAACATAAAGGTAATATAAAAGACCTTAAAGTTATGGGGCTACAGCGAGTACAAAATAAAGGGGGAGGTGACCCTAACAAGTACCTGCTTCAATGTGAAGCGCGCTGGATCCTGGCAACCAATGCCCAAGGTAAAATGGGTCTAAATGAACGCACTGACCTAAGCATGTTCTTGTAAATCACATGTTTTGTTATTATGGTATACTGCAAATGTATAATAACATACCTTTGTTTTTATGAAGTATTGTAACGCCCTACTCCAGACACGTCACGAAATGTGGGTATTTCAGTGACGTAGCTGAAGAGGGCGGGATCTGACGAAGCGCCGAATTAGGGCGTGAAACGGCTGTCATCCCAGTGGAGGGTGTTGGCGTCCACATTACCCGCATGGATTGAACTCTCATCCTAAATAAAGCTACACTACTGCAAAATGGTGAGTGCACCTTGCCGCTTTCTTTGTTACATATCACTAAGAATACAATCACGTTAGTAAAGAAGATTACTAAATGTCTATGACAAACCACACGTACCAGCAGTAAATGTTTGACCATATCACCATAGAATTATAAATTAGCAAAATACAATATACGACCTACAGTATGTGAAAATCCCTGTTGAGCAGTAGGAGGACAGAACTCCACGTTACGTTGTCCACGGCAGCTTCACCAGGGGTGAGGTTTTTTTCTAACCAAATAACCTGTGTTTTTATGAGTAAATATCTCATGACAATAAAGCATGGTGTTTGGGATAATAGGCGGGTGGAAATTGTGACCTTTGTTTTTGTGGGCTGTGGTGTGAGCAGCTGGCATACCGCTGAAGGACCAATGTGTCTTGCACTAACGTATAGCCTTTTTTCTTTCTTATTTTTGTTTATTTCCTTCAAAATGTCTTTTGTTTTGTAACCTAAGGCTCCATGACAAATAATTTATCATGGTCTGTGACTAAAATCCTTGGACCCTCCAGATGTATCATTGTTTCTAAGAATTCTAATGAATTGTCTAAAAAAGTTTTGTATATATTCCATGTTTAGAAAAAAATGTATAGTATGGTACCGTGTTAGCCAGAAAAATCCATATCGTGGTAAATCCTTGTGATCATAGTATTTTAGGAGTGATACCTTTATTGGCCAACAAAAAATTGTTAGAGCTGTGAGCTTTCGGGATTCATAAGATCCCTTTGTCAGACAAGTTCACAAATAAAGTGAACTTGTCTGACGAAGGGATCTTTTGAATCCCGAAAGCTCACAGCTCTAACAATTTTTTGTTGCTTAATAAAGGTATCACTCCTAAAAAACTTTGATCACAAGTATTTACCACGATATGTATATATTCCATTAAATTCAGCAAAAACTTATTTTTGGAGAGTCAGGTCTCCTTTCCATACCACGAAGATGTCATCTATAGAACAAAGCCAGGTAAGTACATACTAAAAAAACCCAGATGTATATATATCAGTATTTTCAAATTCTTTCATGTATATTTCGGCGTATGTGGGCGGCACATTAACCCCCATAGCCGTTCCTCTCTTTTGTATTTTTTACATGATGCTTTTACTGTATGTAGAGACTGTTTGGCCTTCATTTTTAGGCTATGTTCTCACATAGTATTTCCATAAATTTTTTGGTCAAACTTTTTTCAACAAAAAACAGGAATGGGTTGAAAACACAAGGAACTGTGCCCATCTTTCCATTATAACTTTGCCCTGTCAGTTCCACCGTTGATTTTGGTTGACAAAAGACTGATCAAAAGACTGTCAGAAGCATTCTTATTTATTTATTTAATTTCATCTTTATTTTATTTTCCAAGTATAAAACAGTTTACATAAATAACGTATCATACAAATGTCCACATGAACAAGAGAAGCAGCTCAGAAGTATATACAGTCCAATTTTCGCATCCTCACTCTTTCCCTTGAGCAATAGTTGTACTTCCTAAGGAACACTACACAAATGCCGAACTTGGAGGGCACCTAACTGCAAGTAAGTTAATTCCTTGCATCAGCCAAAAAGGTTTAGACATGAAAACAGTTGAACTTAAATAATTTTGGGGTGCTGAGATCAAAAATGATGTTCAAATTTTGAAATTGGCTCTAATTTTCAAGATATAGACGTTCTTTCTATATTTCTCACAGCCTGTGATACAATACTGGGAAAACTTTGCATCATCAGTATTGCATCATCAACTGGTATATTGCATCATCTTAGAATGACCAATATGGAAAAAAGGTATCAGGGTAAGGCTAGGTTCACACTGCGTTTTTGCAATCAGTTTTTTTCATCCGTTTTTTCCAAAAATGAAAAATACGGATGCATTTGTGTGCATCCATTTTGATCCGTTGATCTGGTTTTTTTTTTAACGGACACAAAAGTATTGTCAGCTTTGTTTTTGTGTCCGTCAAAAAAAACGGATCTGTTTCGATCTGTTTTTTTTTTTTTTTATAATGGAAGTCAATGGAAAACGGATCAAAACGGATGCACTCAAAACGGATGAAAAAAACGGCATTCATCAGTATATGCAATCTAATGATTGCATATTGTTACTGTAAAATAAGAGTGCATTTTAATTAGTTGTATGTGATTTAGAGTATTTCCACATTATTTATTTTCTATATAGATATCGGCCAGCATATCAATAAACCTATTAAATAATAATAATAATAATAATAATAATAATAATAATAATAATAATAATAATAAAAATACTAAATATGCCTTCTGGCTATCTGCAAAGTAACCAGAAGATTAGGTGAAGTACAGTAATTGCTTTGGCTAATGGAACATCCCAAGCACTGAACTAATTTAGAAGATCAAACCATCCCAGCCTAATAAATATCCTCACATGACAAAATCCTGCCCATGTCACAAATCATTCTGTAAAGAAGGTCTGTAGTAAATGAACCGCCCGGAGCATGGTGTCCAATTACAGGCTCCATTTGAGTCAGAAGGCTCCCTCTCAATGCTTATCTGCACATAAATACATGTACGTTAAGAGGGTCATATAGGTGAGCCCATGCATGGATTAGCTCCTTCTAATTGGACCTTATGATTTATGTTGCTGCACTACTATATATTTTACATCTGCATTTCTTCATATAGTTGGTGGGAAAAAAAAACAACAAAAAACGAAGAACAAAGCTCATTAGTATGGGTTAGACATAGGAATTCAAAATGTATATACAGTGTTTGAAGATTTTCTCTTCATATCTCTTATGAGAATTTACCTTTGCTTTGCCAATATGAAAGTTTATTGACAAAAGGGGTTAGGAGCAGATGAGGCCAGATCAATATTTCATTTAAAGAGATAATAAATTCTAATATTGACATAAAAGGAAACCTAGGCTGAAATCTCTTTTATCCACAATATGGTAGAATAATTCTAAAACGAGCACAGGGATTATATAAAAATAGATTCTACTACTCCTTTTCAGAAGTATTTTAATACCGACCGCTGGAATGCATCAGTGGTCTACAAGCCAATGAGTGGTGTCTGACAGTAGAAGGGGATCATCATCTTTTCAGCAAACTACACCCTAATTTTACTGATTCCTCACTATATTGTTTTGTAGAATACACAGATACATTTAGCAAAGGACATAAAATATTCAGCAACAGACAGAATGTAACATAGTACCTCTCTTTACTGTTCCATAGCCATAAATCCTTAAAGGAGAAGTCCGGCGAAACTTTTTATTAAAGTATTGTATTGCCCCCCCAATAGTTATACAAATCACTAATATACACTTATTACGGGAAATGCTTATAAAGTGCTTTTTTCCCTGCACTTACTGCTGCATGAAGGCTTCACTTCCTGGATAACATGGTGATGTCACTTCCTGGATAACATGGTGATGTCACTTCCTGGATAACATGGTGATGTCACTTCCTGGATAACATGATGATGTCACGACCCAACTCCCAGAGCTATACGGGCTGTGGCTGCTGGAGAGGATGATGGCAGGGGGATGCTCAGTCTCCCTCCAGTGCCCTGTGTCCCTCAGTGTCCCCCTGCCATCATCCTCTCCAGCAGCCACAGCCCGCACAGCTCTGGGAGTCGGGTCGTGACATCACCATGTTATCCAGGAAGTTACATGACCATGTTGTCCAGGAAGTGACATCACCATGTTATCCAGGAAGTGACATCACCATGTTATCCAGGAAGTGAAGGCTTGATGCAGTAGTAAGTGCAGGGAAAAAAAAAACACTTTACGTGTATTTTCCGTAATAAGTGTATATTGGGGATTTGTATAACTTTTGGGGTACAATACAGTACTTTACTTTATAGTAGTTTATCCGGACTTCTCCTCTAAGGAATTAGCCCTGGCTAAGAATTAGATTCGTTTAGACTGGTTTAGGTCTACCCCTTTCTATGATAGCAAGGAGCTTAACTAAGGATTGCTCTCATTGGTTGAGAGTAGTGTTGATTGAGCATGCATAGTGCATCACGTGGTGGCCATACATATTTAATAACAGGCAGCTGTCAAATATATCACCCGGCAAACGCAGTGAACTATTTCATTTTTTTCATTCAGTTTTTTGTATATTTCATCCCTAGAAGTAATGTTTAAATGAAACACAAAAAATAGAAGGAAAAAATGTAAAAGGTTTCTGCAGGACACATTAGAACTCTGGTGGTATGCTGGCAATTGCATTGTGACAAGTAAATCAGCACTACACACACAGAATATGTAGAACAATATACAACACCCAGCTGGGAAACAGATCTTGGGACACTGCAATTGTCTTTTTTTTAATTTCCTGGACATAAATTAAAATTTGGATCTGTCCTGTTGAATGTTTAGTCAGTAATTGCCTAATATGTTTTTTTCCCTAATATCTGCAGCAACTGACAACTTTTAGAAATGTTTTTGGCATCAATGGACAAATACATTATAAAGTGACCAAAAATTCTATAAAATATTTTTAAAAAAAGACATTAATCTACCCATAGGATAAAATACCATGCTGACTATAATATAGTTTATAAACCATGGCTACAACTTGTAAACATAGTCTTAGAATACTATCTGGCATACATATCCATAGGCCAGCTAAACCTACCGGTCCCTGCTGACATCCCACTCTCGCCAATCACAGAGCTAAGCTTGGAGCAGAAGACGGCAGAATAGAAGCCCAGCCGGGACCAGAGCAACACAGAGCGGGAGCATGGGGGGAGAAAAGGGGATAAGGATGGCCGATATATTGGGTTATTGTGTTATGCCAGAGAGAGGCTGTAGGCAAAGTTTACGTTTTCCCCAGACAATTGGTTTAATAAATATATGCATTAGGGATGAGAGAAGCGAATCTGGGGCAGCAAAGGTTCAAAATCATCAGGCAAAGGAAGGGTCAAAAGTCAAGCAGAAAGGTCAAGGAAGGAGAACTACAAGTCACAGCAAGAATACACTTAGCAGAGCAGGAACACTAATAGCCAGCGACTGACTGCTGGGCTTACCTACCATTTATGGAGGGTCAGGAACTCAGTCCAGCAGCTGATTGGACCGGCCGCTGATCCTCCACACAGCTCACCTGCACAGCAGCAGGTTAACCCTCAAGCTGCCAAGGCACAACTAGCAAGACGGGTGGGGCTGAACAAACCTAAAATAAACCTGTGTTCAGACAGGGTTCTGGAATTGCACCAACTCAGCGCCTTCTTGGCCTCATAGCCTGAATTGAGGAGCGCCAGCGCACAGTCCTGACAAAATATGTGCAAACCTGCTGAACCGAAGTTTTAAAAAGTAAAAAAAAATCTCCTTTCACTCTTCTGTATAAAAATTAATTGAACCATCTTACTATTAGACACTCAAGTCTCAGAACATTCCTGAAATATAGTCCGGCCTGTCTTTGTCCTATTAATTAGCCATATCACCAAGTCCCATTGTCCCGCAGACTGCTGAGGCTCAATATATATGTACTGTAGGATCTATTCCTCTAATGGTACCTGGTCCAGGCGGAGCAGATAGAAAGCATTATAGCTTACACGGTATATGCAGAGACTCCCACCTTGCTATAATTCTGTATTGTTTACCTTCCACTCTGCCGCATTTAAATCAACAGGACGGCCCGGGATCCAAGGCTGTGTTCGGTGTTGATAAAGCGTCTCTTTTGTTTGATGTTGAAGGTGCTTGTCAGCTTCCAGGCGATAAAAAGGCCACAGGCATTTCTAATTATGAAATGAAATTGCTAATGTATTAAAGGATACCTCGAGGGCATCTGTCACTCTCTGGGTGATGACTATATTTGCAAGAATCAATAAAAGATGAAAGGACACGTTAGGTTACCTCCTACCATGTCACCGGTTAACACCAGTCAGCTACAAGTGAAATCAATTTACAATGCTATTAAAGAGAGTCTTCAACGGTTAAATGCCGATAACTGAGTTTGGAAATCTATCCACCGGTGCCGCTATACAAACTTGTATCATTGTTTATGATGATCCAAACAGGAGAAGAAAAAAAGAAGAAGCCTATATATGATTGGTTGCAGAAAGCAATGGCCAATGTCATTAATGCACAATAATATAGTCGGCATAGGGGCAGTGTGGTGAGCCGGGGCAGCTTGTTGGGAGTAGTAGTTACTGATAGCAGGTTTAGCCCAGTTAGTCAATGGCCAGGTATTATGTCACGGTTATGGCACGAGGGGAGCTGACTAACTGACGGGCATCTGTCCAAGCGGGACCCCGTTACACCACACGATTCTTCATTGTCCTTAGTCGAGGCACCAATAACCAGACCAATGCTAGGGTTCAGAAACAACGGTAGTTGTACATTTTTTAACTCGGTGGTTACTAATAGCAACAGTCTCTCTCTCTGGACGCAGCCAGGATTGAAGTAAACCTAAATATAACGGATGGTAGTAGATGATGCTGCAATAGGCCGTGGTGTAGTAGCGTTACTTTAAGTGAGGGACAATTAAATGATGGGTGTAGTAGTCACGGGAGTATGATGCTGGGTAAACTGGATGAACAGGATACTTGCTGTTAACAATGACGGAGCGGCTGCGACTGGAAATGATACCCAGATCTTAGATAAATATGAGAATTGAAGAGTCAGGATGATTTGGACTTGACAGGAATACTTCAGACCAACAATAGATAGGATACCGCAGGGTTGTGGCGTCTTTTCTTGAGGAGACGCAAGGAAACACGTCCTTCCCCCTTGAAGGTAGAGGGAAGTCTCTAGAAAAAGAGGTGTGACCAACTGATCCCAGCCAGAGCTCAAAGGCTGTTATGGTTACTATGGCAGCCGGGGAGATCACGTGATCACCAGGCTAGTTGCATCATCACACTACTAACCAACAAATAAAGCAATATGTATGAGAAATATGAGTAATACCAAACTTGAACACTGGGGGGTGACATAACACTAACAGTTTGTAGTGGCCATTATTCCTTTCAGAACAGATACAGTCAGAATATAAGTAAATACAGATACAGACTTATCATTAGGGAAAAATCTTCTGTTCTGGGCCACTACAGTAGTATACTTGGAGAATGCCTTAGGCTTTGTTCACACTTTAGCAGTGACCTGGCAGCCCCTGTTTAACACAAGTGGCAGTATTGTTCAAGTCAGTGGGGTAGCTACCGTAGAGGCAGGGTAGGCAGCTGCTATGGGGCTTGTGGGGGAGGAAGCCCCGGGGATGCCCTGGGAAGATAAGAGTCTCCTGTGTCTTTCTGCTTAACCCCTTACCTACAGCAGTGTACCGGTGACCCAGAGTTCACTTACATGCTGCAACATAAAAATTGTTAATATCCAGAGGACAAGGAGATCTCTGCTCCACTCCTCTGATTACCCCTGACCTCTGTTCTCGGCTGCTGTAATCAAGTAAGAAAATGTGCCAGAGGTCAGGGGTTATCAGTGCACTAGCTATCTTGTCTTCCCTTTTAACCCGTTTTTCTGTTGCAGCATGTAAGAGAACATTGGGTCACTTACACACTGCAGTACATATGGGGTAAAGCAGAAGGTAGTCTGCTCCTGCACCTATGTATTAAACTATAAGGGCTTCTAATGGGCCCTTATAGTTGAATATAGTGGACTGACAGAGCAAGCAGCCATTGGCTCTCTGCTCTGCTAGTCACTCTTGTAGCTGCAGGAAGGATTCTATATGCAGTGCTTTGTGTCGTACATAGGGGAGGGGTGTACAGTTTTTTTGCTATGGGGCCCCATGAATCCTAGCTACGCCCCAGGTTCAAGTGCTTTCCCAGGGACCTGATAGAGCCTGAATAGATCCCCACACCTTAGACTTCAGAAAGCCGAACTGGCTGCTCATGGTGGATTCGACCATCGATCTATGGTGTATGGGGCCCTCCCAAACAACCACCAATAGATGATGTTGGTGGTGATAGGGGTCAGACGTGATGAAAAACCGCGGCCAACCCCTTCCTTTTAGAAGAGATTATTCTTGGCCCCTGGTTCCTGCGGACAGGGAGGACGGGCGACAGCTGGGAGAGATAAGTGATGGCCAAACAATCAGTCAGTCATTCAAAGTGTATGAACATCTAAAGTCTTTCAAAAATTTTGAAAAGTCAGGTTCTTTTCTAATGAATTCTCCTCTTTTGCTCATCAAAAGAAGCAATCACATCCCTAGGTTGTTTTTTTCCCCTTCTATTGGACTATTGGTGTAGCAGATTTCCTCTACCTTAGGCCCCTCACTGCAGGACTGTTCTCAAAGATAGGACAAATGCTCGCTGCTGCCACCTCTGTCCATGTCAGGAACTGTCCAGAGCAGTAGAAAACCTCTCCTGTTCTGCTGTTCTGAACAGTTCCTGTCATAGACAGAGGTGGCAGCAGAGAGCACTGTGTCAGACTGAAAAGAATACACCACTTCCTACAGCAGCTGATAGGAAGACTGCAGATTTTTAAATAGAAGTAAATTACAAACCAATTTGATTTGAATGAATTTCTATCGATTTACTCTGCTGTTTCTACTTACACATAGTAATATTTCTGAACAAATAGTAATAGGAAAGCTCTTCCTGTCATTTTGCAGAGCAGGTTATGATTTCCATGACACTTGGGTAGATCTCTGATATGAATATTGGAGATGGGACAAGATAAGTCAATTCTACAAGGATCTGTCAAAGTGTTCAGTCATGTCAAGTGTTTGTGAATCTTGAACCTGGTGAAGTCGATCTGGGAGATGATTTGCTTGTCCGTCATTGGGAAGCATTGCTATTATTCATTATGCCAAATTTCCACATATGTGGTCCAATATTTTTTTTATTTGCCAAGATTTTTTAACTTTAGCCAATCTGTTATTTACTGTGGATGTGAGCCATGCTTTGGGAACTCACAAGTTTGCGGTCAAAACATTACTATTTTTGAAGCAGACATGCAGTATGGGGTAGTGTTTTACTTAAACACTGATTTACTTAAATTACTGTGAACAAGGCTGTATGCCTGGGGAGGGGGTGTAAAGAAAACCAAATACTTGCCACTGGTAGTGTGCCACTATTGCCGCTGATTGGCTGAGCAGTCTATGTCACGCCCCTGTACGCGGAAGCGAGCACACAACAGTTACTGAAATAATGCAGCAGTGCGGGAGCCAGGGAGGTAAGTATTCATATGGGGCATACAGCTTAGAAGAATCCTGAACATATGTTATAGAAAATTCTATGGTACCATTGTCTTTCCTTGTAAAACACAGAACTGTCTTTTGAAATTCTGATTTTACTTTATCTCCTGTAGGAAATAGGACAAATCTCTATACAACACTAAACTTTAGTGCTAAATATGCTTCTCTTGTTTGCACTGTAAGAAGTAGGCAGAAGGAATTAATTTTACTGGTACAAAAAAAAAATACTGGTGTATATAGATCTCAAGTAATATCTATACACATTGAGGATATGTTCACACTATGTATGTGTGCGGCTGTATTTTTTATGCGGCTGGAAATGTGCGGCTGAAACTACGGCCGTGGAAAAAATAGACATGCGGCTGAAAACATACGGTCATTTACTTGGAAATCTGGTTCAACTAAAAATAACAAATAAAATCTTAAGAAAGTGATGCAAACACCTATGGATGCATCTGGGAAAGCAGGGAAACAGTTTACATGAATTTCTATTACCGGGGTTTGTGATCCTCTGCAGTATGCCGATACCGATGCCTCTCATGGTTAATATATTGAATTAATAAAACACATTTTCTTTGTAATAAAGTCCCTTTCATTGTTCAATAATTAAATTTAAATGAATCCATCATTTTGCAATTAAATATACTGTTAAAATAAATATATATGTAAATAAATGTATATTTATATATATATTTATTTTTTGACAGTATATTTAATTGCACAATAATGGATTCGTTTAAATTAAATTATTGAACAACTAAACTGATTTTATTACAACGAAAATGTGTTTTATTAATTAAATATTAATTAGTACAGGAAGCTCCAGCAAGCCGTTAATTCATATTGCCGGCAATAGAGCTTTCTGTACTAATCATCACTTTACTTTAATTAAAACATCAAATGTTTCTTCTAATTATGTTATCACAATAGCATTATTAGAAGAAACATTTAGAATTATATGTGCGCTCAGCTGATTGGCTGATCGGCTGAGCGTACATATAATTAGCGGGTCCGCAGCACAGTGACTTCATTGTGCTGCGGACCAGCGAAGAGGACACATCGGGGTGAGTATAGAGCTCTCCCCACCCCCTCCCCAGCACTGCACCCCTCCCAGCAAGGAAGAGGGGTCACTTAACCCCTTCCTTGCTGGGATGGGTGCAGTCTGACATCAGTCTGGCCCCCAAGGGGTTAAGGGGGATGCAATACATCCTCCCTTAACCCCTTGGGGGCCAGACTGTAAGCAGCGATCTGTAAAGATGCTGCATACTGTAAGGAGCACAACACCGCTCACAATGTTGTGCTCCTGTTTGTGTGTTTTTTGTGTGTTTCTCCCTTTTTGTTTTTCAGATATCGGTATCCTGTGGATTACGTCGGATTACGTGGACTACGTCGATGACCAGCGGTTGTTTGTTGTTTTTTTTTTATAAAATGGTCAATGAGGGGTGTGGGGGTGTTTTTATTTGAATAAAAAATTTTTTTAACTTGTGTCTTGTCTTTATTTCTTTACTTTATAAACTTAGTAGTGGAAGCCGTCTAATAGACGGAATCCATTACTAAGTCGGGGCCTAGTGTTAGCCGGTATAAAATGGCTAACACTAACCCCCCATTATTACCCCAGTACCCAATGCCACCAGGGGTGCTGGGAAGAGCCGGGTGCCAGTGGTCCCGGAGCGTCAAAATTGGCGCTCCTGGACCGGGCGGCAGCAGGCTGGTAAGATTTAGGCTGGGGAGGGCCTAAACCAATGGCTCTTCCCACCCTGGTGTTACCAGGCTGCTGTCGTTTGGTTTTTAACCCGGATGGTTATAAAAAAAGCGGGGACCCTATGCGTTTTTTTAAAATTATTTGTTTATTTATAAAAAAAAAAAACGCAGGGTGGGAAGAGCCATTGGTTTAGGCCCTCCCCAGCCTAAATCTTCCCAGCCTGCTGCCGCCCGGTCCAGGAGCGCCAATTTTGACGCTCCGGGACCACTGGCACCCGGCTCTTCCCAGTACCCCTGGTGGCATTGGGGACTGGGGTAATAATGGGGGGTTAGTGTTAGCCATTTTATACTGGCTAACACTAGGCCCTGACTTAGTAATGAATTCCGTCTATTAGACGGCTTCCACTACTAAGTCTATAAAGTAAAGAAATAAAGACAAGACACAAGTTAAAAAATTTTTTTATTCAAACACCCCCACCCCCATTAATAGTTTATGGCGGTACTCACCTAATCGCAACAGAAGGAAGAATTCGATGAAAACAACCCCGACTCCTTCTCAGTTAGTCTATGTCTAATCCACATTAGTGTGTGGGTTATTGCAGCCCCTGGTTTACTGCGAGAGGTTTATTTGTACAGTTCAATTAGTAGGATTATTACAAGCACGAACAGATAAGAGGAAAGAGAATCACTGGGTCCCTGTGGTAAACTGTTCAAAGAACGGTAATACCCTAAGTGAACAGGGATTATACTCTGTGTAATTAAATTTTACTTTGAATTATGGCTTGCCAAGCACGTTGTTGTTGTATTAGTATGTCTGATAAAGCTGGAAAATGAAAAGAGGAACAAACAGCATGCAACTAAGACTAAATGATCAAATCAATGAATAGCGGCCTCAGACAATTGATATGTCAGTTTCTTGCGACGCCGCTAGGGTTCCCAGCCGGAGTGTATACTATGTTATCCTGCCAGAGTTATACAGTAAAGTTGTTCTATTTTTCTACCAAACACAAAGGCCTATCTCTGTTTGCACCCATACACACACTAGCGCATACCTTGGTTAATTTTTCCCCTCTTCTATAGGTGGCGGTACAGACGTCTCAGGTTGGTCAGTTGCCACTCCAGATTGCCGTACCAAGAGCTGAAGGGACCCGCAGCAAACCCGGAAGGTTACCGACCATTTTGGGGAATACAAGCCAGCCCTACACAAACAGGTACCAACATCACACCTGTGTGCTGGACTAGCACTGGCGTCATGACAAGTAAAATCTACAAACATTGGTCGAGGTTTAGTCGCTCACCACAAATGTCTACATGTAAGGGTACCAACAAGGAGATTACCTACATGGTGGATACACTTTCATGAGAAGACTAAATATCAGGAGGATACTACCTACTTGCTATATAGAGGATATTATCTACTAGTGGCCTATCTGCACAGAGGAGACATTACTATATGGGAGCATAGATTTGGCCTAATTACTATATGGAAGCACAGTGGGGGGTAACTACTACTAGGGAAAACAAAGGGGGGCCTAACTACTAGATGATAGCACATAGGGGGCCTTACCACATATGAGGGCACATGGGGGCCTTATATCGTAGTATAGAGTGGCGAATCTACTGTTTGGTCCAAGTAGATAGTAAAGACATATCCCGGCACTCACCAAGTTCTTTGTGCTCTTTTATTAAAGTGTCACAACATACAGGTACAAGTAAGAAGGATGCGTTTCGGCCTGTGGCCCTTATCAGCAATGAATGGAGCAGATGAAGACCAAAGCTCGAATAGCGTAGTATTCAATCAAATATCTATTCCATTGAAATACTATTCGCTCATCACTACTTAATCAACATTTTTTATTTTTTCAACTACACGTAGAAGTTGGTGCTCGGTATAGGTAACACCACCCATTTCTCTTTGTATTAGTCTTTATACCATCACCCTCCTGTATACATTACTGAGCTACTTTCTTTAATTTAGCAATGCAATGACATATTCAGTATATGTAAAATAAATCGGCTTGGATGAATAAATGTATATTTAATAAGAACAGTATAGACCACAAGATAAAATTTACGATTGTGTGAATGTTAGTGAATATAGTACCGGCATTTTTCGGCACTCATGGGGTTAGGAAAAGCCATAGACAGAAAATGATAACCTATTAAAATTTACATATAAATCTGAAGATATAAGACTGTATTTAAAGAGTCTGGATCCATTCCAGTGTTCTCCTTGCTAGAACCATTAACATGCAGATGGCTGAAGATTAATATAAGGAGGACAAGAGCCTTAGTTCATTGACGCTTATATTGATATAAGGCGGCATATGATGGATCACAAAAAAAAAGAAAAAAAAATTATGACAATTAGAAAAATAAAATACCCATTATAGCAGATAGAACCTCTGAGCCGTATTCATGTTAGAATAAATTAACAGTTCTGAATCTTAGTATAAAAACAATTAAGATTAACAATTAAGAAGGGGTTGTCCAGCGAAAAACTTTTTCTTTCAAATCAACTGGTATACAAGAACAAGAGAATTCTAAATGGGGATGAAGCTAAAACGTAACCTTTATTTCGATGCAAGATAAAAAGTATACTATGTATACAATACAAAATGCAAAAATATATACAATGTGCAGATAGCACTATCTCTCCAGAAGATTAGAATGACAATGCCAAAGGACCAATTGTAGAAGCTGTATTAACTGTCACACAGTCCCTATACATCCTCAGCCGAGGAGTGGGTTGGTACTACAGTCTGCAAGATCAACTTCTCCGTCCTATACAGTATCGGTATTGTCCAAAAAGATTAGTGCAGGTCACTGTCTATTCAGGAGTCGTAATCCTTATGTGTCACAGTGTGTCCTCTCACAGTCAGTACCGTCACCTTTATCCTACGTGTTTCTGTCACCCTTGTCGGTGACGTCATCAGGGTTCAAAAGGTGCACAAGAAAGAGGTATATAAATCGACAATATAATGGTGATCAGAGCCCTATGTATATTCCAGCCATGATATGGTTCAAAGAATATTGGCATCTGAGAAATGATGGGGAGATGGTGGAAGCGTGTTACTCACTGTACCCACGTTTGGACCCATATGCAGTTAGTCCCGAGTCAGCAGTGGCCAAGATGTAGACGATTCGGCAGGGTCATAATAAGTGACAGTGAGTGGTGCAGTGTTCCCAGTAATAGCCTCCATGTCTTCTTCTAAAACCGTAGATGTCTTCCGGTCAGGCTGCCACTGTCTTCCCGCATGATGTATGGCGGGGGAACAATCCAGGACAGTTATTCACCACCCGTGGATCTGCAAAGTTTATGGACATGTGAATGCAGCCTAACTGCACTGAAACAGCGCCGAGGAGGAAGGTAAGGGACATACCTTCAACCTTTGCGTCTCCTGTGCAATAAGGACATATCTGCAGGTTAGATTTGTCTAACCTGCTGTTAGCTCCCCTTTAAGTACAATTCCCCTTTAAAACGAATGTACCATCAGGTACATCATTTTAAGATTTTAACATCAATAGACCAGTGCCGATGCCGTGCTCCTTTTTTTGAACTGTGGCCCAGTTCCTGTGCATGTCACCGGTCTATTCCCGGTCACCGGCCTGGTCTGAAGCACTTTAGGTGGCCCACTGGTCCCCTGTGTGACAAAAACCCCTTCCCCTCAGCTCCATTGATTCTAAAGGAGTCTATTGATGTTAAAACCTTAAAGAGATGTACTGTACCTACTGGTAGATTCACTTTAAGTTCAATTATGATTCACAATGCACTCTGATCTTTTTAACATGTTCTTAGCCCTCAATGAAAGAAATTTCTCATAAAAATATTAAATTATTGTTTATCTTCGATTTGCTTTATTTTTTTTTTAGGTTGTTTTTCTTATGAAATTATTATAGAAAAAACAGATATGCCAGAACGGTGGTGCTTTATTAAGAACACCTGTGCTTTATGAGGAAATAACGGCAGGAATCTGACGGATCCATTAGTTTTAGTGACAATGTTATTGATCGTCTTTAGCAATGTATATTTCATCAGGCCTGAAAGCCGAAGCACCTTGTAATTGGTTTAGGTAAATGAGATTCTTTTCTCATGCATCTGCAAGACCTTATCTGGATTTTACTGTTGAAGTGACTGCCTAGAATGCCTCTTCCAATGAGTGTACCCATAGATTCTCATTCAGCAAATTTCTACTAATTGCACCTATATTGCCAGCAAAAAGAAAATGGTTAAAAAGCCTAAAAGTAATTTATAAGCAGGTTAGGGCATCCTATTAGATTCTAATAGAAAACCTTACACATGTTAGGCAGCTATGTCCCTCCATTAGGCAGCTATGTCCCTCCATTAGGCAGCTATGTCCCTCCATTAGGCAGCTATGTCCCTCCATTAGGCAGCTATGTCCCTCCATTAGGCAGCTATGTCCCTCCTTTAGACAGAGCCCAGTAGGCAGATAGTTCCCCGTTAGGCAGGTATGTCCCCCAGTCTCCTCCTCTCCCCTGCAGACATTCATTTTGGTCACTTCCTTTCTCCTCTGCTCTGGTGCTGGCTCAGATGAATGATATCACAAAGCTTCTACTGAGTCAGAAGTCACCACCCATCAATATTTTGTAATTTTTAGGTATTCTTTTTTAATTTATTTTGAATTTATGTAGTAGAGACCTTTAAACCAGTTGCTAGTTTTGTTCATACTGCAACCAATTTATATTGTGACTGGAGGGACCACTGTATATCATGACAGTTCAATTATTATTATTATTATTATTTTTTTTTCTTTAACCCCTTATGGACCCATGATGTATCGGTTTGCCAGAAGGTCCAGGGGCTCTATGAAGGAAGCTTAGCTTGCTCCAGAGTGTGGTGTCCAAGCACAGGGTGCTTTCCCTTGGCACCTGAGTAAGTAATTTCCTTAGGTTCACACAAGTGGGAGATGGTGTGCTGCTGTGTTTTCCCTTCAAGGTGTCCCCACTGTCTTTGTTTATTTTGTACTATGCACAGCTAAAGAAGTAGAAGGGTTAACTCTTTTGCGTCCCATGTTATGTATTGGTAAGTCACCTTTGCAGGTGCTTGTCTTACTTTCTCTGCCCAATCCTGTCTTCTCTTTCTCACACCTGCATCTTCTCTTTTCTCACACTCAGCACCTGTAGGAGAAGTTTGTTCTTGGTGGGAGGAAGTTAGGGAGTTAGTGGCTGAAGTTCCAAATGAGTGGATGTGTTAGGATCAGCTCAGCTACAAAGTTCTTCTTATGAACCCTAAAACAACTAGGCAGTGCTAAGTTAAACTAGGGGAGAGAAGCCAAATGGGGATTCACCTTGCCCACGCCAAGAACTTCTAAAAAATATGCAGGGCAGTTACCTAAAGCAATAGGAACTGACCCCAGTGGGACAAAGCCACAATACGTCTACGTATCCTACTGCACAGTGGAGGGCAACTGGGTAATCCTGGGAGTCTGCTTCTACCAGATAACTGACTGTGGCTCGTATTACCCACATAGTACAGGTAGCCCGCAACTAGGAGGCATAAGGCGGTTGAAGACTAAAACAGTCATCCGTGAGTACGAGTATTCTTTTTCACCTCTTCTACTACTTCACCTGTTCTGGCAAAGCACACTTACTACATTGGGCAGGGCCCCTTTGGCAACTCCTCTCTCTCTCTCTACTGCACAGCATCAACTTCTACAAGCACTGGTTCTGGTTAGCACTGAAGTTCTCTATAAAGATTATTTTTCAGTAAAGTATTTTATTTTTGCCAAACGTACTGGACTCTGGTTTACTCTTTTAGGCACTGGCACCTACACACCTCTGTATACTTGGGCTATCCTCTCTTTCTGTGCTTTGTCGGTATCAGTAGTCCGGTGTGAGTCTATCACCACTCCAGCATACCGTGACAAGTGCCCAAGTGACCCTTAACACCCCTGAGTTGCTGGTTACCGGCCACCACATTAGAGGATTCTTACTGCTAATGACAGGTCGCAGCAATTTGGCTGCCGCCTGTCATTACCCCTTAAATGGCGCTGATTGTGGCATTTGTCAGTGAGCTGAGAATACCCCTTCAATTGCTGTGTCAATTTTTTAGCAGGTTGATCACCCCCAGATACCTTGCAAAATTCCCAACATTCTGTGCACAAAAGGATAAATACAGCGGTCCCCCAACTAACAATGGCCTTAGGTTACAATATTTTCATTATACAATGGTTCTTTTTGGACCAGACTCAACATACAATTCTATAGCCAGTCCGGATCTGCAGCCCATGTGAATAAGTTGATGATCTCCCATTTACTGGTATGTCCAGATACTAGATAGCCCAGTCATGTTTCTTCTTGGGCACCATTTGAGTATGACTTCATTTTATTTTTCTGGGACCCTGTGTGGACCCTGAAAATGCTCCTATCCTCTACTAGTAGTAGATCTTTCTGACTGTTATTTGTAAGAATTTGCTTTATCCATATTAGTTATCTGCTTATTTTCCTTTAATTTTTTTTTTTTTTTTCTCTCATTTTAAGATGACATTTTGGGGACTTCAGAACCCAACTCATCAGTTTTCCACAGTCTTGGTCTTAACATACAATGGTTTCAACATAGAATGGTTGCCCTGGAACCAATTAGTATGGTAAGTTGAGGGACCACTGTATTGTCATTGGTAGATTGAGTGAAGACTGCAGATTGTAAGTAGAGATGATTGAACAGCACAAATTTTCAGGTTTGTTCGAACTTGAACCCTTGGCATTTGACTCCCGCTGCCTACCTAGGCTGTATCCCTGTTTTCCAGGCGGTACTCGGGCTGTCTCCACCTTCCCCGCAGAACGGGAAGGCAGTGGGAGTCAAATGCCAATGGTTCCAACAAACCTAGAAATTCGCGTTGTAAGCCCTCCGGAGCACGGTCCACGGACCTATGTGCCAGTTTGCATTTACTTTATTTCTGTTGTTTGTACTTGATGTTATATCAACCCTTTCATGACCGTGGATCATTAATGGCTCAATGCTCAGGTCAGATTTTGAACTTCAGCCATAAGATCACAATGATTAGCATTTCCTTTTATTGACTAATTTTGTGTTGTATGATTCTACATAAAAAAAACGAGTCATGACATATGTCTATCTATTCTATCCATTTTAAGATATTTATCTATTTTTATCACAGTTTTCAGAGACGCTACTACTGAGGCATAAACTTATGTCTGACCCCGACACAAAAAAAGCTGGAAATAATTATTTTACGACTCTAAAGTAACATGTTGAGCTTGCTTACTAGAAAATACATTTACGGAAGCTTAGGCTCCAAAAATCCTGCATGAAAACACTATTCAAACTGCAGGAGAGCTACAGAAGCTCTGCCTCTCTTCTGTTTCATCTCAGTATATTGTTTCCGGGGAAAAAAAAATACCTACTGTGCAGTATTGTGCGGTAATATGAGCCGGGACACTCTGCTGAGATGACTACTTTAACGGCACTGTGTTCAGGACGTTAAACAGACCTTTATTCCACGTTCTTGAATTACAGCTAGATGCTGTGAAGGACCTTTGTGGGCTCAGAGTTCATTTGGCATTGTGTATGAGATTGAGAGTAAAATGTCACTCCCAACCCACATTAATCCAGTGCTGCAGTTTCAACTTTTCTATTTTAATATAAAATTGGCAAAGTCTTAAAGGGGAACTCTGGCATTTTACTTTTTCTGCTCAATTAACACACATTACAAAGTTGTATAACTTTGTAATGTATGTTTATCGGCTAACTAGCCCCATTTCCTCCCCCGACCCTGAATGGTTGCGCAAGCTGGAAGCCATGTGATGTGCTCCATCCAATGAAAAGGTTGCCAGTGCGCATGCATACCAGTAGCCTTTTCTCTCCCATTCACTTCACAGGAACCTGGTCCCTGGTTGTGCGTGGCGTGGTATTGCAACTTAGCTCATTTCTCTTCTATGTCACTGAGCTGCAAAACCACACCCAAACAGAAGACAAGAATGGTGCTGATTCTGAAGGAGAGCGACTATGATTTTCTAAGCCCGGCTGACCCCTAACAATTCACTCCATAAACTTCATTACTTTTTGTCTCCTTCCCCCATTTCTGAGCTGCTGCTTTCTGCTGAAGACACAGAAAACGGTGTGAGCTTTCCTTTCTGTCTCCCCCTCCTCCCCCTCCCTTCCGAGACGGCTGATGTAAACAGTTTTCCTGGCAGGCTGTATCTGTGCTGTATAATGTGGGAAGTTCATCTAAGGTCAAAAAGCAATTTTAGTTGTGCGATAGCAAATCTCTTCTAAATCACATGACTAAAATATTCTTGTCCAACTTGTCTGCAATTTGCTGTTGTTCAACTTTATTACAGTGGAATCCTGGCTGTTAAGAAAATAGCCAAATTGCAGAGAAAATAACTCATGCAGGGCAACTTGTATTGTGGTTAATGGTAGCAAAGTTGTATGTGACGTTTGGATTTTTTTTTTTTTTTTTGCGACTATCACATCACAATTATTCTATATTGCAATGCATGACCATTCACTAACATTACACATGACATGTCATTGAATAGCCTTAGCCTGATCCTTTCCATTTTTAGATGCATCCAGCCTATCACAATCCATCAATGCTACTTTATTGATATTGGAATACTTTTTTTTTTAACCCAATCACTCCCAGTTAGAAAATATTTATTAAATGACAATTAAAAAAAACTTAAAGTGATACTGTCACCTCTGTTACTCTATTTGCACTTCTCCGCACCATCCACAAGCTTAGATGCTGCACATTCCATATATACCTGTATAACACTTGTCTTGTTTCTTCTCTCTGCTCTAAAATTGCTTAATTTCATCAGTGAACAGTGTGACCTAGTTGGGGCTTCACAGCAATTTGGTTGGAGAGGGCGCCCAATTGCCAGGATGACACTGTCAACCAATGAAATGAAGCAATTTTTAAACTCTATGACAGACTTTATGAGAAGAGCACTGATAATACTGATTAATGCTATGCCCCCCAGGGGACCTATAAATTGTATATAAAAAAAAACAGGATTGCTAATTTTTTTTATTATATATATATATATATATATATATATATATATTCACTGAATTAATAGGAATAAAATATAGCTTTTATTTGTCTTTTTTTTAAAAAGTCCAAAACACAGGAAAAAAACAAAAAAACAAAACCAATATACAGCAATTTGTCTTCACGACCATCATCTTAGTCCTTAATCATATTTAGTTTTTGTGTGTAACACATATTGCATACTTCTTATTGCACAGTTCCTATTGCACATATGGTATTGCACACTTAGTATTGCATAGATGTTATTGCACTCTTTTATATTGCATTTCTGATTGCACCCAGTCTCTATTGCACTTAGTTGATTGCACTCGTTTAAACTTTATTTTTCATCAATATTGCACATCAAACTGGTATTGCAACAGTCTTTTCTTGTGTCTAAGGTGCTTTCATATCATTATCCCCTTCAATATTTTTAGTATTTTTTCCAAACACGCGTCTATAAATAATATTTCATTTGTTGTATATGTTTTTTTACTTCCCTTTAGAAGTCCGTTCATACACGATATTGCAGTATCGTGTATGAACGGACTTCTAAAGGGAAGTAAAAAAACATATACAACAAATGAAATATTATTTATAGACGCGTGTTTGGAAAAAATACTAAAAATATTGAAGGGGATAATGATATGAAAGCACCTTAGACACAAGAAAAGACTGTTCCAATACCAGTTTGATGTGCAATATTGATGAAAAATAAAGTTTAAACGAGTGCAATCAACTAAGTGCAATAGAGACTGGGTGCAATCAGAAATGCAATATAAAAGAGTGCAATAACATCTATGCAATACTAAGTGTGCAATACCATATGTGCAATAGGAACTGTGCAATAAGAAGTATGCAATATGTGTTACACACAAAAACTAAATATGATTAAGGACTAAGATGATGGTCGTGAAGACAAATTGCTGTATATTGGTTTTGGGTTTTTTTTTTTTTTCTCCTGTGTTTTGGACTTTTTAAAAAAAAGACAAATAAAAGCTATATTTTATTCCTATTAATTCAGTGAATATATGTTATAAAAGGGAATACGAATACTAAATCAAGTACCTGAATTATCAGTGTTCTATATATATATATATATATATATATATATAAAAAATTTTAAAGATCAAAAATTTCCAATAAAAACTATAGATCATGGTGCAAAAAGTAAGCCCCCAACTAGCCCCGTAGGTGGAAAACGTTATGACTTTTAGAAGGTGAGGAGGAACACAGCCTCAGAATGACATGGACATCTGTGCATCAATAACCTCTGGTCCTGTGGATATAGTGACATCTTCCCTCAAAAATGATGCCTACTATTTTATGACAAAAAAGGAAGACTCTAGACTGAGTGGCAACCTGTCAAACCTCCCCTGCCTGCCCACTACCTCCTGCTCAATTCCTCTTCCCTCTGCTCTCTGCGGGTCGGTGCACGCGTCCCGTCTCCTAGGGTGGACATGTCGGCTCGGCTTAAAATTAAAGGGAAATTGTTAAATAATGACTTTTCTAAAATGATTTTTTTATATATCTTTTTTTTTTTTTTTATGGTGCAGCAGCTACATTCATCAAACGTTCAGCGCTGAAGCCTACACAGTTACCTTTAGAGCAAACTTTATCTTTACTGTTTCTAATCCCCTTTATACAGTGAAGCCCGCTTTAAGTTTCTGCCATTCAACCCCCCCCCCACACATCCTGTCTTATCATCTTTTATTAGACTACTCACTTTCCATTTCATTTCACTTTAATTTAGTCCCCCCGCTGTCGTTCTCTTTTGCAAGTTGTATTTCTTAGACTTCCTTAGACTTCCATTTAATGTGTAGAAATACAGGTCAAAACGTCTATGGAAGCCCATTACTCTGCCGGAATGGTTCATACTCTCCTAGGTGGTCGACCATTCATTGTTAATGGTTTGTCACAAGGTATCCAGCTGACAGTATGAACTAAATTAAACTAATGTCAAATCCATTATTTTTTTTTTCAGTTATGCGCATTAACCCTTTGAAACTGCCATAATATTCATCATGTTCTGAAAAATATAACTTTTTTAGTTAAATATTTTCATTTAGATTTTTGGATGATCATGATCATTATTTATTGTCGTATTTATTTGAGATGATCGAACAGGGCTAAGGTTAAGATTCGTACGAACCCAAACCATCGGCATTTGACTCCCGCTGCCTTCCGGCTCCGTGGGGAAGGGGGAAACAGCCCAAGTACCACCTGGAAAACAGGGATACAGGATAATATGGCCTCATTTTCGATTCAAAGAATGTTGTGTACAGACCCTAACTGTGGAATTTCTCCAATGACAATATTCTAAAATCTGGTACAATTTGTGGCAAAAAAAATGGTTTACATGGCTTTTACCACATATTCAATGTTTTTGACAAGGCTTATCAACAGCCAGTCCAAGAAGTCACAAGTATGTGAAGAAAAGCCTTTACAATAGTAGATGCGGGACACACTTAAGAATGTCTCCAATCCCAACTGAAGACCATATAACATCCAGAAATGAGTGCAGAAACAATGTTATATATTCAAGCAACAAACACTTTGGCAACGTTGCAACATTGACTCGAGAAAGACCCATAAGGGTCGAAATGTTGCCAATGTGTATGTTCCTTGTATAAATAACACCATTTTTGCACTACTGGATGCTGTTGGGTCGCTTAATTATTTTCAAGGTGGCATGGCTTATGAAAAGGGTGTAAACATGGACTAGGACAGTTTTAGATTTTTTGGGTGGTGCAGGCTGGTTTAACATTTAGTGCATCTTCAAACTGTCTAGTTTTTAAAGAATCAGAAATAGGTAGAGACTATTTCTGTCTCTAGCTGAAGGCTAGGTTTTTGAAAGCTGCTTACCTAATCTATTAAAAGTTTGCTGCTGGGCTCACTGCACTGTTATTGACAGCACAGGAGAGCACTGAGCTATGAATATCCCTGACACACTTCCCGTATTTGATCCCATAGTTATCATAAACAATCATGCATTGATAACCGGCAGAGGAGCAGAACACCTAGTGGCCAAAGTTATAACTTTCTATCACACACTGAGAAAATAACTTTAAAATAAATAAAGTTTACACTACAAATATGTTAGATATTCACGTCTTTGTCAAAATATGCCAAACTATTTTTAGTGACAGTGGCGCTATTACAAATATATACTTTTCATGAAAAGATGCTGGTGAAAATATATATACTGTGGTCCAGTAGCAAACTGTCCCTTCTGCAATAATTTGAAAGTGTTTAACTAAAAAAGAAGGGTGTAATAAGGCTGTGTTTTCACATTCACCCTCGAAATGCATTATGAATGAAGTCGAAACCACGTCCCCATTTGCTCCCCTTCCAAATAGCCGCACAATATTGTTGGGATTATTGGCAATATCACACGGCTATTGGTTAAGGGTATGTACGCAATAAGGAATGTCTGGACAGCAATTAAGGGGTTATCCAGCGCTACAAAAACATGGCCACTTTCTTTAGGAGACAACACGACTCTTGTCTCCAGTTCAGGTGCGGTTTAAAATTAAGCTCCATTAATTTCAATAAACTGAGCAACAAAACCTTCCCCAAGCTGGAGACAAGAGTGGGGCTGTCTCTGGAAGAAAGTGGCCATGTTTTTTCAGCGCTGGATAACCCCTTGAAATGATTAATTACTGCAATGAAATGATGCATGCACGTAGTATTTTCATTGCGTTACTGCATGTGTGAACACAGCCCAAGAAATATGAATGGGGTTTCAACCATGATAGAAATGCATTCTGAATGGGAATCTGGAAACATAGCCTAAGTCTGCCGGGAAGAATAAAAAGCTGATTAAGTCTTGCCAAATAAAAAATCTTTTTGAAATCTACGTCTTCTCGGGATGAGTAAAGAAGGCACCAGAAATTTAAAGCCCTGCTCGGTGGAATAACTTCTTTATGAAGAGAGGACTATTAAAAGTACTGTTTCGCAGTTTTGCAAATGGAATCAGACAGTTCTCGTTTTCTAAAAAGGCCCAGCTGCTTGTTCCTCTATTCATGACGAATTGATAGCTAATAAGAAGAGAAGCCGAATGCTTTGCAATTTTCCACTAATTAAGTGACATAAGATTCATCTGCAGACAGCAAGATTCGCTTTCTATTCCCCAGAAATGGACGGCCAGACTTTATTTTCAACACACTGAATGCCCACCGCACCAGACTAAACGTAAATGGATAGAAAATCACCGAATTCAGAGAAAAGCAGGTAAATTATTCCTGCATATTCATGTCACTCTTAAGTGCCAAGTTCTGAGATTACATTGTAAGCTTAATACCATCAGAGGCTCTGCGGACACAAAATGATCGAAAGCAACAGGATGATGACTGATCTTCAGCTTCTTTCCCTCCCAGCATAACCATTTTTATTATAATAGTAGATTTTACTTTTCTATAGAAACAATGGACGTGTTCCAATAAGTATCTATATTGAAATTGCCTAAAATAGGGAAGATTTATCATTTTATTGCTTCCAGTTTTTAGGCCACTGTTACGCAGTGTGGTACAGCATCAAAAATGAATGCTGTTTTTTTATTTATTTTTTTATTTTTTATTACAGTCGATTCAACACATGCTACACTTACTGACAAAACACAATTCAGCCAAAAGCAGGTGTGGATAAAAGATGACTAAACATTAGAGATGAGCGAACCGGGTTCGGGTTCGAGTCGATCCTGAACTTGGATAAAGCTCTAAGGTTGTCTGGAAAACATGGACACAGCCAATGACTATATCCATGATTTCCACATAGCCTTAGGGCTTTATCCAACTTCAGCAGCCACAGCTAATCAAATGCCGAAAGTTCGAGTTCGGATCAACTTGAGCATGCTCGAGGTTCGCTCATCTCTACTAAACATGTTCATAAATGTTTGTATGTTCATGCAAACATGACATCAATTGTTTGTGTTCGTTGATCACGAACAATTTGTTCGATGATCAGAATGGTCATAACATTTTTGAACATATTCTACCATGTGAACGTTTTTCACGTGATGTGCATGTGGTGTCCCAGCACGGGTGTTGCTATTGGTTACACCCTTCATAAAAGCCTGTACTTTTTAAGTGTATGTGGTGATGTAGTAGTATCAAAGTTTCGCCTCAAGATGTCACTGTTGCAAGTATGTGTATTTAGTTATTGCACAGCTGTAGTATGTAAGGGGTTATTGTTTATTTGTATGTCACATGGATCTGTATGCCAATGAGAGTTCTTTCTTCTCTTCACCTATCATCTCTTTACTCTCTTACGCACACCTCACCCACTCACAGCACACCCAACAGGGGTTGTAGGTAGAAAATCGCATGGGTAGAGAAAGTGTGGTGTCTTTTGCCGCTAGACTCTGTGGAGGAAGGTCACTAGCCAGCACGCTTTCTACAGTGGTCTAGTTGGGCCTGGCCACTGCCAGGTCCCCAGTTAAAGCTGTGGTCTAGATGGTGAATCCATGTTTCTAGACAAAGATTCTTCTCAAGCAACCTCACACAACACTATGCAGTGTTAAGCCTTTACTAGAGAGGACAAATCAGGGATCATCTCAACCCACACTGTGAACCAGGAGAGAAACAGTGCAGGACGGTATCCATAAAGAACAGATCCAGATAAGGAATTGATCCGGATAGAGCAAAGTTGCTAGAAGCCTATGAACTCTATCTTGGAGCTTGTGTCACCCACGGGTCCCCCGACACTGGTAGGGCAATAGGTGGTGCAAAGACCAAGGAGTCAAAACATGGGCACAAGTATTCTCTCTCTCTCTTCTCAAGTATTCTTCTATTTCTACCTCCAAAGTTCCGGCAGAGCACAGTACTACTTGGATTGGGACTCTCTCGACATCCTCCTCTCTACTCTTCTGATCTGCTCTTCTACTTCTCAGTACGCAACCCAGTCAGCAAGACTGTACCACTCTCTCTATATTCTCAGTACAGATCTGGATCCTAAAGTGTTAAGTGTCTTATCAAGTGTAAAGTCTTAAATTAATGCAAAGCTGTATGACCTGCTGCATACAAGTACTTTCAAAGTAAACCAGATTTTATTTATAATAAAGAGACTCTGTGATTCCTCATCAGGCACCGACACAGTACACACACACTCCTTGGGTCATCTCCTCTTTCTTTGGGTGGCAGTGCCAATAGTCCGGGTGAGTCGCTATTCCCTTCTGGACCACAGTGATAAGTACCCAAGGGACCCCGCAGCAACCCGGCAGGACACTGTCCACAGGTGTGCCACCATACCTGTGTGCCCAACAGGCACTGGTGCCACGACATAACATCACTGGACACGGCTATATCTCGGCCAACCACCATACAGCTGGCGTCACACCTAAACCTCTGTCAAGTGACCGACAGTACCGCCTCCGCACCAACAAGGGAAGTCTGAGCTACCACATGCGCAACTGGGCAATTTATGGTTTGCACCTGAAACTGTAGACCGAAACGTAGGCAACAGCGTAATTTACACTTTGCGCTTGATAATCTGTACACATGTGCATAGACCAAAACGTACATTTCTACTGTACGTTTGTTTTTTGTTCGTGAATGTTCAACGAACACAAACCGAACCGATCATGATCGGTTTTGTAAATAATTGCAGTGTGTATTGTATTGGTCATTAGCAGAGCTGCCTCAGACTGGAATTTATTTAGATATGTTTTTTTTCTTGTTACCAAAATTCCTTGAGCGGAGAGGCGCAGAAAGCGGAGGCGCGCAAGGCCTCCCATTGAAACACATTGCAGGCAGAATTTGGTGCGGATTCCGTGGGCAGGGGTTCTGCAAGGAATTTTGGCATCGATTCTGTAGTTTAAATGTGAAAAAGCATTATGCCAGACATTTTGTTTTTGTGGATAACAATCTTTTTGGCTGGCAACGACAGAAGTATTTTAGTAGGATATTACTTTTCTGTTGCCTTCTTAAAAATGAGTAATGGAGAAAGAATTTTATAAACTTTTTTTCTAATCAATGTTTTCATATCAAAGAATAACACGTCCTACAGATCCCAGAAAGTTATTCATATATATTTAGCGGCAGCATAATTATTAGACCAATTTGTGTGATTTGCTGCAGACGAGACTGATTCAAACATCTGCAAAATTTCCACAGTTGGCTTCTGAAGCATTGAAATTCACCCGGAATCAGCTGAGACCTCCAAGAATACAGGAATATGCCAACTGCAAACCTGCTTTATGCCAAACCACATGGCTTCATTTACATTTTTCAAAATTATAAATAGAGCTAAACAAAAATTGGAACTAATATGTATAATTTCTAAACAGTGATGAGCAGGCTTGTATTCCAGTCTGGGAAAATTAAAATTTCAACTGTATTTTTTTGTAAACTTGATTAGACTAGAGTACCATGAGCTGACCCTTAAAGGGGTATTCTGGCAAAGGAAAATATCGGGTGCACCATAGGGTGAATCGGTGTAAAACTTCCAGGTAGGGGAATATGGGGAGGAATAAACTCACCTGTTCATGTTGCGCTAAGAGCACAACATCTACAACAGTATGTAGCAGACACCACTCCGCAAGCCACTCCGCATGAAGCATCCAGGGGAAGGTGCACACCTGGGTAAATCAGCTGAAGATATGTGCGTGGATTATGGTGTCAGTAGTATCAGAGGTCGACAACTTAAGGAGGACAGAGGCAATGGTGGTAAAAAAAACTAAAAAAACATAAGGCAACACATTTTGAGGAATGTTGGAGCTCTTTTTTTATTTTTACGCCAAATAAGCCTTAGATCATGAAGAGGAGTCTGGTTTAAGAAGCAATTGGGACATTGCTATTTGTGAGAGAGTTAAATGGTGTAAGTATATGTTAGGCCCTGCAGACAAGGGCCGCTACTATATATAAAACAAGGTTCCCACTTTAGCAGAACGCCGCCAACAAGAGTTTAGCATAAAGAGAAAAAGGATTTTATATATATTTTTTTGCTTTGCATGCCATCCATTAGTAATTGGTAAGTAACTAAAAAATAATTTTTACCAGTCATCTGGGTCATATTACATCTCCAACTACCCTTCCCAAGCAGTTGCAAAGTAGAGAGTGTCAATGGAAGCAAGATCTGTAAAAAAAACCATAGAAGTTGATGCGGAGGGCCTGTTATTTGTAGAGATCAGAAAATTGCTCATCTAAATGAAACAAAGCCTTTTGTTGGATCAGCACTCATCAAGCCATCCGCCGGTCAGCACTGCTCCACTTTCTGTCTCTCCACCGAGGATGCTGGGAAAAGCTGGATCCAATACTGGGAGACTTCTCCCAGTTTCCCAGGATTGGATCCAGCTTTTCCCGGCATCATGGGTGGAGCAGGAGTGCATTATATCTGTCATTAAGGGGGTCACAGTGCATTATACCTCATTGGGGGAGAGCACAGTGCATTATACCTCATTAAGTAGGACACACTGCATTATACCTAATTGAGGGGATACAATATATTTTAAAATAAATTAAGGGGGTATAGTGAGCATTATAATTTATTCCCATTTGTAGCAGTATTTGTAGTGTGCAGTATTATATTCAGAGGGGGCAGTATTATATATAGGAGGTATTGTGTTTGGCAGTGTGTAAACAGGCCAGTCGTCGTTGATCATTCGCAACAATTTTGCAGATCGTTGCGTGTAAACAGTCGTTCACTGATTTTACCTATGTGCGAGATAGGCTTAAGCGATCGCAAAACAAATTTTCTGTACAATCTATCGTTCCATCGAAACGCTGATTGTTATAAAAAAAAATTGTTACTCCGAAATTGTTAATCGTACGATTGGGCGAATTATCGCTCCGTGTAAACGTAGCATAAGGCTATCCTATAAAATTAAACCAATTAGCTCTTGGAAAGAATCTAAGACACTCGCAGGAAGAGCGTCTGGGGGGAAAACAAAAAGTCTTTGTTGAACAACAAGAAGAATTTCCTCCCTTCTTCAGGTAGTGGAAATAAGCAAATACGGTAAAAGGTAACAACCACTGGGGTATTTTGCTAAAAAATCTTGTAAAAGAATTTGATATGGAAACAACTATTACTTTCTGCATCAAAAACATATTTGCATCAAGCAGAATGATAGAATTCTACAGATTTCTCACCTCTAGCAGCTGAATGTTTCCGTAATCAGTTGGTTCATCCAAACGCAAAAAGAAAAAATATCACCCATTTAAATGAACTTACTCTACTGAACATGCTTTACTGCAACTGCAATACACTGTTTGTGGGTTGAACCAGTCAAACTAGTCTTAATGGTAATAAGTGATGTACCCCAAGGGTCGGTACTTGGGGTACACCACTGTTTAACTTGTTTATTAATTATATTGAGAATGGAATTAACAGTATTTTTTTTATATCTTTGCAGATGACACCAAGCTTTGTAATAAAGTACAGTCTGGGGAAGATGTGCAGATGTGTTACAGGCTGACTTAGACACATTGAGGGAGATTTATCAAAGGGTGTAAAATTTAGACTGGTGCAAACTGGCCACAGCAACCAATCATATCTCAGCTTCCAGCTCTGGTGAAAGGAAAGAGGAGCTGTGATTGGTTGCTGTGGCCAGTTTGCACCAATCTAAATTTTACACCCTTTGATAAATCTCCCCCATTGAGTCTTTGGGCTTCCACTTGCCCTATGCCAGGGTAGCCTATGTGGCGGCTCTGTGGGTGTAGGGTCACTTGGGCACTTGTGACGGTAGCCTGGAGTGGCGTTGGAACCCACCCCCGGACAAACAGGCACCAGGCTCAGGGTTTGGATAGTCCAAGTGTAGCCTGGTGTGTAGGTGGAGGTGCAAAATGACAGACCAGAATCCAATAGCTTCACCAGGATAGCTTCCATTTAGTTAGAAACTTCAGTGCAATACAGAATAACACGCTTTGGGATGCAGGTGCAGGCAAGAGGTAATGGTAATAGACTTTGGAGTAAGAGTAGAGTAAGGTAGAGGAGCGTCTTGAGGGCCCTGTCTAAAGTAGCAATGTACTCTACCCGGATAGCGTAGTTGAGGAGAAGAGGAGAAGAAGAAGATACTGGTACTCACATATAGATCCCTCCAATCGCCTTATGCCCTATAGTGTTGGGTTACCGATGCTGATAGGGTAGTAATAGATCCCAGGTCCCTGCGCTGGGATGAGTAGACTTTCCAAGAGAGAGCACTGTGTGAAACTGGAAAGAAAACATTTCCTGCAGGACATACAGCAGCTCATAAGTACTGGAAGACATGAGAAGTAAATTACGGATCTATATAACTTTCTGACACCAGCTGATTTTAATCCCCCCCCCCCCCCGGAGTTCCCCTTTAATAACAAGAGCCAGAAATTACAATAACCAGGTAGACAATGGTTTCTCATGATAGCTTCATATTGAGATGGCCAAACTGCGGTGTTATATTTTTACCAATAAAAGAGGCAAATAGTCTTATTGATAATAAAATGAATTCTTCTTGTTAGTCTCTTAGTACAGTGAGAATTAATAAGTATTGTTGCATGCAAATGTTCCTTCAAGGCCAGATGTAGTTTGTCATTGGACTAACCTTAATGACAGGAGCTATTTAGCAGTTATATAAAGAATAAGGATCACAAACCTGAGATATGATTGATTTTTTTTTTAAATGCCTTTGACCTACAAGTGAAGTTCACCCTATACCCAATGGTCCTATCAACCTCCAGAAAAGCATGCAAGGTTGCTTAGAAGTCTCACATGGATACTTATGCTTATCACTCCATGCAGCATATTCCACAGTTAACTGCATTTTCAGTCCATCTAGTCCAACCATTTCACTACCATATTCTAAGCATTTTTTGTTTTATTGATATTACAGGATTGGGTAGGCAATAGTGATTAGTAACTAGTGATGAGCGAACATTCCTGATGTTCAGGTCGGATCCCGAACACGAACATAAAAAAAATAGATTTTGATCAGTTCGTGTACGCCGAACATTCACAAACAAATAACAAACATACAGTAGAAGTCTCTGCACATGCGTACGGATTATTTAGTGCAAAGTGTAAATTGCGCAGTTGTGTACGTCGCCAGATAAATGTTCGAATATGTTCGAAAATGATCATTATAACCAAACCATTCTGATCATCGAACAAATTGTTTGTGATCGATGAACACGAACAATTAGCGTCCCCTTTAAATAGCTGATCGGTGAGGGTGCCAGGAGTCAAACTCCTGCTGATCCAATATTGATGGAGTACCTGGATAACCATTTTAACTGCTGGGCCCACTTGTCACTGCTATGCCGGCTGCCCAAGTACATGATTCCCACTTGTGATTTAGATATTAAAATAGAGATATCGATCACCACAGAAATCCAGACATCAGTATGTTCTGATAATTTACTTAATGCTTGAAGGACCATGAACAGTACTTGTTACGCGACCATGGTCTACCAGGCATGCTGAAAACTCTCATTGTATATTGACATTCTTTGCAAAGAGCAAGGCGCAAGGTTCTGTATGGTTCTAATGCGGCAAAGAGTAATACTGCAGTCAGAGCTGAAAATGGATTTACTGAGCCTCAGGAACAATTCGTAATGAAGACAAAATAAATAACTATACATATAACATTTAGTATATGGTCTACATTTATTTAGGGACCTGGTCTGGGGGCCTTGTTTATTTACATCAAAGGGAGCCTGTCACGCGGTGTGCCGGGCAGAGGCCGCCCGACCTCCCGGTGGAGCCCTTAATACTTACTCTATGCTGGAAGTCCCGCTCCTGGACCCGGTCCCAGGATAGAGATATCGCTGTCGGAAGTTGAGCTCGCGTTATATGCTAATTACCAGAGATGAGTCCAACGCCCATAGAAAATGACGGCTCCAATCATTTTCTATGAACGTCAGACTCATCTCTGGTAATTAGCATACAGCTCGCGCTCAGCTTCTGACTGCGATATCTCTATCCCGGGACCGGGTCCAGGAGCAGGACTTCCAGGAAAGAGTAAGTATCCAGCACACCACGGGGGAGGTGTCAGGTGGGCTCTGCCCCGGCACACCGCGTGACAGGTTCCCTTTAATATTAAAGGGATATTCTGTTGAAATGTAATTTCTATTCTACTGCTGCCCAGAATGAGAAAATAACAAGCAGCCTATTCTTACCATTCAGTGCTTCCCGGTGTCCTCTCATGGTATGTTTGGGTCCTGGCCAAGGCAATCCCTTGTCTACTTCCCAAATAAACTTGTCTGGGGAGTGACAGCCTACTCAGCTAATCACTGCCAGTCTTGCCAATCAATGTCCTGCCAGTGATTGATGCCCACTCTTGAGCATGCTCCAAATTCTTTACTGAATAACCTCCAGCTAATAAAGGGTCACATAATCATGATATAAAATATAATTTTTAAAGAGGAATTATCAGTAGGTTAAACAAATCTAACCCACTGATAGCCCCTTATAACACCTGGGGCACTGAGGAGGAAGGTATATGTGTTAACTTCCTCCTTAGCTCCAATCCAGTGCAGTTAGTCGGAGTAATCTTTGCTCCAGTGCAATGTTAGGAACACTGCCGCGTCATTGTCTCGCGCCTTCTAATCATAATCAATGGAGGGGGTGGGCCAAATGTCACGGCATGCTCCTAACAGTGCTCTGGAGCAAAGACTATGTCGACTAACAGTGCGGAATCGGTCCGAGGAGGAAGTTAACACACATACCATCCTCCTCAGTGTCCTGAGGGCTATAAGGGGCTATCAGCAGGTTACATTTGTCTAACCTGCCGATAGTTCCCCTTTAACATGGCTATGATAACAGGACAATGCCAGCAGGAAGGAATTCTTCAAAATTTCCTCTCTATAAGATGCAGCTCTTAACCTCATTGATCAGCAATAGTAAGGTCCACAAAAATGAAATACTGTTCTCACCAAAGTAGCAGGTAAAGGAGACGTTCAGCCAAGCCAGAAAACCTATTATTTCTTTTATGCTGCCTGGGTGGCAAGTCATTAGGGCGGTCCCCGGAGACTTTTACCTGCCCAGTCAGCTTTGATTGATAGATTTATTCCTACACAGAGAGACATTTATCAATCAAGGAAATAAACTAGAAATCTAACTGGTGGCCTTATGCTAATGGTAATGATCTGTACTACAGAGGAGTCCTGACAAACAAGGTCATTTCAACACGCATACTATCTTTAAAAGACAAAAAAAAAAAAAATCCTAAATTCATAAGACAGACTTGCCTTGTGTTCTCTATTTTCCCGGCACTTCTTCTTTTGTGACTGCTGACTTATTAAAACTTTGTCTATCAGGTGTTCAATCATTCAGCTGCAATGTTTTGCAAATCACATCAATTTTTTGTGTCATGGCACACCTGAGGATACTCTCAGACAAGATTTATTTCACAGGGTGGGCCACAATGAATTCACCACTCCAGAAGATTTGAAGTTTTAATTCAAACAATCTTTCATCTGTGTATGCTCTTGCAGGATGTGCAGACGTGTCTCTGATCCGATGCAGGATCATTGCTTTCTGTAGCCGCTTGTCATCCTGCGGACGACTCATTTAACCGTACTGTATGCCAGACTCGAAATTAACCAGTGATTACAGACTTTTTTTTTTCTCTAAATGCAATCAAGTTTCAGAGCGCTATTTACCATTACGGAAATAAGCACATTGCTATTGTTTTTGATCAGCAATATTTTTTTTACATATAGTATATTTCACATTAACTCCTTCCTGCAAAACAACATAACTGGATGTCAATCAGCTACAACTCAACATACAGTTACACCATGACACCATGCTGCGATAGCCAGGATTGGAGTATTAATCATGACCATTTAGCTGCTTAGATGCTGCAGTCAATGACAATTAAAGGATTTAAAGGGGAATTATGAGCAAATTAGTTGAATCTAACCTGCTGATATGTCCCTACTGCAGTAGGCTTGATTGAACAGCGGAAAAAGCTAGATTCAATCGAACTCAAACCTAGCCGGACCTTCCGCATTTGAAGGAGGAGACATCTCGTGGACCACCTGGAATTCCGGGATTCAGCCTAGGTAATAGGCTGTATCCCGGAATTCCAGACGGTCTCCGGGATGTCTCCTCCTTCCGCAAGGACCGGGAAGGGATCAGGAATCAAATGCGGAAGGTCCGGCTAGGTTCGAGTTCGATCGAACCTAGCTTTTTCCGCTGTTCGATCAAGCCTACTGCAGACGGGGCACTGAGGATGAATTTATGTCTCTTTCCTTCATCCTCATGCAGTTTTCATGTAGTCCTCTGCCCAGTAAGGCTGTTTGGAGCACTGCCCCACCTTCAGAGCGTCAATCCGCATCTGCGCTAGCCCCTTCTAATAATTATCAGTGGAGTGGGTCGGGCGTGGACAGTTTGGGGGCTTTGGGGGAGGGCCAATGCTCCGAACAGCCTTACCAGACAGAGGACTACATTAAAATTACACAGGAATGGCACTGAGGGTGAGAGTAAGAGACATACCTTCATCCTCAGCGCCCCGTGCACAATAGGGAGCTATCAGCAGGTTGGAGTCATCTTTATTACATTGCTGCTTAACACAACCAACGCATTTTGCACAGAAAACGTGTTGGTCATGTAAAGCAGCAACATTTTTAACTTGGACATGTAATAAAGTATTGGAATTGCTGGAGTGCTGGAAACAACATTATATTTTTCATACCCCATAAACTTTCCTTACATTCTTTTACTTAGTTTTACACATAAGTAAGCCATGCTTGCCTCTAATATATATATATATATATATATATATATATATATATATATATTTTTTTTTTAATATATATAATTTAGGATCCAGCTATTGTACTGTCAGTGATAAACTTAAAAAATTTGCAAATGCAGTAGGAGAGACTAAAATAAGGCAAGAACTAGACATAGAAGTGTTTGTCTACCTCATATTAGCATTATTTTCTTAAAACACTACGGAATACTTGATTTATATATAGAAGCTTTGTTTATTTGAAAAGGATTCTCATTAGTATTCGTGCATTCTGGCAGGTTCCTAGGTGCTCCAAGGCCAGAGCCTACAAATAGAAAGCACTAAATAGGAAAATCTGATACAAAAACTGATAAGTTTCAGACAAAGCAGGAAAGAAGCCAGGCATTTCTAATATTGGTCCAGTGCCATCATTTGCTGTATTGTAGCTAAGACATCAGGATTACAAGCAAACATGATGCTGATGTGTTCTTTTATGCTACATTGATTTTCATTTCTGCTACTTTCACCCAAGGCAAAAGAATAAAAAAGAAGGCTATGATTGGAATAAACATTTTCCTTTACTCATTATGGTGTCCTTCATCAAACAGCCAAAAATTCCTTTAAGTATTCTTTCAAGCCCCTTGGATATAGCTAATTGTTGATCATTTGCTGCAGCCTTATTAAGTATACTCTTATCAAATTAAAACTGGTACAACATAGAATAAAAAAAAAACAACAAAAAAAAAACATTATATTGATCTCGCTTTTAACTCAATATAATGTCGATGCTTTGTTGTCAGGCATAAAAACGGATCTTTATCATACTTATTTCTCATAATGTGCCGAGGTTTCCTTCCAGTCATTAACAAACAGCAGGAAGCAAGGATCTGTTTCTCTATGAAATAATGTCTCCGATTGCAACTTGCAACTTGGTGATAAGTTTTTTTGTTGTTGTTTTTTAATTTGAAATCTTTGCAGAATTTTGTAAAAAAAACAAAAAAAAAAAAACAGGAAATTATAGTAATGATCCGTAAGATTTTTTTTTCCAAGCCACTCTCTCAAAGTTTTTTTTTTTTTATATTATATAATTATAGAATTTTTTTTATACTATATAATTATTGAATTTTATATTATCTAATAATTTTTAGATTATATAATCTTTTATATTATATATTGATGTATAACAAGTAAATGCAAGCTTATATTTTATAATCAAAGGGAGATAAGTGAGGGAAATAAGAAATGATAAATGAAACAAAATAATCAAAGTACCCTATAAACCATTGGGGGGGGGGGGCACTGTTTCCTCTAAATCAAAACAGGAACAAATAATCGTGAAGAGTTCTGGACATTCACATTTATGGGGACTAGGTCAATAAATACATCAATACCAATGATATCAGAAATTATACCAAATATTTCTCTGCCTGCTACTGCCAGAAGGGACGTTCTCTATAAACATCACCTAATGAGATCAGTTGGCTCTGTATGCAGTGGTATACAAAATGGCCCCCTAGTGGTGACAACAGATACTGGAAAAAATATATTTTTCTAGGTGAACAAAAAAGTAAACAAAGCACCAGTCGCTTACAAAGTATAATAGGAAATACTCCTCTAATCTTTGTATTTGTAAAAGTGGGTACGTTTTCATTACTTCTTTCACAATCCTTAGTAGGTATAGTTTGGTGTACCATCAAATTCACAGAAAGTGTAAATCTAAAGTATAACTTTAATTAGGATTTTAAAATACACTATTAGTGTGTTACCGCCATGTTTAATTTAAATATTGTCCCATTTTGGGCATAAAATATAATAGAATTAGTCAATAACTGATCTATGTCCCTGCACACCGGTCCTCTGCTATAGGTCAGATGCGTAACAAGGGTGTGTGGATGCTCACCCTATTACAAGTAGATATCTCTCTGTACCTAGGTGAAGTAGTCTCTCTTATAAGGGTAACCTCCTTTAAAAACCTATCCCTTCCTATTATACTCTAATTCCCAAAGGGTGCCACCACGACGTAAGGGTGGTCACCAGTGAGAGTGAGCACCAGTTAGGTGGCTGATTATCCACGAGGTATATCACACAAGTATGGATTGCTGGTAACAAAAGTTAACGCCTGGGTCTGATATATGGTATCAATTTGAAGATTCTAAAAAGTTCATCACAATAGGATGATGCTCCGGAGGCCTATTTTCATCATACTCAACCCAACACTAAATAACTACATCCAATAATAAGTTGTGCCTGTGTGCTACCCTCGGGCATCAATTGGGTCAATCAAAATATTTGGTATAAAAATGCTCCTCCCATGTGTTTTACAATATGAACCTACCAACAATGGAGGATGCTAGAAAAGAATATAAAAAGACACTGCAATCAGCAATCCATACAAGAAGTTATGGCAAGAGATTTATAGACTAAATTACATGTTTCGAGGGATAACCCTCTTCATCAGGTCTTTGATGGACAAAGTGGTTTTAACAAATTTTACTCTCACCCCTTAGCAGCCCCTGTCAAAAATACAGACCCATTGGATAAACAGCCCAACATCAGCCATTTCATTGCTTTCTTACTATTATCTCCAAGGACTTCTCCATAAGTGTTTAGAAACTTTTCTTTTCTTTACTCTTTTTTAGAGTATCTTCACACACAACGGATCCGCAGCAAATTTTTCTCTGCGAATTTGCAGCGAAATCTGCTGCGGATCCCTTGTCATTTATTTTGAATGAGAAGACATACTTGCAGCGGCATTGACATCCCACTGCGAGTATGTAAATGCTGCCCATTAAAGAAGAAGTCTAGCGAAAATTTTTATTAAAGTACTGTATTGCTGTCCAAAAGTTATACAAATCCCCAATATACACTTATGGGAAATACTTATAAAGTGCTTTTTTCCCTGTACTTACTACTGCATCAAGGCCTCACTTCCTGGATAACAAGGTGATGTCACTTCCTGGATAACATGGTGATGTCACTTCCTGGATAACACGGTGATGTCACTTCCTGGCTAAAATGGTGACTGCCAGAGCTGTGCGGGCTGTGGCTGCTGATGGCAGGGGGACACTGAGGGACACAGGGCACTGGAGGGACACTGAGCATCCCTCTGCCATCATCCTCTCCAGCAGCCACAGCCCGCACAGCTCTGGGAGTTGGCTCATGATGTCACCATTTTATCCAGGAAGTGACATCACCATGTTATCCAGGAAGTGACATCACCATGTTATCCAGGAAGTTTTTTTTCACCGGACTTCTCCTTTAACCCCCGCTGGCCGGAGTATACTTTACCTGCTCCATGCTCCGGCTTGCTTCAGGGGTTCCCAGCTGGACATCCCACTTAGCCAATCAGTGTGCTGCTCCGCCAGTGTGCACTGTTTGGCTGAATTGGTCGTCCAGACGTCGGGAGCCCTCGAAGCAAGCCGGAGCGTGGAGCAGGTAAAGTATACTACGGCCAACGGGGGTTAACAGGAGGCATTTACATACTCGCAGAGGGATGTCAATCCCACTGCGAAAATGTCTTCTCATTCAAAATAAATGATCTGCAGCGGATTTCGCTTTGAATTCACAGAGTAAAATCCGCTGCAGATCCGTTATGTGTGGAGTTACCCTTATAATGGAAAGTAAGAGACAGAAGCATAAGTAGAAAATAATAAAAACGAACAAACAAACAAACTGGGTTTTAGAGTCTATCAGTCTAATAGCAGTCGTCATATTTTTAGCGTAACTTGAAAATTCATTTTCAACTATTGAAAATTCATCAGCTGTTCTTATTATCTGAAAACAAATGCACTTGTTTGGAGAAACAGCTCATTTCATCCCATTAATGAAGTATGACTCACAATGCCATGTTTATTTTCATTGAAATAGAAAAGTCACTTATTTCCCTGCCTGTCAATTGCCAAGGCATTTCCTTGAGAGTTTTTGACAAAATTGTCCATACTTGAATGTATTTCCGAAAGCTTCTGTATAATTTCAATATTTTTATTTTTTATTACTGCAGAGCTGAAAATGCTGCGTATACAATAACTGAATATGATAACGATAGAACATCCCTCCCCCCCAAGAAATATATTATGTAGAATAAGAAAAAGTAGCCGAAAATGTATCATATGATGTAATTAGAAAAGTGTACTTTTCAATTTAATCCAGTGGAAGCGTTGAGTCTATAGAAAACAAAGGACAAAGTTACGAAAACTGATCCAAGTCTGCTTGTGATGTGTGATTAATCTCTGAAGTGTAGGAAAGAAAAGACCAGGTAAGATGTTTTCTTTGGCTCTTCTAAAGGAAACGGCGTACCTATCAAACAGGATGTCTCAGCTGGATAAATGTTCTGCACATATCCGTATGAAGTTTCCAAGGAAACAACAGTGAATGAAAAATTAAGCAGATAAGGAGCACGGTAACTAATACAAATACAGTAGTACCTTGGTTTAAGAGTAATTTGGTTTAAGAGCGTTTTGGTTTAAGAGCTCACAGTTTTTCAAAGTTGTGACTTGGTTTAAGAGCATTGCTTTGTTTTAAGAGCTCCCTGTACTGGGTGGGAGGCGGAGTGGGGGAGGGGCATGGTCTGCATAGTGGGTACAGATGAGCGAACCAGCCGGATTTCTGGTTTGTATGAATCAGAAATCTCGGCGGCTGACTCCCGCTGTCTGCCGACTCCGTGCAGCGGGTGGATACATCGTAAGGAATGCCTGGAAAACTGGTATACAGCCATTGGCATTGGCTGTATCCCAGTTTTCCAGGCGGTCCTTAGGCTGTATCCACCCGCTGCATGGAGCCGGCCGCCAGCGGGAATCAGCCGCCGAGATTTCTGATTCATACGAACCAGAAATCCAGCTGGTTCGCTCATCTCTAATAGTGGGGTCTACAGCCCTGTACTCTGACCCAGGAAGTCTCCCTCACCTTCCATATCATAGCAGATCCACTTCAGGCTGGGGGTTGCATCAGGGGACAGGACTGTGGAGGTAATCTCTCCATAGCTGTAACCCCTCTCTCCCCGGACAGAGAGTGCTGCATGTATATGCTCACATCTGCCCTGCTCATTCCTTCATGCTTCCTGCATTCTCTGTCCGCCCTTGTGTTTCCCATCCTCTCCATTACTGTACAGTAACTTATAATATCACAGATTCTGCTGTTTCTGAATGTTTGTTTCATCTGTTTTACATGTTATTCAGAATAATAAATCATTATTTTGGGGGTGTGAAACCAAACATCTGCATTTCTATGATTTCTTATGGGAAAATTTGCTTTGGTATAAGAGTGGATTTGGATTACAAGCATGGTCCCAGAACGAATTATGCTCGTAATCCAAGGCACCACTGTATTCCCTATTATTATTGGCCCTTTTCCTTCTCTGTCCTGTTGGCATATTAACTTTCAGCCATATATATTTTTTTTCCCTAAAAAATTTTTTTATGACGCCTACATTTGAAATGGCGACTATATACTAAAAATGCATTAGAAATGCTCCAAAAACTATTTTCTAGGAAGAGTTTTATAGCCTTACTGCACTTATAGTAAAGAATTCCCTTCACCTAGAAACTTAGACGATGGCACCCTGTCATGGTTACCTGATGAGTTTGAATAGAGCTTAAAAAAACCTTCCCTTTACATCACATTATTTAATAGGTTCCCTGGGCACTATGCCTCACCTGTGGAATCTACAGTATTACAGTCAGCTACAACCCCAGCTGACTGTAATACATTCCACAGGTTAGGGGCATGTGACCCTGGGAATCCTTTCTGGTAGGGATGGTCCGAACCGAGATCGGTTCGGGTTCGTACATACTCGAACGCTCGGCAATGATTCCCGCTGTCTTCCCTCTCCGTGGAGAGGGTGGATACAGCGGGAGGACCACCTGGAAACCTGGGATACAGCCATTGCCATAGGTAGGGATGGTACGAACCGAGTTCGGTTCGAGTTTGTACGAACTCGAACCCTTGGTAATGATTCCTGCTGTCTGCCCGCTCCGTGAAGCGGGTGGATCCAGCGGGAGGACCGCCTGGAAAACTGGAATACAGCCATAGGCTCCATAGAGCGGGCAGACAGCGGGAATCTGCTGCCGAGCATTCGGCAGGTTCGGACCATCCCTAGCCATAGGCTGTATCTCAGTTTTCCAGGCGGTCTCCTGCTGTATCCACCCGCTGCACGGAGTGGGCAGACAGCGGGAATCTGATGCCGACATTCGGGTTCTTACGAACCCGAACCTCAGCAGTTTGGGACCATCCCTACTTTCTGGTCTTGGTGCGCAATACGAGAGAATGGAGAAAGAGAGCGACTGACAGCCTAGTGCACCAGCTGTTTGTTTTGTGCTTGGTGCACGATGCCAGCCTGTTTCTCTCCATCTTGTATCGTGTGGCCATAATAAATATATATATATATATATATATATATATATATATATATATATATACCTCTCTGTAGGGCATATACTTTTTTAATAGATTTTCCAGATAAATATTTTCTTAATTTTATTAAAGAGTCTAACGATCCTGGAAGACATGGCTGCTGGCCTACAAAACTTTTTCTAATGCTTCTAGTATTGTCTCTAGATCGAGTTGTAGCTGTTAATGGAAAAATCTGTTCACTTAGACCTTGTATCGCTTACTAAATTTCATTGCTGTCCATAAGAATACTTTGGTCCCATCCTAGTGGATGAGATGTGTATTTTTGATTTTATTTTATTGGATGTTGAAAGGACTCTTTTCCTTCAGATCATTACTCTACACTCTGGTTAGCGAGATAGCCCAGAGTAACATGAAATATTATCTTTGTTTACCTTCTGTTTGCTTATTCCTTTCCATTTATTATAGCAATCTGGTTCTCTATGGTTTTCATAAAAAATGAATCAGATTACACAAACATTTGAGTTGCATAATTAATGGATATCACGGAGAATATTATTATGGCATTACGGAGAGATAGGTCATTAATCATTACACAATCTTTTTGGTAGCTGGATGTATTAAGAATTGGGTAAATACGCGGCTACATTCCTTACTTCATTTACATAATTAAAAACCTTACCATCCATTACTACCTTTGTTTGCAGCCTGCACTATAGTTTAAATAGGAAACCATCAATAATTTAGTTTAAAAAATAAAAAAATAAAAAAATTCATGAATCCTGATAGTCGGGTTAATGTGTAAATAGTTCTTTTAATCTATTAAATTTTATTTAATACAATTTCCGGTAAAGTGAAATTGTACAATTTCCTTCTATTTTAATATTTAAATTAAAAAAATGTTAGATGACAATTCTTGTATTTTGCATCCGGCTGAGCAGAAAATAAGGAAAAAATAAAAACAGTAAAGACTAAGTCAGATGTTACTGTTAGAATGGAGTAGTGGAGGGGTACATGGCACCAGCTTTGGTGAGGGGAGTCATTGACTGCCTTCCTTTTAGGCTGCATTCACATGTTTTGTGTTCCCCACGGAAACGGACGTGAAATGCCTGTAAAGTGTAACAGGGTTATGAAGGGGGAGATTTATCAAACATGGTGTAAAGTGAAACTGGCTCAGTTGCCCCTAGCAACCAATCATATTCCACCTTTCATTTTCCAAAGCATCTGTTAGGAATGAAAGGTGGAATCTGATTGGTTGCTAGGGGCGACTGAGCCAGTTTCACTTTACACCATGTTTGATAAATCTCCCCCTTCATAACCCTGTTACACATACTATCCACCTACTTTTGGACCACCTTGTATTTAGGTGCAGTTATCTTTTATATTTTATACAGATCAAATCATCAATGAGATATTCCTATTGTTTCTTTTTATAAATAATTTTGTTCAGTCTGTTGGAAAAAGAAAAACAAAACAAACAAAAAAAAACAAAAACAAAACAAACCCTATGCTGTTCTGACATAGCCCAGTCCCACTGTGGAGCACCTCCCAGTAATGGTGTCAGGGCAATAAGTTTCTCACTCAGACAGTCACTGGCTCAGGTGGGACAGGTGTTGAGCAGGAGGGACATGGTGGTAGTGGGGGAACGGGAAAGTTGTAGAATGGAATATTTCTTAAAGATTTGGGATTAGCTTTAGAGCAAAGGAGCAAGTTTATATCAATTGGATAAAGTAGATAATTACGCCCACACAGGGTAGGTTCTTCTTACTAATGTGTGAGAGGTGGGCTTAGAGGGGGGGGGGGCTGCTTACCACTGTGTGGGAGGGGCCTTCTGTAGGAAAGTGACTAGAGGGGACCTTCAGCTCCTTACTACTATACATGGATGGAATTGAAAAGGGTTCCTGCTTACTACTGTGTGGGGATGGAGGCTGAAGGGAATCCTTACCACTGTGTAGGGAGCAGTTGAAGTGTCAGTCCTACTTACTAGTGTATGGGAAGGAGGCTGGAGTGGGAATCTTTCCTAAAACTGGTTGGAAGGGGGCTGATGCAGAGATTACTACTGTGTGGGGAGGGGGTTTTTAGGGGTCCTGCTTGCCACTGTGTGGGGAGGGGGTTGGAGGTGGCCTTGCTTACTACTGTGTGGGTAAGTGGCTCAAAGGGGTTCTGCTTAATCTTATCTACATGGGTGCTGGAGGGGGTCCTATTTACTACTGTGTTTAGGAGAGGGATGTAGGGGGTCCTGCTTAGTATTTTGTGAATTGGGGGTTGGAGGGGGCTATCTTTTTACTATTGTGTGAAAAGTGGGCTGGAGTGAGGACAAGTGTGAATAGTAGCCTCTTAAGGTTTTTTTCTTGTCTCACTACTGTATGGCAAGTTTTCTCCCATTCTTTTGTTAATACTCCTGGAAATGATGGAATAGTTGAATAGTTGATCTAAAAAAGAAAAAGAAAAACAAACAGCATGACTTTGTTGTGTTCATGGTGTTTTTGTAGCTGATAAAGAAGTTTGTAAGAATTGGACTTTATCCCCGGATAGTTCAGTGGATTTGTGGTTGGCTGAAGGAAAGATATCAGAGGGTTCTTATTAATGGTGCGTATTCCAAGCAGCGACTGGTTACACATGGTGGCTGTAAGGCTGTAAATGTTGTGAATTTCACAGGAAAAGAGAAAATCATCTTACTTTTATTCTTTTAGTATTAAGAGCACATAGATAACCTATTGGGCTATGCTCCCGTAGTGGAACATCTGCTTTACTATTGACCCGAAAAATACTTTTACATGTTTTGTGAGCCGTAAAAAATATATATTTTTTTTTTTAAAAAAAGGGCAAACAGGTAAAATACTATGTGAAGTAGAAGCATAGCCTAAAGCTAAATATGCTGCAGTGTGATTTTTTTTTTATGATATGGGGTTGGGGGTTCTATAGTAGGTGGATCGTGGGGTTTGGGTCTAGGGCTGTTATTTAGCTCCAATCTGGTCCTAAAGATGATTGAATAAGTTGACATTTTACAATATTAACAATAGTAATTTATTGAAGCTGATCAAGAGCTCACTCCCTCAAAGGACTTTGGTCATGATATGTTGATTGCATTTATTAAATCAGTGATGGTTATAATTTAAATCTCGTAACCCAATACCTTACCTTTAAATCAATCTCTGGCATAATGTAATGAACGTTACTGCATATCAGCTTATTTAGTATAATAAGTAAAGCCCCTATTACACGGGGCGATGGAGAGGAGCTGTCAGCGCTCGCTTGCTCCTCTTTCCCCACTCGCTGCCACTGCTATTGCGCTTGTCGGCTGCAAGCGAGTGAGTACAGGGGGGCTGTGGGGAGCTGCAGGGGGGGGGGGCTGCCCGGGTGATCGCTTGATCGCCCAGGCAGCCTATAACATATAGCAGCGGTCACTGCTGCTGCCACTCCTATTCCACGGAGAGACAGCAGCAGATCGCTGCTATATTAGTCATTTGTCTTTCAACATGTTGAAAGACAAACAACAGCAACGATCAGCCGACATCGTTCATGTCAGCTGACCGTTGACTTCTATTGCACAAGACGATTATTGGCCGTAATGGCCAATAATCGTCCAAATTAGGCCAATAATCGTCTTGTGTAATAGGGCCTTAAGTTTGTATTAATTGTACATAGAATTTGGTTATTTGTAAAGCTGATTGGACCTTGCTGTAAATAGGCTGTCGATTTAAATCTGAATCAATGACAAGTTCGGCTTCAGCAGAGCGCCAAGTCCAGCTAATGTACTAGTGTGTGAGCAGTGATGCAAAGAACTTCACTGACCAAGGTACTTTTGGGCTGGTGTACAGAAGCTGGCACTCCATTAAAAGACTGTAACTGGCACATCATACAGCATTCCTGCTCAGCGTATGTACCCTGAAGAGCGATGCAAGCATTGTTAAAGAAATTATAGTAGTGTGAACAGTGCCCATCAGTAGAGATGGGTGAACCGAATCACCCGAGCGAGATTCTTTACAAACTTAACAAAAAGTTTGGTACTGAAGCAAACTTTTTGCAAAGTTGGTAACAAGTTTGTGAAGATGGCGGCCGCATAATTTAATCACTTATCAAGGTGATTCTGAGATTACTTTTTGTAACATTTTGTACTTAAGGTTAGTGGTAAATTTTTGGCCACATCCTTACAAATTTTCTTATGAAAAACGCCAGCATTTAAGTAAATTAAAAGGCAAAATTAACTTTTTATTAATTTTAAATATTCAGTGGTCCTCATATGGGTTTAATCATATCATAATTTCATTGTCAGCATTGTTACACATGCGGCGATACCAATCATGTGTACTTTTTTTTGTATCGGGGGACACAGGGATTGTGTGTTTATTTATCTTTAGTGGATTTTTTTCTTCTAGTAGTACAGGTATAGTATATGTCAGATGGCTAGTTTTTTGGTGTTATACAGGAGACTACTAGTCCTGAAAAGGACTTTTGGGGTTGTATGGGCTACTGGCCTGCCTACCTACTTAAACTACTCCCTACACTTATGCTATCCGAATTCCAGCAACTCTCTCCGCTTGCTAAATAATGGCCCAGGCCTATATAGACCCATCTTAATTTCAGGTAGAAGTTGAGATGGCAGAGGCATCCAGCACTTGGGTGGCAGCTGCCCGCCATTACTGTTGCATCTGAGTGCACCCTAATACAGAATGAGACAACAAGAGATACTTAAAAAATTTTTGTCACTGGTCTCCCTGAGCTCAGTGATTGTTGTGTTTTGTTGGTCTATTTTTCATTGCCCCTGTTAGCCAGAATCCTACTCCACACTGACGAGGGGCAACTACCCCAAAACGGCTGCCTGTGGATTGATGCCTGCCTTGGTAAACCCTTGTCATGTCGCAATACTCACCACAGAGTTAGACTTTGACAACCCTGGTATTTGCCTATTTTTGTTTCAATACTCGTAACCGAGTGGGACTTAAGGGGCTATTATAAGGGTGGTTTGGTGATTTCCCCACTGGAAGTCACCACCTTGGCAATAGGTTTTCCTCCCCTGGAGGATATCTGGCTATTCTCGTGTTTTGAGACTCGTAAGTAATGCTCCACAGACCCCTCTTTTGCATATTTAAATTTATAGGGGGCAATGTATCAATGGAGACTCTTCAGACTTTTCTGTCGCTGGTCTCCCTGAGCTCAGCGATAGTTGTATTTTGTTAGATACTGTAAATTACATTTTCATTAATCTTAGTATTCACATTGTAAAACCTCTAATGGTCAATCACATATACATGTAAGGCAAGACCAATAAGGACTACACAGCTATACACTGTCCTGCAGCAAAGACCAGTAAGGACTATACAGCTGTAGGCTATGTTCATGCTTGGTTTAATTAGTTGCACAGCAGGGCACTTGGTTGCATAGCAACTGCCTGCTGGCCTGCTGCATTCAGGACGTTACTGCAGCTAATACCTCTGTATCGGCTGCAGGAACGTTCTCTATTTACAATTGACTTATGGACACCGTCAGGTGTGCTCGCAAATCAATTAATCACAGCACATTACATTGTGTGGACAGCTATAATTTCTGGCCGGAAATAGTAGGCAAGTACATTATTTTAACACCCGTTTGAAAGACTGACCTGCAGCAAAAGACCACATTTATAGAAGGGGATTTAAGGGTAAAAATAAGAGGGTTCTTTGGGGCCCTTTTACATGGGTGGTGTGTTGCTTGGAACTAGAGATAAGCAAACTTACAAAATTGCCTATCGCTGTATCAATGTTTTTAGGGCAGTCTTTAGGCTGAATCCACCTTTTCTAGGCAGCGTGAGCCAAAAGTTCAAGTTCATGTGAACCAGAACTCACCTTTACTTGAAGCGCTCAATTAGTCAATAATCGGCCTGTGTAAAATTGCCAGAAATCCGCCGCAGAGTAATCAAATGCCCACTCATTGGCTGATTTGATCTCTTGTGCTGTAAAAATGAACATCTTTATTGTCCGCACATTTCTCTGCTTGTTAACGGCCGAAAGAATGATACAGCGATCACTCGTGCTTCCCAGCCGCACAGTTTGACATGATGTATTGTCCTGTTAATGGTGGTCCATATATTTTATTCCACCTGGGTAAAGTACCTCTATCAGGTATCACACAAAGGGATGAAGATGCTTATTTGTATGTCCACACTAGGTGTCGCACTGTTTCTATGTATTTACTTATATGACGGTAATGCGTTAACTTTTGTTGTAGCTTGAATCCTTCAGCTCATGTGAAAGTTCCAATTTTATTGTACCAAAACTTAAAACAATTGCAACCATCCTTTAGGGTACACCTTGTCCTCGCCAGGCATCCTTCTTCAGGTATTTTCTAAACAGACCATTAGGGTATGTTCACATTAAGCAAAATTGGCAGAATTCTCAACCAAGGAATCCCACCTGCCTCAGTGTCAAACAGTGTCTCTATAGGAGGGCTTGCGCACCTCCTCTTCCGCCGCTTTCTGCTCAAAGAATTGACAAGTCAATTTTTTGAGTGGAGAGGAAAGACGCGCAAGCCCTCCCATAGCTCAGCTGCAGAATCCCGCCGATGTTGCCCAGTGTAAACATACCCTTAGACAGCAACCCTTGGGAGTGGCCAAAAGTTAGACTGGAGTACTTTCAATGATATCACCAAACTGCATAAAGGCAGAAGGGTCATTACATTTGACACATAAAAGTAATAATGAAATACTGTATGCAAAGGTAAAAAAAAAAAAAAAAAAAAAGTCTTTGTGCTCCTCATCTTCTTTGTCTTAGTTTTTTGTGTTTTAGCGCAGTATATGTTGAAAAGATGATGTGTTGAGGTTCTTCGTTGTTAAAGGGCATCTCTAAGGCAAATAAATATAATTTTGCTAGTAATAAGCATCTTGATATCCTTTTCTCGAGTTTGCGAAAAGTTCAGATTTGGAATAATGTAGCGGTGAGCACCCACATGCAAAAGTTTTCTTTCCTTTTTTATATTCTTGACATTTTGAAAGCGTTTCCTATTGTACTAATGCATTGCAGAGAAAATACTTCATTTTGTCTAACCTTTGTTATTCATGCTCATTGATTTTCCACCTTTGCTTCCATGTTCTAACTGTTTCCCCGAGGTTTTTTATCTGTGTCTCCTCTAATCTCAGCTTTGTGACTATCCCCTTGACTGCTTCGCTGTGAACCTGCACTGCCTCGAACCGTAGTACCTCTAGATCACTTCTCTATGGGTCAGTGCTGTCATTGCTGAACTTTACTCAATGTTTTATCTCTATCTCTTTCTTTATTCGCCATTCTGTTATCATTCCTCAAGTTACCTCTGTTCATTCTTGTGGTTAATGTGGTCTGTCTACAAGACCTATTCTTTGTCTATTCAATTTTTCTTGAGTATACATTACAGCTGTGCTGTTTACGATGTTGAGTTCCATAAAATAATTGTTACATGATGTAATATGTCAGACAGTATTGTCTACAACATCTATACAATACTATTTTTTTTCCATTTCATTGCTTTATTTTGTCTTGTGTTCTTTAAACTGAACCATCAAATACTTGAGAAAAAAAAAACAACATAATTCTTAAATTCCCCCAAATCTTGACACTTAGACTTTTTTCACATGTTTTGTAAATGTATCCGTAATTGCAACAGACAAATTTTGGGCTCATTGATTTCACACCATCCATAGTCTTATGGATCTGCAATCTGTACCGCAAAAAATAAATAAAAAGGAATTGTCCTAGTATGGGCCGTGATTGTGGCATCGGTTCTCCTATAGAAGTCTATGGGAGTGGACATAATAACTGCTGATCCATAATTTTTGCGAAAGAAATGTCCGTAACGACTGCAAAAACTACGGATCACCATAATTTAATTATCACCTTCCAATTTTTTGTGGATCTGCAAAAAAGAAAATCGGATTATGGATACATTAGAGACACAATTTTGGGCGGATTACTGTGGCCGATAACAGACATAACACACGGTCGTGAAAAGTGACTGAACATGTGAATGCGGCCAAACACATCAAAATTCTTTCGTTTTATTAAGCCACTATCAGCAGATGGATACAACAAGCTCTAGTGAAATACTATCAATGCATCCATTGGATACGGTAAGTGATAAATGTCGGAATCCTCCACTTATCTGACATTTATGACATGTCCTATATAGAGTTACAAAAAAGTCAATGGCTGGAATACTTTGTCACTCATGTACCGTGGTACTGGGGGAGGGAGCGATCTCTTGTGGTCGCAGACATAATGTTTCCTGAGGATACAAGAGAGTTTGACAGAGTGGGAGCCAATAACTCCTCACTATGTCAGAAGCACTCACACTTAAAGGACCCACTGCACAGGGGCCCAAAGTAGCAGAAGGGACCCTGGATTACTGGCATGAGGGTCTCAGGGTATATGGGAGAGTTTCCGACCTGCAAGCTGCCGGCCCAGGGATGGCTGTATGAACCACCTATATCACAATACTGAACCTAAAACCTCCCGGGCAAAATCAAGCTGCTGATTAGTAAAAAGATAAATAAACTGTACTAAACTGCATTACTGCATTGAGAAAGCACTATGGCCAAGATGCAATAAAACCTTTTATGTGCAAATTTATAATAGACAGTCTTTATGCGTGACATTTATCAGTGGCGCAGCCTGATAAATCTGAAGACGGGCCGAAGGGCCGTATTACACAGCCCAATATTCCCGATGAGAGAGCATCTATCTGCTAGAGCCTATCAGGGTATGTTCACACTGAGTAAATCAGGCAGAATTCCGCAACGGAACTTTCCGCTGCAGAATCCCGTCTGTCTTGGTGTTTCACAGCTTGTCTATGGGAGGGCTCGTGCCCCTCCGCTGCCGCTGCTCTCCGCTCCAAGAAGTGACATGTCACTACTTGGAGTGGAGAGTGGCGGCAGCAGAGGCGTGGGAGCTCTCCCATAAACAGGCTATGGCACACCGAGACAGGCGGGATTCTGCAGCGGAAAGTTACGCTGCGGAATTCTGCCTGATTTACTCAGTGTGAACACATCCTAACACGCCTCGACTATTGTGCAGCAAATGCTGCACAGACATTGCCAGAGACAGTCAATGCAGCTGCCAGGCAGTGACTGGCTGCTCAGTCAATCACTGACTAATATGGGACAGCACGAGGGTAGCGATTGGCAGAGACCGGCTCAGAAGTTCCAGCGGCGGCTACGGGCAGCAAGCAGAAGCTAGAAGAACACCGGGAAGCGTAAACAGGCATGTAAAAGTGTTTTATTTTTTTTTTAAGTCAGCAGCCATTGGTGGCCGTTAAAAGACGATGATAAAAGGCTGATGATCGTTTCTTAGGCTGATTGTTGTCTTTATAATCTGCCGAATCAGCCTTTTTGGGCACATTATCATTCTGTGTAATAGGGCCATAAGTTTAGATCAACTATTTGTTCGCTTAAAGTGCGACAGAATTTTGGGCATCTTTGGGCCAAATTTTAGCGCATCTTTTGGTGTGCAGTGTCACGCCTCAGACCACATGGGTTCACACTAATTATTATGGTCAGTATTTTTAGCATAAACCAGGAAGTGAAGTTGATACAGAGAAAAACTATAATGGAAAGATTTGCCCCCTTTTCTGTGTTTCGTATCCACTCCCGGTTTTGGTAAATAAGCTAAAAAATTAGGACCAAATAGTGACAACAACGCTACGATGTGCGTAAACCCTTAGTGAAGCAAGTATTATATCATCTATAGAAATATCATCTCTTCATTATCCAATAATCTGACGGCGCTGCTTCGAACAGAAGAAAAGAGAACCAGGAAAAAGACAAAAGCAATACAAAATTAGAAAATCGTTTCTAGAAACTGCTGGTGAACCATGATGTGACATGTAATTAGTGTTTCATTTATAACTACGTGATTTTATTTCCCTGCATTATTTATGTTACGTGAATCATTATCTAGATGAAGAAAAATTTTAATTAATTGTTCCTTTCGGCAGGATGGTCATAAATACCGAGACCCCGACCCATTAGGTAATGCTACAATGTCTCATCATAATGGATTAAGGACCATTTTATTAACAGTCTTTGGTCACTAATTAGAGAAGCGATGCTTTTTCATGAAGAAATCTCATTATTCTTTGCATTTCTCCATAGCTGCTATTGTTCCAATAAGCACTGATCACCGGCTCCCAGAGGCGTCCGACGGGAAATGATGAGTATCTGAATATCATTAGGTATCAGTTCACAAGATTTCTAAACATTTGAAAAAAATCCCTTTAAAAATTCTAAACTTTTTTTTTTCCTTTCCCAAATTTACCTTAAAAACTGTCTCTAAATTATCAGACTTTTTAGACTATAAAATATTAGCTGAAATAACTTTTATTGTACTATTATTAAGATTCTGTCTTGAACGCTTGCAAACAGCGTTGCTGACACAAGTTCATTGTTCTCAATACTTACAAAAATGTTCTTAGACTTTAGTCATATTCATCGTTCATTAAGGTTTCCTGCGGTATGTACTACTCCCCTCCTAGGGCATTGATAACACTACAAAAGCTTTCAATGCACACCAGAATTTATTGATGCTAGCGCAGAATGGAAAACAGTCAGTAATAATGCAGAGCGCCAATAATTATGCTTTTAGTTTCTTTTGTCCTACAGAGAAATTTGGCACTTCAGGAATAAAAGAGAGGTTTTTATTAACTTTTAATGACGGTCACGCTGTTCTAGTAAACTAGCAGAATTATGGATGGTATTCTGCTGTCATTATTACTTTTTTATTTACTATTGAATATTAAAGGAGAAGTCCGGCGTTTTCTAAAATGTGGCAGCGGCAGGTGGGGGGGGGGGGTGCGGCGGGTGGATTGATTACAACTGGGAACTTACCTCTCCCCGTGCTCGTAGTGAGCGGCAGGATTGGCCTCAGGACTTCTGCTGGGCTCCGGGATCTCTGGCACTGACAAGTCACGACTTGGCTGATGGACTGAACTCTCAGACAGTCAGTTGCTGGGCGAGACGCCTTTCCAGTTACTGATTGGCTGAACAGCCAGTCAATCAGCTGGGACAGGCCTTTCCCTTGTGACGTCATCACAACACGGGGGAAAATACCTTCTGGTGGAGACGGCCTTTAGGCCTACGACGGCCACAGGGAGAGGTAAGTTGTAATCAATTTTCCCCCTGCCGATTGCCGCATTTTAGAAAACGTCGGAATTCTCCTTTAAGAAATGCTATCCTCACATTGAACACATTTTATTATTTCCAACATATTAATAAAGATGGACACAGATAACTGAAGGTTCCTGTGAAAGAACAGTATACAGCACCTTTGATCTTGAACAGCACAAACTAGAGAACTTCTTCTTGTCTCTTCAGCACGAGACAGTAACTGAGAAACAACTTTTACATTCCAAATCTTAGATCAGGCAGTAGAAAGCATATAAGGTCACAGTGATCTATCTATCAATCTATCTATCTATCTATCTATCTATCTATCTATCTATCTATCTCCTATCTATCTATCTATCTATCTATCTATCTAATATCTATCTATTATCTATCTATCTATCTCCTATCTATCTATCTATCTATCTATCTATCTATCTATCTCCTATCTATCTATCTATCTATCTATCTATCTATCTATCTATCTATCTATCTATCTATCTCCTATCTATCTATCTATCTATCTATCTATCTATCTCCTATCTATCATCTATCTATCTATCTATCTATCTATCTATCTATCTATTATCTATCTATCTATCTATCTATCTATCTATCTATCTATCATCTATCTATCTCCTATCTATCTATTATCTATCTATCTATCTATCTATCTATCTATCTATTATCTATCTATCTATCTATCTATCTATCTATCTATTATCTATCTATCTATCTATCTATCTATCTATCTATCATCTATCTATCTCCTATCTATCTATCTATCTATCTATCTATCTATCTAAGAAATTCAGAGTGAATGCAGCACTCGTGTAGCGATGAATGTGGTGCCAAGCGGTATATACCAGTGACCACCCGGTATAAGTTATATAAAGAGTGCTGCGGTATTCTTCTGATTTATCTATCTATCTATCTATTCAAAGATAGTCCACGGCACACCCGAGTGACGGTGAAAAACTTCAAGGCTTTTATTTACAGCAATTCATAACACAGCACTCCAAAGACGCGACGTTTCTGCAGCCTCGCGCTGCCTTTCTCAAGGCGCGAGGCTGCAGAAACGTCGCGTCTTTGGAGTGCTGTGTTATGAATTGCTGTAAATAAAAGCCTTGAAGTTTTTCACCGTCACTCGGGTGTGCCGTGGACTATCTTTGAATATATACCTGTGGTTCTGGTCAAAACTTCGAACCGCTGGCACCCACCTTCTACAGAGCGGTGCTGCTTACTCTGTCTTACTTCTATCTATCTATCTATCTATCTATTATCTATCTATCTATCTATCTATCTATCTATCTAGGCAATTTATGAGCCGAAAATTGCCTAGAAAATCAGACCAACTTCCATAAGAAAAACTTCCATTGGTTTGTCTGCTTCCCATGGTACATTCTGTTGCTCTAAATTAACCAGGTAAGCAATCCTCACCCACCTCGCCATCCACACAAGAATATAAGATTCACCGAAGTAGGCCCCCATCTTCCCTTGTGTCAACAACAAACTATGATCTACATAGGCGCTCTGACCTTTCTGCAGCTATGTAGCCTCATGCGCAGTAATATGTGATGCACTGTGTGTTCTGACACTTTGTATAATAGCTGACATTTACTTTCTTAGGAATATGGACTGCAGCGGCTCTTTCATCAGATCGCAGCAGGCAAGCATCATAAACCTTGGGCAGATGTGCCTTGGGCACCTATGATTATGGCACTGGTTCATAAGTTGTCCTTTTAGGCACTAACCCCTACACATGGATAAAGGTCCTTTTAGGTGTGCCTGCAATCCAATTCATTGAAAACAGTGGCCGTTCTCTGCAAAAAATAGCACACTGTAACCATGTTGCTGGGAATTGTTTTTAACCATGTTACAGTGGATAATCCAGGGGCGTAGCGAGGGGGAGGGCAGGGGGGCAGCTGTCCCGGGCGCATAGACCAGGGGGGATGCCATCACAGGGAGCAGGGAGAGAAGGATCACAGTGGATGAGGCAGCCTGGAAGCGTCCTGCCCTCTGTCAGTGTGGGGAGACAGGAGACGATTTTTACATGATCAAAAAAGGGTATTTCCCATACTGTACTGTCTCCTGGCTGCTGTTTACCTATAATTTGCGCGAAATCTCTGCATTTTTACTGAGATTTTGCGCAAATCAGGGCTAGAACACAGCCAGGAGACAGTCCAGCAAAGTTACTGTGTAGATGGTGAAGAACCTTGACATGTGACTATGATGTCACCGCAGGTCCTGTGTGTACACTGCACTATGGAGGAGGAAGAAAGGAAATACAGGTGTGTGGAAAGGGGAGGATAATCAGGGGTGCCAAGTCTGGGGAGGGGGATGAAGGGTGCCCAGTTTGGGGAGGAGGGTGAAGGGTGCCCAGTGTGGGAAGAAGGGTGAAGGGTGCCCAAAGCTGCCTGATAATCATTCTTCATAAAAACATTTAAGGTAGACAGTAAATATGACATTATGTATCTCATATTGTGAACACCACACTAGTGCTGCCAGTAGAGATGAGCGAATCACGCATCTAAACAATCGCTCATCTAAACTTCATAAAATATATGTATATATATATATATATATATATATATATATATATTATATACCAGCAGTGAAGGGACAACATGCCCCCCCTTGTTTACTGTGTACACAAGGGGGGGGGGCACCAAATTGAATCTTTGCCCCGCGTGCAGGAGAGCCTAGCTACACCTCTGGGTGGATGCATATATTTGTGTCCATACAAGTTGTTTTCCGGTCTTCTCTATACTGGTGTCTAAGGCTACGGTCACACTTAGTGTCACAGAACGGCCGGTGTCAGTGAAGTTTATTCCGGCCAGCATCCATGTGCGCCTGCATCCCAATTCACTATTGCACACAATGGAAAGTGCGGCCAGAGCCATTGTCCACTGTGTGCACTGTCAGGGCTGTGTGGTCGCTATTCAATGAATAGCGGCAGCACAAAACTAACATGTCACTAGTAGAGATGAGCGAACCTGGAGCATGCTGGAGTTGATCCGAACCCGAACTTTCTGCATTTGATTAGCGGTGGCTGCTGAAGTTGGATAAAGCCCTAAGGCTATGTGGAAATCATGGATATAGTCATTGGCTGTATCCATGTTTTCCAGACAACCTTAGAGCTTTATCCAAGTTCAGCAGCCCCAGATAATCAAATACCGAACGTTCGGGTTCGGATTGACTCGAACCCAAACCCGGTTCGCTCATCTCTAGTCACTAGGGATCCCGACCAGAGTGTATACTATGTGTATACACCCCGTCCGGGATCCCAATCCGTATTAATCACGGCCGTTGTTGCAGTTTGCAAAAATGGCCGTCAGTTTTTTCTTTTTTTGTATGCTGTTCCTTCAGGGGAGGTTTAAGGTTGCGTTCACACATACAGGATCTGCAGCAGATCTGCAGAAGATTTGATGGTGCAGATTTGATGCTGTGTTCAGTTATTTAGATGAAATCTGCTGCAGGTCTGCTGTGGATCTGCTGCTGATCCGCAGCAGAAAATCCGCTGTGGATCCGGTACGTGTGAACGTACCCTAAAGGAAATATACAAAAATTAGAATGGAAAAATATAAAACACTTTACAATTGAGGCGGGGAGTGCTTGCAATTGTCTACATTTCCCACATTCCCCGCATTTGTAATGTGTTTTGCATAAACCTAATAAATTTTTTCGTTCAAATTTTTGTATATTTTGTTTAAACATACCCTGAAGAAGCGAAATATAAAAAAAAATACAACTGTTTGGTCATCAATTATTCAAGCAATATCCGTGCATGTTTGCTCAACACTACGGGTGTCACCTATTACTCTACTTGTCTTTTTCAACATGGACAGAAGAGGAAGTCTTGCCGTAATAGACAGTAAGTTTAGACAGTAAAATGGAAAACTGGAAAAAAAAATATTGTTAAAAATATATATTTCATTATTTACATATATGTCATTTTCTGATGAAATTTTCCCTGTAAAAAAAAAATAAAAACAAAAAAAACCTTATATATATATATATATATATATATATAAAAACCTTCTAATAGGCATATAGTACCGGCACTACTCACTGGACACAGGTGGATTATCAGACTAACATGTCTTGAAGCTTAGGGAAAAATGTCTCGCCCACGGGGTGCTCCCCTTTAGAAAATAGACGGTATTTAAACAAATCTATATTAGCGGAAAAAAAAGATGCGGGGGCACTCACTGTTTAGATGCGTAGACTTTATTTCATGTGTGCTTTAAAATACAGCAGGTAACATCTGAAGCGGGTGCAGACGCCAAACACTATACACACGAGCTATGACAGCTGTTTCACGCGCATGCGCGCTTCGTCGCATGCGCGTGAAACAGCTGTCATAGCTCGTGTGTATAGTGTTTGGCGTCTGCACCCGCTTCAGATGTTACCTGCTGTATTTTAAAGCACACATGAAATAAAGTCTACGCATCTAAACGGTGAGTGCCCCCGCATCTTATTTCTCCGCTAATATAGATTTGTATATATATATATATATATATATATATATATATATAAGCACCGGAGAAAAATAACAAAATGATATTTTTTCGGCTTATATGTAATAATTGCTGCGTTCATACGTTGATTCCTTATATGAGCTCAACAATTCCCTTGCAGCTTGCATAGGTTTTAATAAATCACTAGCACATTAAGTTTCTTATTGCCAGACCATAAAGTGCTAATTGCTTCATAATTGCCAAATATGCTAATTAATGCTTTCCTCGGGGCACTTTAAATAAACCAGCACTCCGAGAGGAAAAAAAAAAAGGCGAAAAGAAAAACACAAACACAAAAAAACCCAACAATGTCAGGCGGAATTGGCTCAATTTATATATTTAATAACCCTTTATTATTTCAGTCTTAAAACAAGTCGATTGATACAAAATACTCCAGAAAAAAATTAACAAAAGCCAACACAGATATTAGTTTGTTTATCAACAGTTTAAGCCCTTTGTTGAAAAGGAACATTTACTCTTAGTCAAAACCGGGAGCTGAACGTCTCTGCCAGGGAAAAAAGGAGCAGTAATAACATAATTACTGAATGCAAATGATTGCCATTCCTACACGCTCACTTAGCTCTTGGGACTTCGCTCTTCATTGCTCTGCTGAGCTTGGGTTGACAAAGAAAGAGTCAGAGTAAATACCAGGGCATGGGAAGACATTTCAAAAAGAATATTTATGGTGGACATTGCTGTAATGTATATTTCCTATAAAAACAATGATAGTCATTTATATAGCAGGGTGTCTTTGTTAACGATAGCGCTGCACTTTACATGAATGGGCCAGGGGTAATAGGAGATTTCAAAAAGCTACTGTCACTTTAAGGTCTAGTTCTTAAAGAGTCTTTATCGTTAAAATAACCTATTGTGATCAAAAGATATAGTCTGGGAAAGAGAGCGGAGGCCGAGCCATCCACTGCTCGGCTGCTCCCTAGTTTCAACCATGTAGCCTCATAGACTTAGACATAAGTACTAGAGATGAGTGAACCTGGAGCATGCTCGAGTCAATCCGAACCCGAACTTTCGGCATTTGATTAGCGGTGGCTGCTGAAGTTGGATAAAGCCCTAAAGCTATGTGGAAAACATGGATATAGTCATTGGCTGTATACATGTTTTCCAGACAACCTTAGAGCTATATCCAAGTTCAGCAGCCCCAGCTAATCAAATGCCGAATTTTCGGGTTTGGATGGACTCTCTAGTAAGTACCGTAGTGATCACGGCCGTTGTTGATCAGGGCCGTGATTACTACAGTACTTACCTAGTGCTGCAGGCTGAGGGAATCCCGACCAGAGTGTGTACACATAAGGGGACACGTATGAAAAGGCGCAAATGCCTTTTTTAGGAGCAGTTCGGCCAAATCGGTGGAAAAATATTCACAAAAGGTCTTTGGGCCAATCTGCGCCACCTTCGCCAGTGGGGCGGAGAGGGGACGTTACCGGGGGTGTGGCAACACACAGAGGGGAGCGGCCTCTGCGTGCGCCACATTTATCATTTTTCTGGGGGAAAAATTATACTAAAACCTACGCCAACTCTAAACTGGCGTAGGTTTCAGATTATTTGCATGGACGGGCTCCATGCATACGGGATTTCTCTACATAAATCCCCTGAGCTCTGGCGCTGTAGGGACATTTGTAAGTCCGGCGTAAAGAACGCCGGACTTCATAAATGTCACCCATAGTATACACTCAGGCTGGGATCCCTAGCGGCGCCACAAAAAACTGACATGTCAGTTTTCTGAGGCTGCTATTCAGTGAATAGCGGCTGCACAAAAACCCTGCCAGTTCACACAATGGAGCATGCGGCTTTGGTCACACGCTCCATTATGAGCATCAGGGAATTTGGATGCGGGCGTGCACCAATGCGCCCGCATTCGAATTCAGCAACAGTACTGAGGTACCGACCATAATAATTTTTTTTAGACACCAGACGTTCTGTGACCTGGCCGGGTCACGGAACGGACGGTGTCATACAAAGTGTGAACATAGCCTTATGTAGTAGTAAAGTACAGTTCAAGCACTATTTTTATTTTATTTTTTAAACAAAAATCTTTATTCCATATGCCTTTTCACAGCTGGGATAAAGACTTGACAGCTGAAACGCGTCGTAAAGTGTGTATTTTATAAAGAATTTGGAATGATGAATATTGTTTTTTACTTGGAGAGTAGTGATGGAACTTTTTTTTTCTTTTTAATTGCATGTCCATGGGTGGATCCTATGCCCTTCTCCCCCAGAACAATCATTAGAAGCTATGAAGACTTTCTGATATATCTGCGTAATTATGGTTAAACGGTGTTGAACTTCATGCCCTCATAGACTAACATTATCGGGATCAGCTGACCAGGAGATACAGCTGGGGTGTGGATCGTACTGCTGCTACTCTCTCCCGGACTATATCTTCTGATCACAGGTCTCAGCAGTGAGACCACTTATTATCAATAACTTTTGACTATGACTTGTCTAAAGTTTTTTTTTTTGTTTGTTTTTTAATGACAGTGACTCTTTAAAAGACCAGGGAACACAGCCTTCCATTTGGGGAGAACTTGTACAAAAGTTGCTGATTAGTGGTTAGTACTTTTGTAGTACCTCCCTCTTTAGAGGAGGTGGGCAATGATTTAACACAGATGATGCATGGAGGAGACTTGTAGACTTGAAAAGAGCTGGCAGAAAAGATTGTATAGGCATATTGTAGTAGCCAAAGGAAAAACCTGAAGCCGGGGGGCCATAGTGCAAAATCTGCCCCTCAGTTATAATGCTTCATATATAATACTCATATGGGCAAGAGGAACTTGGGCCTGGGTGCAACCATATCCTCTACATCCCCCATAGCTGTGCCCCTGGTCATAGCCAATGGATACATCTTTCTCAGAGACTGAACTACCCTGTTAGTTGTAAGCTATTTAAGAAGAAATCCTGCTTAAAATGGTGATTAGGGCAAATGTATCACTGAATAATCATTTGGTTGCCCATTTTAACGTTTTCATAGTAAAATTAAAGGAATAGGCTACGATCGCACAACTTTTTTTTCGTTTTTCATTGGTCGTCATTTTGCGGTGAAATGACCGGTATTATTTCAAAACAGCGTCCGTTATTCCACAAATAACGGCTGTTGTTTTAAAATAACTTCTGTCATTTGACCATGATTTGACATTGGGGGAGATTTATCAAAGGGTGTAAAATTTAGACTGGTGCAAAATGCCCACAGCAACCAATCACAGCTCAGCTTTCCTATCAGTACTGCCTAAAGCTGAGCTGTGATTGGTTGCTGTGGGCATTTTGCACCAGTCTAAATTTTACATCCTTTGATAAATCTCCCCCATTATGTGATCGTAGCTGTACGGTGCAAAGGTTAGACTTCAAACCAGCTTTGATCCAAGAGTAAATGCATGGCATGTTGTTATTAGCCTTCAGTCTGCCCACTGTCGATAAAAGGGTTAATTATTTTCTGCTAATGCTATATACTGTACACCCTCACATTCAGGCTCGCACACTCATCCGAAAACATAGAAAAATATAGTCTTTTTTTAAAACTGTATATTTACATTATTTAACAATAAGGTTAATGCCTATGTATAGATAGCATATAAAATGAACACAGTTATCAAATCTAGGATGAATGGAACCATTTGTTAGGCATTTTGCTTTTCATTAATACCACAAATTATCCAAGTTTTCTCAATGCAAAAGCATTCTTTACTCCTTAGGCTAGGTTCACACTACGTATATTTCATTTAGTATTGTGGTCCCCATATTGCAACCAAAACCAGGAGTGGATTAAAAACACAGAAAGGCTCTGTTCACACACTGGTGAAATTGAGTGGATGGCCGCCATATAACAGTAAATAACGGCCATTATTTCAATACAACAGCCGTTGTTTTAAAATACCATCAAATATTTGCCATTAAATGGCGGCCATCCACTCAATTTCAACATTGTGTGAACAGAGCCTTTCTGTGTTTTCAATCCACTCCTGGTTTTGGTTGCTATGAGGACCTAACATGAGGACCAAATACAGCCTCAAATTTACATAGTGTGAACCCAGCCTTAAAGTGTAATTTAATTTTTCTTTCTTTTTTTTTTTTGCAGAAATCAATAGTACAGGCGAGTTTAAGAGACTTTGTAATTGGGTTTATTAGCCGAGAAAGACATTTTTATCATGAAAAAGCAGTTTGACGCTCTCTCCCTGTCTTCATGGTTCCCTTATGGAGAAGGGAGGGGTGGAGGGAGATGAGGCACCAAAACAGGACAACAACGAGTTAATTTACAGCAACATCGCAGAGTTATCTCCTCTAAAGTCAGAACTGACCTCTCTGACCTCTGAATACCGGCTTTCACACAGGTTCCACTGTGTAATCCTTTATTCTCTGCTCTCCGTCGGCGACTAATCTCCCTCCTCCCCTCTCCATAGAACAGACAGGGTCCAACTGATGTAAAAGAGTTTACATTTCCTGATAATGAGCAGTGAATGAGGGAGGGGGGGGGACCTGGGGAAAGTGTTTTTGAATGCAGATAATGGCATATTTGCCTAATAAACCCAAATACAAAGTTTCTTAAAATCGCTTGTACTACTGATTTCTGCAAAAAGAAAAAAAAAAGCGACGTTGACACTTTAACACCCATTTGGAAGAGCGAATCTTGAACACATTTCATTCTAAGAACATTGGACGACTCTTAATAACACTGTCAAAATTATGGATGAGTATTTTTCCAACTAGGCCTAATTCCGAGAGTTGTATCGGTGTTTAACAGTCCCCGTTCCAGATGTAACAGCTGGACCAGTAGATATTTTACTGAGCCAGATTTACAGCAGCATAGATCCCAATGGTACCATAAATTTGCTTCAGTAGAACCACAGTTGATCTGGGATTTGCATACAGATTACAGACTGTTAAACACAGGTACCACATTAACATCTAAATGAGGCCTAATGCTAACTTTAGAGAATAATGTAAGATGGCAAATGGATGGCATAAGCGTCTCATCTGTGATAAATAATATTCTTTAAATATTCCGCAACAGTTTTTTTTCCCCCGCAAGCTCGGGTTGGGTGGTGAGGGTGGGAGGTTTGGGGCATAATCTTGTTTTCTTCTTGTTATCGTAAGTGATCCTGTAATATTTATTGTTGGGGCGGTGTCCCCTGGTGCTGTAATTTTTTTCATTTTTCCTTTTTTCTTTTAAAAAATGTAAATAAAAATTGAAATAAAAAAAAAAATATTGGGCAATCGTGTTGCAGCCTTATACAGCCAGAACGAGTTTTTGTTTCCATGTTCGGGCCCATTTGTATGTCTATAGTATTAGGACTATTTCCCATGTGCAAAAACTGCATGAACTAGCACCCTAAGTTGTGTTTCTAAAATCTCCAAATTAAATGCAAATAAAGATTGTTTGTAAATATTGAAATTGTGCTCTGGCAATATATTGTAGTTCTTACGTATGTGCTCATGCAAGAAACCTCATCATGCCCAATCATGTTGGTTCATGTGGCCATAAAAAAAAAAAAAACACTATAGGGTCCACCGCTACCACCTAGTCTCCTTCTTGGTGGATAGGTTTGCTTGGGAAGCATGAGTGTATTACATTGTGACATCACATCCAATCAATGAGTGCCAATTTGATTGCATTGCAGCACACGACTTAAAGGGGTTCTCCAGCGCTATAAAAACATGGCCACTTTCTTCCAGAGACAACACGGCTCTTGTCTCCAGTTCAGGTGCAGTTTGCAATTAAACTCCATTTACTTTAACGGAACTGAGTAGCAAAACCCCAACCAAGCTGGAGTCAAGAGTGGGACTGTCTCTGGAAGAAAGTGGCCATGTTTTTGTAGCGCAGGATAACCCCTTTAATGCAGTTGCTAGGTGCTAAGGTCTCCAAAATTCTTAACCTGCCAGATTTTTGATCACAAGTTTAATGCAGCATTAAGGCTATTGTTCACCTTATATAAAAACAATGGCCATTTTTCATAACAACGACCGGTTTTATGAAATATGGCCTTTCTACATAGTGTGAACATAGCCTTACCATAATACAGTAGAATGTGACAGAATCCTGCATGTCTGCAAATCCAAAATAGTCTCATGCAGTGTATGGCCATGTTCACACAACGTCAAAAAAAGGTGCCGATTTCGATAAAAAAAAAAAACGTCAGTTTTTGTCGCAATCATTGAAGTCAATGGGAAGACGGATGTTTAATGCACACAATGCATTGAATAACCGACGTTTTTACCGCGGATGTCAAAATAATGAACATGATCATTATTTTCGGCCGTCTTTTGCAAACAGGGGACTTTTTTATTAGTTGTTGACCACAGTTTTTCTTTTGTCACCGTTCTTTCTCCGTTTTTACTATTAAACTCAATGGGCTTTTCAATTAAGTCCAATTAGAAACCAAACTAGTATAATGTGCAAACAGCCTTCATTGCACTACGGGGAGGCCAGACAGCTAAATTACATCCATTATTTTAGACTCAAAATGACGGATGTTATTTTAAACGGAGCTGAAAAAAACGCTGTGTGAATATAGCCTCCGATGAAAAATCACTGATGTTCACACAACGTTTTTCTTAGTCGGAATTTTTTTTTTTTTAAATGAAGGCCGTTAGTAATGACTGTGATGATTATTTACGTTCACCATTATTAAATAATGTCCTTCATTTTAAAAACAACAGCCATTATTTTACCTGTATGGGGACAGAGCCTGAGGCTGCCGTCACACACGTTTTTTCTGCTTTGTTTTTAGATCACCACTGCACTATTTTTTATAAAGCTGGTGGCACATGGAGAAACCATGTGTCACATATTCTAATGTGTTAAAAACTGCTTGTTCTGCTTCTGCTTTGGCCGGGTGATCACTGATAGGTGTAAGTCACTTACAAAAGAAATGTTACAGCTTGTCTGGCCCGCAGAAATGGAGATCACATGACCTTTGTCTCAGAAGGGAGGGGGAGAACAGAGGAGTGGAGACAGAGTGGGGCAGGCATTGAGGGTTTTCAGAAGCTTCAGAAGCTTTTTTTTATGTCTCACCATTAATGGGAAGTACTTGTATCGCATGATGCAAATGTTTTAGAAACTACACCTGTTTTTACCCACAAACTCAATGAAGAAATGAAAAATGACAGCAATGTGCATAAATGATTGCATAATACTGAAATCTGCAAAGAGTATAGCGAGCGGTTCCCTGCTAATTGAAAGAAAATTTATATCTGCCTTAAAGTGACAACTAAACCTCAAATTTAATAAAACAACAACAACAAAATAATGTATGAAAATTGGTCAGTGGGTGAGAAATCCAGTCCAGAGGGCAGAACTAAAGACAGGGGGGCAGGAGGAAGAAGGAGGTGAGGCATTGCAGCACAGTACCAGGCGGATTTTGGATGATACAACCGGGATGGACTTTCCATTAGTAAATGAACGGTACCACTGGTTTAGGGATGGGCGGGTTGGTGAGTAAAGATTTAATTTAAATGGATTTTTTTCCCCCACTGGTGGATCGCTGTCATACTTGGAACGCATCACAACCCCATTAACCTACTAAGCTGCAGAGCAACACAACCCACGCAGAGCAACACTGTCATCTTTGATTGCACCACTTCTGTTATGGCCAAAATCCTAGTATGTAAAACACCGGCCGTTGTGTTACCTGGCCGGGTCACATAATGGCCAGTGTTACTGAAGATCATCCCGGCCAATACTGCAGTACCGGCCGGATGATCTTCAGTTCTGATGAATTAGGATGCGGGCGCACATGGGTGGGTCTGCATACCATTTCACCGCTGCACACAATGGAGCGTGCGGCCGGAGCTCACAGCTGGCATAGGTTTCAGTATCATTTTTTCTCCGGAAAAATTGTAAATGCGGCGCATGCAGAGGCCGCGCCCCCTCTGTGTGCTGCCCTACCCCCTGTAACGCCCTTTCTCCACCCAACTGGCGAAGATGGGGCAGATGTGAAATACCAAAAATACCATTTGCAAATATTTTTACGCTGATCTTCCCCATTCGCATTTACGCCTTTTTATACATGTCCCCCTATGTGTATATACTCCAGCAAGGACTCCCTCTAGCTGCAGCACAATGTAAGTTAAGTATTAATCACTGCCGTTTTGCAAATCAGCAACAACAGCCCTGATTAATACTTAACTTACGTTGTGTGAACATGGCCTTAGGGTGAAGGTTTAACCCACTAGTTACTCCATATGTTGTCTAATAAGTACAAGTCCAGGATGGACTGGATAATGTGTGGGTTGACTATACCTTTATTTGTTATGACCTTTAAAGTTTTTCTTTAGCTTTGGTTGTTGGGAGGATTGGTGGGGGTGTTGCCGTGCTACCTCCGTGTGTCCATTAAAATACAGAATTTAAAAAAAATATATATAAAACTGAGTCTGGTTTTCTTTATGCAGTGGGAAGTATAGATGGAACTTTACTGTTGTGTTACTGGGAACATAGGTTAAACAGTACATGGTGTTTTTAGGCTCCCTAAAGAAAGTGAACAAGAAAAAAGAATGTCAGCAGCAATGTATTATGGTCCATTTGTATATTTATGTTTTGTTGTCCTTACGTCTCTTCTGAATAATTATTCTGCATGTTTAATTTAATGAAAAAAAAAAAAAAAAAAATCCAATGAAAAGCAAAGCTTCCCCCAAGATTTCTCATCTGTAATTATGTCAGATGCCGCTGCTGTACGTGTCAGTCTCTGAATACTTAAATATTGAGTAGAATTCTGCAGGACAACAGCCAAAAACTGCAAATCTTCTTAGGCTGGGTTCACACTGCGTTTTTAGCATACGTTTAAATGATCTGGTTTTTTTAACGGACAAAAAAAAATAGTGTCAGCAACGTTTTTTGTGTCCGTCAAAAAAATAAAGGAAGTCAATGAAAAAACGGAACAAAACGGATGCACGCAAATGCATCTGTTTGTGCAATCCTGAAAAAAACGGATTGCAAAAACGCAGTGTGAACCCAGCCTTAGCCATATGTAGTCTGTTATTCTCACCAGATCTCACCGTTAGTGTACAAACAACATTTGTTAATTAAAAAAATAACTGAAGTTACAGTATTTGCCAAATGACGGTTGTTATTATGAAAGACGGCCATCATTTTTACATAGTGTAAACCTTAGGCTATGTTCACACAAGGTATAGCACCCTCTGTTGCATACCAATAGACATTGTTATGGGCGTCCAGCATGTTCCTACCGCTGATACTGCTGTATCGGCTGCTGGAACATTAATTTTTTTTTCAATTGAATTGCGGAACCGTTGGGTGTGTCTGCAATTCAACTAACCATTAACTACAATGTAAAGTATGGCCACCAGCCTTACTTAACATTGTGTGAACAGCTATTGTATAATAGGCATGTTCATTATTTGAACACCCGTTCTAAAGAACAGACGTTAAAATAACGAAGTGAGAACATTGCATTGAATTCAATTCCGCCACTGCAGAAAACAACGGACACGGAATTAATTGCAATCAGTGTCCGTTCTTTTGTAAAAAAATAAAATAACATTGTCTGAACATAGCCTTAATGTTCCCTATGAAGGTTATTGCCAAATAGTCTTTTTGTCGGACTCAGCCCTGCATACTGCCCCTGACAGTCCTGCGCCTAAGGCTATGTTTTCACAATGTAAACATAAGGGCAAATAACCGTCATGGTTTCAAAACAACAACCGTTATTAATTAGCACTGCGGTTATTTTTATATTGTTGGTAACAAAGTCTTAGGCAATGTTCACACACCGTATTTTGCTCAGTATTTATGTCAGGATTTTCAACAGTATTTGTAGCCAAAATCAGGAGTGGAACTGATAGGGAAAAATTATAATGGGCTATGTTCACATGACGTTTTTTTTTTTTTTTTTTTTTGGGGGGGGGGGGGACTTTTTTTCCTCTCTTAAAATAACATCCATTGTTTGTAAAATAACGTCTGCAAATAATTGTCAGGAACATTAATTTAATGTCTACGCCAGCAACGTCAGTTATTCAATACACTTAGGGGGACATGTATGAAAAGGCGTAAATGCCTTTTTTAGGCGCAGATGGGGTAAATCGACGTAAAATTATTTGCAAATGGTATTTTTTGCGAATATTTTTTTCGCATCTGCCCCATCTGCGCCACTTTCACCAGTGGGGCGGAGACAGGGGGTGTGGCAGCAAGCAGAGAGAGTGCAGCCTCTGCGTGCGCCGCATTTATAGTTTTTTCCTTGAAAAAATTATATTGAAACCTACTCCTGCTCCAAGCTGGCGTAGGTTTCAAAATTTTCGCACGGATCTGGATTTATGTAGAGGCGATGCACTTCTACATAAATCCCTTGAGCTGTGGAGCTGCGGGGACATTTGTAAGCCCGGTGTAAATAACACCAGACTTCATAAGTGTCCCCCTATGTGTGTGGGGCAGCTTTCATTCCATTCACTTCAATTACAATTCGGTAATAATGAACATTCTTTAAAAAGAATGTCCTGAGATCCAATTGTCTCCAGGTGCCAGTATTTTAGTAAATAATATATATTTTATTCCGGTGGTGTCAAAGATGCGGGGCTTTGAGCATCTGTGCCCTCAGCCTGTAGTGCCTCTCTCCTCTTCAGCAGTTTAAGGTAATCCATGTCAGACTAAGAAGAAGAGAGATGTGTTACAGGACTAAGGTATGGTCAGTCTAGGCCCCGCCCCTTTGACACTGGACCACCGGAATGATCTTTTTACATAAATACTGGCTCCAGGAGACAGAAAGGACATGGATAGACAGTGATAATGCAACAGTACCAGGGTTTTGGGAGCTTATAAAAATAAAAATAAATAAATAAATAATAATAATAATAATAATAATAATAATAATAATAATAATAATAATAATAAATAATAATAATAATAGTTTCAATTAAAAAAGAAATGCATAAAATGTATCTGCTTGGAAACATTTGTGCTCAATAATATCTTAACATTCATTGGTGGTTACCTATATGGTGAAAATAGCTGAATTATTAAGCACAATTGTATACCGCAGTACATAATACAGCCCTATAATTAAACTAAGGCAGCCCAAGCAATATTAAATGTTCATATACATTAAGTTGCCTAGCAGCTTATTTCTCTAGATTTTCTACAGGCGACTGCCTGGAATGAGCTTACATCAGCTAGCATTGATATTCTATGCCTTTCAGTTCCTACCAAGCGAGGTGCCATGTTACATGAATAAAATTTATGTATGCTAAGTGTTTCTCAATACTTATCATAAATTTAAATGTCAACAGGCCAGAGAAGGGGGTTCTCTTTTATTAATTTGGTATGCAAATTTGAGAAGGAAATAAAGCAGTTGAGCAAACATGCTTTTGTAAGGTTAGCGTCTCTCCCTAAGGTAAATGCAGATTACTTCCACTGAATGCATATAAAGCAGGTTTAAAGGATGTGCGGTGAATTTCAATTCATTACACTGTATTATAATTTGGTTGAAAGCCTAATAATGGCCACCTGTAGGAATATTAATAGATGTGTGTGTGTATAAACTTTTTTTTTTAGCAGTTTTGGTGTCTCTCCTAAGCATGAATAACTTTCCTTACAATATTTAAATATATATATCGCTCACTTGAATTTATTCTATAAAATTTCCTTTAATATTTACGTTTCAGAAATCAATGTGACTACTTGGGGGAAATATAAAATCGCTTATAAACCAAACATGAAAACTATCAAAACATATATAAATGTTATACTTAGGCTAAGTTCCTGCTATGTTTTTCTTTTGCCATTTGACAGATGCCATTTTGAGGTCAAATAACGTCTGCTACTTCAAAATGACGGCCGTTATTGCACAAAAAATAGTCTATATTATGAAAACGGACGTTATTTGACCTTAAAATATAGGTAGTTATTCATAAAGGGACTTTATACCCTGATTAGAAAAAGTCTTTTAGACGGCACTTCTGTGTCTAGGGTGGTGCTCGCAGTAAGAAGAAATTCCAACAATATTATAAAAGTTCATTGTCGGCACTCACCATCATGCTTCATAAATTTTTATTGTAGAAAAAAATTTCCAGTTGAGGAAGGCTTCACGCCGAAAAGCGTCCTGTTGCTATTGTATATTTTTTTGATGGATTTTTTTTCTACAATAAAAATTTATGAAGCATGACGGTGAGTGCCGACAATGAACTTTTATTTATACCCTGATTGGCTGAGCAGGCTGTCACTCTCATCTCTGGAGTGACAGGCCACTCAGGTAATCAGTGACTGACTGAGACAGGACAGCGCCACGGCCAGTGATTGGCTGAGCAGGCTGTCACTTTTGTCTGCAGAGTGACAGCTCACCCAGCTAATTACTGGCTGCTGCGCTTTCCTGTCTTAGTCAGTAATTGACCAAGCGGGCTGGAGGCGGCTGAAGACACCAGAAACACAGAGAAGGACACGGGGAGCATGGACGGGTAAGTATTTATGAGCGAACAGCTGAACTGCCCCAAAACAGCTAAACAATTGTATAGCTGTTTTAGCATGATTTATTAAGGTGATGGTGTGTGTGAACATAGCCCAAAGGTCGTATTACACGTAGCAATTATCACTTAAACATTCGCTATAACGATCGATCGCTAGTGAAAACGAGTGATTTTGTAGTGAACGATTCTGAGGTTATTACGTTCATCGATTATTGTTATGAACAATCGTTTTTTCATCGTTATATGGTCGCTAATCGTTGCTCAGCAAACATTTATTGGAAAACGGCTTATTACAGGAACAGATATGCAAACGATCAGAGAACTACCAACGATAATTTTTAAACATGTTGAAAGTCAAAAATAAACGATTTTTCATTGGTCGTTTGCTCGATGGGTGTTATTATACAGACAGATAATCGCTCATTTTTGATCATTTTTAAACGATAATCGCTCCATGTAATAGGGCCTTATCAGTGTTTCTTTCCTGCTGGCAGATGGTACTGTACTTCAAAGACTTAAGTGAATCATGCAAAGCCCTATATACAGAATGTTTTCCCAGCAGCATTTTTTGCATTGTGTTTTTGGGTGTTTTTGTACTGTTTCCCTTTTTGTAAGAGTCCAGAAATCTCTAGGCATGGCACCACTATAGGAAATAATGGTGTGAAAAAGCGTGTAAAAGAAATAAAAAAATTAATAATAATAATAATAATAATAATACCAAAGACATGACTTTTTTTGGAAGCCAAAAAAAAAAATGAAACTGTACCCCAAAAAATGGAAAGAAGGCCTAGAGGTTGAATTTCAACTGTTACTTTTCTTATCCCAATGCACAGCCTCATGCCTTTCAGCACCCATATAAATGGATTTTTCGGTGGCACAGGATCTATCAAGATCTGTCAACCTAAATTCTACGCAACGAACCTGAAACTATTATAAGTTTGTTCCTGGTAATGATTTTGCCCATATCTTTGTAAAAAAGGATGATTCTCTGCGGCTACACTATCAATGGGAAAAGTTACATGACATTTGTAGAAATTTTGTATTCACGCCAACGTAAAAGAAGATGAATTGTTGTTAATAATGGCCTCCATTAGGGCGAACCTCAAAAATAACTTAATTTCACAAGTTCCATTGTATTTTCCGATTTTAACAATGGCATTAGCACAAGAAAGAGAAATATAATCTACTTTTAATGTTACGTTTAATAACCCAAAACACTCTATCATTTGACTTTTGCTGGCAGTATAAAAGGTGCTTTTAAATATAATTAAACCCTAAATGAGATTTTCTTGCTAGGCGCTTTGCTTCAATAAAATACATGGTAAAGATAGACTCCAATTACAAGCCTACCTCTTCGAAGGGGGAGTCAACGGGAAACTTGGCTACGGCAGGAAACTCCTTTTCGGTAAGAGGCCTATGACAGCGTCCTTTGTATCAGCACATAGGAAGAATAGTCAGCTTGTGAGATCAATTAAAGGGGTTATCCAGTGCTACAAAAACATGTCCACTTTCCACCCACTTTCTCCAGATTGGGTGGGTTTCAAACTCAGTTTCATTGAAGTAAATGGAACTTAATTGCAAACCACACCTGACCTGGAGACAAGAGAGGGGGAAAAGTGATCATGTTTTTGTAGCACTGGATAACCCCTTTAATATCTAAAAACAATTATTTTATATTTGTGTGAAAACAGAGCCAGATCAATAAAAGAATGCAGACATGTAAAGAGGTTACACGGTTGCTAAACACAATCCTTTTCTCATGTAATTTTTCAATTTTCCACAGGGTCTTATATTATTTTGTCCTCTGAAAAAAGAGATCGGGCTTATTTTCAGGGCAAGTCTTATTTTTGGAGAAACACAAATGCCCCAACACTGTATTCCTACTCTGTATGGTAATTAGCCTCCATACGGTATGTCCCACCAATACTGGCCTGTAGTTAGGCCCCCCTACTGTATAACTCCCTCTCTCTCTGCAGTAAGGCCCACATACTGCATAGGCTAGGTTCACACTGCGTTTTCAGCATCCGTTTAACGGATCCGTTTTTTTTAACGTCCAGAAAAATAGGGTCAGCAACGTTTTTTTGTCCGTTTTGGTCCGTTAAAAAAAACGGATCCGTTTTTTTTTATAATGGAAGTCAATGGAAAAACGGATGCACACAAATGAATCCGTTTTTTGCAATCCGTTTTTCATGCGTTTTTTGCAAAAAACGGATGCGTTAAACGGATGCTGAAAACGCAGTGTGAACCTAGCCATACAACCCCTCTGCAGGAAGTCCCAATATTGCATAACTCTCTCCCTGTCTCTGAGTTGGCAACGTACCCTCCGCCCCTTATATTCAATGGGGGACATTTATAAAGTTCGGCGTTTTTAATGTAGAGGTACACTGCCTCTTCATAAATCCCGAGCCCACAGAGCCCGTCCGTGCAAAAATTTTGAGCTGGCGTAGGTTTCAGTATCATTTCCACCCCCACTGCGTGCTGCTGCACCCCCTGTAATGCACCCTCTCCGTCCCACTGGTGAAGGTTGTGCAGATGGGGCAGATGCGAAAATAATATTCGCTAAAATACCCTTTGCGAATATTTTTACGCCAAACAGCTCCATCTGCGCCTAAAAAGGTGTTTTCGCCTTTTCATAAATATCCCCCAATGTTCCCTTCTGTGCTTCTTCTTATCACTCCTGCCTCCCATGCAGTTTGTGTTGAGCAGGTGGGGCAGAGCATAAAATGTCTGGCACTGATGTTCAGCCGCCAAGTGTCAGGGAACTGGTCAGCTGGCTGTAACTAGGGCTTATTTTTGCAGAAGGGCTTATTTTCGGGGTAGGTCTTATTTTTGGAGAAACACTATGCAAATATTTTAAGTTATTTGGTTCCAAAAACAGTGGCCAGATGTTTGCTTGTAGTCAATAAGAGAATATGATTTTTTTTGTGTGTGTTTGTGGTTTTATTCATGCTTTTGGCCCTAGTGAATTTTTGCCAAGATATGACATGCTCTAGTTTTGCCATTTTTTATTTGATTTCCCCTCAATCTTATCTGATACTGCACCAAAAAAGTAAACTACTTGCATGGTCCGTGTTGCAACTTTTTAGAGACGTTTTGTATTGGCACTAAGGATGGTCTGAACCTGCCGAGGATCGGCATCAGATTCCCACTGTCTGGCCGCTCCGTACAGCGGGAGGACTGCCTGGAAAACTAGGATACAGCCTATGGCTACGGCTGTATCCCAGTTTTCCAGGCGGCCCTCCCGCTGTATCCACCCTCTCCACGGAGCGGGCAGACAGCGGGAATCATTGCCGAGAGTTCGGGTTCGTACGAGTTTCGGACCATCCCTAATTGGCACAATAGATGCAATATACATGGATACCCCTTTTCTTAGGAGCTATATGAGGCACTATCATTGTAGACATTGTGGTAGTGCACCCTGGACTTGACAATCTAGTCTATACCTTTAGAAATGACTTGAAATAATGAATTCTGCAAATCATTTCAATCCTCTCCAAAATGTCTACTATGTAACTGCAGGGAGCTTAGCTGTCTGGAAAAAGATAAAGACATTATGGTATAAGTAATTTTTAAGACTGTAAGATTATATGGAGTACTCCCTATTTTTTGAAGTGCTATGAATCACCCTCATGCTTGGCTAAGCACAGGTAGACTTTCCTCATAATTATTCTGTAGGAAGTGAATCACAAGTGACAGTCAGAAGAAGTGGCCGGTCAACCCGCGCTCTCCTTGCACATAAAAGTAGATAGGTTAAAAACAACACGTTCCAAATTAAATTGAGTTATTGGCAGAAAGAAGAGAGGAGACCTTGACCCTCGGGGACATTGCTCTTATCATTCATACACGTAGGGACAAAATGGCTTCAGGTAAATTTCTCATCAGGAGCCACTTACACAATGAATGAATGAATAAATGAATGAATAAACAATTTTTTTTTTGCTTGTAGAGCATATGAAATATAATAGTGTTCTGCATTAGCACATTGGGAATAAAAAGTCATCAGGCGTACCCTGTCGAGCAAACCATATAAGTTCCTCCATGTAGAATGCCCACACTATGAATGTCAGACATACAGATGTTTGTAATTATTTTTCCTTTCCCACCGACCAACCTACAGAGGCTTAAAAAGCTTTATAACTATATTATTGTCTTTTTTCCCTGTTACGCTCGCCTTTTTCTTTATTTCACCTCCCCGCTGATAGAAACTGTCAGACAAACCTTTGCAAAGTAAGCGATTGCTCACATTGAACTTCAACTACAAGACAAATTGCACCACTTCAGCTTCATTGCGTTTGCCCCACGAGAGAGATGCCATCATTTAATGCCGCCAAGTAAAAAGTGCTTAGTAAGGAAGAGAAAAGAAAAAGACTAGCACTTTCTGCACCAAACACATATCACTTGGACACTTGATCTGGTATAAAAAAAAAAAAGTCTTTTTTTTTTTCTTTTTTCATTTTTTTCTTTTACATTCTGTAAAAATAAAAGCTATTTATGGGAGTCAGTACAACACAGTTGCTTCTAGAAAAATACTTAATAAGTACTTAGAGTTAATGGAGTAGTTGGCATCACAATATTACAACAATGTACCCCATGTAAAAACAAGTGCACGCGTTTCCAGCTCACCCTGTATGCCTATGCATCATACAGACAATTGGCCATGTTAAAGTCCAGTCTTGCAGTCCACGGCTGGTTTGTGGATACACAGCCAGATTGGTTTCGCATCTTCTCGATGGAAGAGATAAAATCTCCTTTGTGACTGTGCCATCTTTACCCATGGGATAACCAAGTGGCAAGTTTCACAATTTCTTTCAGGGAATTAAGAAAGATTTTGTCTCCTGTAAATCCTAGGTAGATTTGCCTCCTCATATGTAGCCTTGTTCTGCTCATGTTTCTTGGCCAGATATGGGGGCTGTACAGCTCTCCCTTTGGATTTTTTATTTTTTTATTTTTTATTTTTGGAGCTCTCTTGTGTCCTCATGGGTCACACCTGCACTCCCCGTCCATGCATTTGTATAACTTGAGCACGTAAGGTCTGAATGCCACTCAGAATAGTTTTCTGATGTTCCACTGAAGTGATTCCTAGACTCATAACATCCCTGGGAAGAAAAGAGGAAATATAAGACTCTCACAACTAGTATGACTGTCATGTTAGAAGCTAGATTATTACTTTACATGATTTATGATTCCAATTTTCAAGGAGAATTGTCCGCACCACTTCGAACAAAGTCAAAATATTCCTCTATTTGTCCTATTTTCCATCAAATTAAAGTGACATTGTTAGCCCTCCCCCCCTTACCGTATGTGCGGTTCTTTGCAACATCCACAAGCTTAGATGCGCATCTGAAATATACCTGTATAAAACTTGTTGGTGTACATTGTACATTGTTATGGGGGCTGCCATCTTGCCTGGGTTTTTTTGAACAGCATTTACTGACATGCTTTGCAGCAAGACTCATGGACATAGACGACAATTGACATGCTTTGTCCCCTTGAGATGAATGTGAAACATTACAGAGCATGCTCTGTGACCTTTGAAGAGGTCATTCCACAGGGAGCTGCTATTGTATTGATGCTTTCTAAATACTGGTGTCACATGTCGCTGCAATGCTGTACAGATCATTTTACAGTAGCCTTCTCTTATCACCTTACCACAGACACATGAAGAAGCCTCAGCTTAGTTTTAGTCCCAGTGATGAGAATGAAAACGGCAAGATATCAGGATTATTTTATAATATAAATAAAACATGGAAAATTTGAAAAACATCACCAAAAATTCTTTAAAAAAAATATTTAAAATAAAAACATTTTGTAAACACTGACTCATTTTCTGACACATTCCCTTTAAGTAGACAATTTTTAAATTTTTCAAGTAGTTCAGCTCATCAACTAGAAGAAAATATAGTCAAACAATCTAAAATTCCATTATTTTGAGAATACTACTCCTTATTCAAAATGGTTTGTCGTCCCATGGCAGATCTTGTAATTTCTTGGCCCTGTTCTTTGAGTGAGCTACCTTAACCTCTCCATTATTTACTGTAATATAGGGTTTCATCCCAAAGAGTTACTAGAGATTAGCACAACTTGAGCATGATAGAGTCTGATCATCTTGCATTTGAATACCGGTGGCTGAATGCAGCCCTAGAGAGTCCTTGCAAACATGGACACAGTCATAGGCTATAAGCTGTATATATGTTTTCCCAGACTCCCTTGTTTTTTTTTTTTTTTTTTCATCTCTATTGCTTAGATTAAGTAGGTATAATAGGTAATAGGTAATAGCAATAGGTATAATATACCTGATAAAGTCCCCAAACAAATTTAAATGGGGGACCGGGGTGGGTGGGGGGGGGGTGTCGTCTCTTAAAAAGACCCCAAAGTCTGAATGCAGTGATTTGTCCATAAAACATTATTTCATTTATGTTTTTTTTTTTCTAGTATAACTTACTGAACTGTCATCCTTGCCACTGACTCCAGGTAGCAGTATCCGGCTGCTGTGAAGTTATCCTTGTATCTTTCCATTTCAATGGCTTCCAGCCATTCTCCCACAGAATTAAATGAAGGGAATGACGTAAATGTCCGCTCAATTAATGGAATGGAAGTGCTCAGTGATCTACAAAATAAAGAGCCACAATCAATTATACATTGAGTAAGAACTATAGCAAAAAAAACAATTCCTGTTTTATTTTATTTTTATATTTTAGGCAGGGGCATAGCTAGGACTCATGGGTCTCCCTAGCAAAAAAAAAAACGGTACAGTGCCCCATAAAACCTGTAATCTCCCCCCACATACTCACCTGGCCCAGCGCAGTGCCCATTCCTTAGTTTTTCCAGCTTCTTGGCACACAAGTGACGTCACTTGTGTGCCAAGGAGCTGGAAGAACAAACACCAGGAGACTGCGCCAAGCCAGGTAAGTATGTGTATGAAGGAAGGGGGCTCTTTTGGCTTGAGGTACATTGATGCCTCTGGCCACAAGAGAGACTGCATGGCAGGAAGCCATTGGCTTTTTGCTCTGCCAGTTGGGGCACTGCAGCATTTAAAGGGTAACTATAAGCAGGTTTAACAAATTTAACCAGTTGATATGTCCCTATTGTACAGGAGACACAGAGGAGAATTGTCTCTTACCTTCCTCCTCGACGTCGTTCTGGTGCAGTTAGTCTTTTGCTCCATGGTCTGGAGAGCACTGGTGCACCCGTTAGGAGCACTGCCCACTCCCATAGCGCCGATCCGGACTGTCCCCACTTTATTCATTATCTTTAGCAAGGGGCGGGCCAGCTGAAGTGGATCAGAGCTATGGGAGTGGATAGTGCCCCTAATGGGTGCCCCAGTGCTCCTCACAGTCTCTTTGGCCTATAGAGCAAAAGAATCAATGCACCAGAATGATACCGAGGAGGAAGGTAAGAGACATGCCTTCCTTCTCAGCATCTCCTGTGAAAAAATACCAGCAAGTTAGATTCGTCTTACCTGCTGATAGTTCCCCTTTATCTGTGAGGGATCATTAAGAACACTCACAATTAAAAGGCATGGGGCCCTGGCCTTAGTGCACTGGCCCTGAAGCAGTGGCGTGGTCTGTCTATATGGTAGCTATCCCACTGGTTTAAAGCATTACCATATCCTGCCAAAACTTATAATAAGGTTGGTGGATGAGAGCAAAAATACCATGTGAAATAATAAACTAGGAGCTATATCAATTGTCATGATTCCAATATTCATGGCCTTAGAAAGGTCAGACATCATCATGTGACTAATTGGCAGGCAGCATAATATTGCTGATGGGTCCTCCCATAAAAAAATATGCTATAAAGTACAAAAATGATTCTAGGTGATTGCTACAAATTGTTGATAGATTTGGTTTGTTACATATAAAATATTACACATATTAATATTACAGATCCAGTTTACAAATAATTTCTCAGGCAATTGATCATAGAGACCTGAATGGTTTATTTAGTATCCATAGCTGCAATGTAGCCATATACTGGCTTAGAAACACAGGGTTGTAAATTTACTAATCTAAAAAAAAGAATCTCAGAACAACTATAAATTTGCTAAAGGAGGCCAGCAGCTAAATTACAGTTTGGGGAAGCAGCTGCCTCTTCTGCTGTTTTATGTCGCTACATAGCTTCGAAAGCTTTTGCTAATTGAATTACACTAAAAGGGGGCAATATTGTGACTTTCAAATAAAAAATTCCAAGAACACTGCCAATCACACCTTATAGGAGCTCACACATATTTCTATCTACCCCTTGGCTCTTTAGCCTGTTTTGGCCTTAAAGGGAACCATTCACCCCGTGGCCCCCGGCAGAAACTGACATACAGTGACATAAAGGTCAATATACTTACCACATCGCTCCCGGTCCCGTCCCGAAGCCCGTTGTTAACACGGAGAAATCGACGATTCTTCTTCTCGCGCCCATTATGGTAATGAGCGCCGCCGGGTACGAAATCCAGCCTTCTCCCCACCTCCGACACTTGATTGACGCCAGGTCCTCTTTCTCCTCGTCTTCTTTCTTCTCGCCGGATCCCGCGCAGGCTCCGTGACAGTCGTTTTCGGCGCATGCGCAGTTCACAATTGAAGCCGCTCCGCAGCTTCACTGTTTACTGCGCGTGCGCCGATTGGCTCGAACACGTATCCTGTTTACCGCGCAGGCGCAGAAGAGGTGACGAGACCATCGCAGCGGCGCCTGCGCGGGAATTCGGCAGAAAACTGAAGACTGAAGACGTCAATCAAGTTCCAGGAGGCGTGGATGGGCGGCGACAAGAAGAGGACCTCATGAATAAGTTGGACTCGTCCGTCGTTTCCTATGGACGTTGGACTCATCTCAGCTCATTACCATAATGGGCGGGAGAAGAAGAATCAGCGATTTCTCCGTGTCAACAACGGGATCCGGGACGGGACCGGGAGCGATGTGGTAAGTATATTGACCTTTATGTCACTGTATGTCAGTTTCTGCCGGGGGCCACGGGGTGAATGGTTCCCTTTAATGCCTATTTTTCATAGGACCTATTTTTTAAATCTGACCTGTCTTTAGTGATAACTCTGTGATCATAAGAAAAATAGTCATGCCACATGAATTAATTATTACTGCAACATCTACAACATGTCTGCTTAATGGTGACGTCATTTGGTGAACGTCCTTTTACTTGTTAGTAGGGCTTCGAAATTTTGCAGCAATTTTTCTGAAAAATTTCAAATTCTGATTTTATTAGGAACCAGTCCAGTTCTGAAGTGGATTTGTGGGGCCTGTATGTTAGTTTCCCCATAAATCTCCCCACTGTAAAAACTGCACCCCTCAAAGTATTCAAAGTAGCATTTTATAGGTTTATTAACCCTTTTGCGTTTTGTAGAAATTTAAGCAAGTTGGAGGGGAAATTTTAAATTTTCTCCTCTAACACAGCAAATATCATCTGAGAAATGGAACTCAATATTTATTCTGCTTATTCCAATGTTTCTAGATATCCCCCATATGTGACCGCAGTGCGTCACCTGACTCAACCACAGGCATCAGACATGATAGAGACCTGGTGAATTTTGGGGCCTTTTTTATTTCAGTTATTTTTTTAGCCATTATACCATGTCACAGAGCCCTTGCAGTACCAAAATATTTGTGTGAGACGAGTTGACGTTTCCATCAATACCATTCTGGGGGACAAATGACACCCTAATCATTTTTCATTACATTTTTTATGAGGGGGTACGAATAAAAAACACGATTTAGCAGCTGTTTTTCATCACTTTTTTTTGTACGCCATTTACTATACATCACATATCACATGTTATCTTTTTTTGTCAGGTCGGTACAATTACAGCGATTTTATATACTGTAGCTTTTGTTATAGTTTATGGCATTTATACTATAAAAACTGTTTGTGTCTTGCATATTGTAAGAGCAGTAATATATATATATTTGCCAATGGAGTTATGTAGGGCTTTTTTTTGCGGCATAAGCTGATGTTTTTAGTGGTACACCTTTTGGGTACATGTGATGTTTTGATGTTTTTTCTATATTTTTAGGGGGTGGGAATAACAAAAAAATGTCATTTTGGTTAGTTTTTTTATTTATTTTTTTTACGGCGTGAATCAAGCGGGATAATTATTGTAACAGGTTAATAGACGGGGTCATTACAGATGTGGAAAACCAAATATGTTTATTTTATTCATAGGGGTTCATTTAAAAAGGGGTGATGGGGGGTGTATATTTATTTATTATTTATATTTATTTATTTGATTAAGTTATTTATTTAACTTATTTAATTAAGTATTTGTGTCTGTGTGCTTTTTAACTTCATTTTACAGCTACCTCTATAATACATTACGGCACATGATAAGTGCTGTAATGTATTATAGAATGAATGAGCTGTCAGAACACTGACAGCTCATTTACACGATCAGACCCCTACCTCAGTGCAGGAGCCTGATCGTCACATACCACAGCAACTCACATGCATTAGTGCATTAGACAACGTCTGGGTTGCTATGGTACCCCTACCCCCCCACCCCCGAGCCGCGCAAACGCTTGGGCGGCTGCAGAAGGGGGTAAAGGGGTAGTCAGAGGAAGCAGATCTCCCTCCGGATACCCCATAGACGCTGCAGTCTCATGGACCACAGCGCCTATGGGTTTACCGCTAGGAATGTTGCAGGAACTACCTGCTTTACATGACGTTCTGGGAACGTCATTTTGCGGCAAAGGGTTAAAGGATACCTTTCACAATGGATCTCTTTAAAGATCAGTGGGATGTCCCAGCTGATACTGCATTACCATGGATGGATGGATGCATCCCAAGTCTGCCAAGTTCAGTGCAGGAGCCCTATAAATTAGAGCAGGGCTTGTACATGGAACTCATCCTGCATTGGAAGGTATTCATAACAATGTGATCTTCCAGTGTCAGCCTGTTGATCTGACAGGTAATCTTTAAAGAATATATGTTTCTTATAAATTATAGCTGAAATTTACACTTTAAAACACTGTCATAATACCCTAAAATAGAATCTATAATCAGGCATAGACAATAAAGATCATATACAGTAACTCCCTGGTTGGTGATGCCACGTTAAATCCAATTATGACCTTCTTTTCCAAACCCATTGCACCATTCTCGCCCACTCTCCTAGCTAAGCATAGGCGCGCAAAATTTTGCTCCCCTAGGAATGTAAAGTGAGTGGCAGTGCGTACTACGTATGCATTGCCACTCACAACTATACAAAAGCAGGGAATCTGGAGAAGACACCGGTACGTCATTGATAGCGTATTATGTAATGTAAGAACAGAAGCAGAGATGCCTTATTATCATTGTTATGCTATTCACCTGTGGGACTAATATTATGTTTTAATATATCAGTCAATTACGTGTGCTATGATACATAATATGTTTATTTATTTTTATGTTTTTTAAAAGGGGGGGATTTCAACTTTGATTGGGGAAGGCTATGAAATATTTTTTTTTTTACTTTTTTTTTTATTTAAGTCTCTCTAGGGGGGTATTACATGTAATTATTAGATTGCTTTCACTGATCAATGCTATGCCATTGCATAGCATTGATCAGTATTATCGGCAATTTGTAGATAGAGTCTGTCTGAGGCAGACCCTATATGTAGATTGCCAATCAGACTGCACAAAGGTAAGTATAACTCCTCTGGCAGCAAGGGAAAAAAGTCAGTGCCCCGCAGGGCCCAATTGGATGGTGGTCCTAAACGGACAGCGACAAGTGCACAGTGTAAGAGCTCATGCACATTATGGCATGCCGGCTCGTTATGCTGCGTAAACTAACTGCTTTTAAAGGGGTTATCCAGTGCTACAAAACATGGCCGCTTTTCCCCCTACTGTTGTCTCTAGTTCAGGTCTGGTTTGCAATTAAGCTCCATTTACTTCAATGGAACTGAGCTTCAAAACCCCACCCAAACTAGTGACAACAGTAGGGGGAAAGTGGCCATGTTTTTGTAGCGCTGGATAACCCCTTTAAAGACAAGCCAGTATGTTATTTTGCGGCAAAGGGTTAATGTTTGTTTTGTATATAGCGGCTTTGCATCATTTTTATACATTTCATATTTTCCTTTTCTGCACTGTAATGCAACACAGCCAAATCCTGTTTTTACTATTTTTTTTCTTCTTTTTTTCCTTCCTCTATGGGTAAAAAAATTCTGTTCCAATAGCCAATCACTATAAAAATGATAAAGCTGTAATTATATATATAAAAAAACTATTATATTCCACTATATACAAAGCATTTAAATATAATTATACATCAGTTTAAAGAACACAGAAGCATTGCACAGCAATCTATACAAAGTAAACCAATTGCACAGCAAGAAAGGGAACATTTGAGAGGATTGGAGGAGAATGCAGGTATTGTGAGGATCAGGGGGTAATCAAAGTGTGAGGCAATTTGTGACTCTAAAAGAGGATGGAAAATTGTATGTTTAGCGTTGAAGATTCTATCATGTTAAACTAGTTGAAAAGATTTATTATCGAAGACTTTGTAATAATCAAAAGACAAAAATTGTCTTGGAAGATTAGAAATTAAACCACGCTGCTCCATATATAATAGGCACGTAAGAGATCAGTGTTATACGTGTGCCATAAAGACCCCCAGACAATCCCAAATACCTTGCTTCGAACTCCCACTTCTATGAAAGTTACTAGAAAATCTGTCATTAGATAAAAAAAACTTTTGACATGCGGGACATGTCAAGTTGAGTGTTCAGACCGCAACCGATTAGAAGAATCTGCGAGATGTCCTCACTCAGTGCCTTCTCTCTCAGCTCTGTGTCATGTGACCTGGACGGCCGCATTAAGTAAGTTGACTTACATTTTTTGATATCTGCAACCACAAAATATTACCGCTTTATAAAGCTTTGGTGCGGCCTCATCTGGAGTCGCTGTCCAGTTTTGGAATCCGATTCATAGAAAGGATGTCCTAGAGCTGGAGAGGGTGCATAGATGGCAAATAAACTAATAAGGGGAATGGAGCATCTTAGTTATGAGGATAGATGAAAAAAATTACATTTGTTTAGCCTTATAGGCTGGTTGCTGAAAAAATTCAGAACCGGACTAGAGAATCTTTGGCCGTCGCATAAAGTGTGTGTGTGTGTGTGTGTGGGGGGGGGGGGCCTAAAAACAGCCGCATCCCTGCCATATGCAGCAACCGTATGAAGGGCAGAGTAAGCTGCAGGAGTCCGGGGTATGGAAAAAAAGAGATACGGTAGAGTGGCACTGTGCCCAGAAAAACACACCTTTTTTACCCATCTGGCCGCCCTTGTATCCTACCAGTATTACTGTACCTCCTTCTCTGCCTCAAGATCTCGCTGCTGTCTGATGTTTTTATTTTATTTTATTTGGTGTGCATTGGAAGAGCCTTATACGGCAAGTATATCCTAAACTCTATATTTTAACTGGATAAGTTGGGGGTCATCCTATACGCCCAGTTGTCTTATACGCTGGAAAATGGTATTTACTCCATATTGTGCATATTATTTGCAAATCAATGGAATGTTTACACTCATTTCGTGCACACCCTCTTGGGAAAAATCTGGCTACCCTATTGTTTTGGAAACATGGCATATTTGTACACCGCATGGTTTTAAATTGTTTTTAACTTTGCTAGTGTTTTGTATCTTTTTAATAAATTATTTTTTACATTTATTACTAACTGTGGGGTGCTCTCTGTAATTTTGGTAGTCTAACTTTTTTAATATGTCTCTGAGGGAAAACAATGCATTCTTTCAATTGTAGTAATATTTTACTGCTCAACCAGGTAGTACAAATGCAAAATATTAAATTAAGACCCCCGAAACAATGCTATTTAGATGGCTTCAGTACTTGGACAGACAGGTAAGGAGTGCTACATGCCTCTGTAGCATATTTTTTTTATATCTCATAAAGTATAAAAAAGAAGTATACAATCACCTAAAATATAATTCCACCAATAATGTGAATATGTTCTTTACATCAAAATTTTTATAGTTCACATCCATAACACACGCACACACAAAAAAAATCTAAAAAGATCTGACCTGCTCAAGGGCAGAAAGAGGGGTAAAACAGCCAACCCTGATAGGTTTGTCTTTGCTTTTCAGAAATCGGCTATGAACAAATATGTTAACGATACATTGAGTTTTTATTGAGCAGAATCCCGACTTGAAAAACACTGCGCTAAATAAACTGCTTGTTACATACAGGAACAATGAAACATTAAAGATACACTGAAACACACAACAAAAATGTTTACTGTTTCTATGATTAAAAAAAGTTAACCAAGCAAACTAAGCAAAAATCACCATCAAATGCTGGTAAGAAAAAAAGACAATTTGGATATCTTAACTAAATGCTACTAGATCAAGTGGTCTTAACGTACAAAATGATTGCAGTGCTTTCTTATTAATTGTTTTTAACTCTTACTATTATAATTGGTATAGTTTTTTTGTGTGGATTCGTTTTTGTATTTAACTCCACCTTGACCACATGTTGTTGCTACCTGACCGGAAGAAGGGCATGTAGTCTGAAACTGTCCAGGTCCAAGTAAGCACCTCTCCCTCCCCTGTGGGACTTCAAGATAATGATATAAAGCGTATTTATACAGTAGATTTTGAGTGAGTGCCTGCTTCTTTTTTTTCTACATTTTGAGATATTACAATGTCTGCACCCACTAGCCGTTTGCTATCTATGGGCATCCTATGAATCATGGTTTACATTTAGCAAGTTGCTAGATCCATACATACATTGCCTCTGGATGCAGAAGTTTTTTTTTCTCTGTATCATCATAGGGTTTGTTTGTTTTTTTACCCCTTTAGGTGAACTGATTTTGAGAATGCATTGCATTCACTTCACTGTGAATGACTCTTAGTTTAATCGTACATCGGACCAACATAGCACATCATATTTTATGCAAGGTTTAGTGTTCCTTTTAATGTCTGTCAGTTTTTCGGTCACATTGTTTAACAGATTGATCGGTCACTAAATTTTTGTATTCTTGTGATATACTGGATGCGGTGAAACAATTGAAAGGAATACATTGCATAGTAATAAAATGCAATCATTTGGCCTGCACGGGTCTTTCTGTGGAGTGCGGCAATGATCTTTTGTACTGATGCATAAAAAACAATGGATTGCATCCAAATCATATAAAGGCTTAAAATCCACAGTAAGTCATAATAGCGGTCTAAACATTTCTCTAAAAACAGAGATGTATATCATTTCCTTCTTTTCGGGGTGACGGATCAATAAAAGGTCTCGGGGTAAAAAAAAAATAGAAGTGTTTTGTCACTGCATCAGTGCACCATCAGCAAAGTGTTAGGGATAATCACTTCAGTTTTCGCTTGTTCTGGAAATCTTACATTCTCTACTTAACTTGATAACGCTCCAGCTGGGAATAGGATTTGTGTACGGCAAGACCTCTGGGCCACTGAGGATGTACGGGCTGATGATGAATAAAATATCGAGCGGTGAAGAAAGCAAGACGGCACACAAAGCAACAGGCCAATATTAGACCACACAGAAACGGAGCCAATAAATGTTCCCATAACAGGTAAGATCTCGGCTCGTGAAATATCAACAACATAACAAGTCAGCAGGAATCTCAATTTTATAGGGAGTGAAATGTGAAAAGAAATTATCCAGTACAGCCTTATACTACATGGTCTGTTTCACATGAACGGCTTCACGACGCTCTGCTGGACAGCTTATTTCTACGATAGATGGCCAAAGCAACATCTCAGTCTGTATGTAGAAGAGTATAAAACTTCATTTCAGTAACCGGTTTAGTAGCATTATTTGTAGATACAGTAATGGAACGTAAGATTAGGACCTTGTTCAATTAAAGGGAACGTCTGGTATTGTTGGTTTCATTTACGAGATATAACTCTGTAGGTGAGGAATCGTCCATTGGTTCTTTTTTTATGTTGTAGCTATATTTTTTAATTGTTATATACTTTCCTAGGGGATGGGAAATTGGAAACACACACTTCCTTCCTATATTGTCTGTATAGAGGACTACAATAGGGTGTGTGTGTGTGTGTGTGTGTGTGTGTGTGTGTGTGTGCTTGTGTGTGTGTGTGTGTGTGTGTGTGTGTGTGCGCGCAGCAGCTGAAATGTGAGTCAGTTGCTTCTAGCTGAATGTCCATCAAGTAGTTAGGGCAGGAAGAGGAGCAAAGAGACTTTTCAGTTTGCAGCACTTCAGGAGTTTGGAGCCTTCGAGGGGGAAATTCCCCCAAAATTGGGATTCGCTGCTTCTCTGGACAGTTCCTGACATGGACAAAGGTGGCAGCAGAGAGCATGTGTCATACCAGAAAATATACATTTCTTCCTGCAGGACATACAGTAGCTGAAAAGTACTGGAAGATTAGAGATTACAAATCTGTATAACTGTCTTACACTAATAAGATTAGAGATGAGTGAGTACCCAAATACTCAAATGCTTGTTACTCTAGTCAAGTATTTTTCAATACTTGAGTGCTTGATTTGAGTAACAAGCCCTATTGAAATCAATGGGAGACTAAATTCTGTAACCAGGTGTCTCCAACTTGGCATAGTAGAGGGTACCTGGTTAATCTGAAAGTGACAGTCTGGCCCCGGGGGGTTAAATTAACCCCCTGGGGGCCAGACTTTGCTCTGTTGGTAGGGATGGGATTGGGGAAATTTTTTTTTTACTATTGCCGCTCAGCCAATCAGTGTCTCCAGTCCCACCTCAGCTACTGGTTGGCTGAGCTGCAATAGTGAAGACAGTGCGGTTGTGCGGTTTAAAATGTCACCGTCAACATCTGCAAAGAGTGTTTATGTTCTCTCCGTGTTTGCGTAGGTTTCCTCCGGGTACTCCGGTTTCCTCCCACACCCAAAAACAACCATTAAATAAACAACCAATAAAGAAAAAAAAATGTCACCATCAGACCCTCCGGATCTGCTGAGAAATATTCTGCTAATCCAGACGGTCTGGTTTCCATGGTTACAGAGATGCAGTTAAATTATAATCCAATATTGTGTGATTCCGTCTCTGTATCCATGGAGACCCAACCTTCCAAATTAGCTGAGGATCTGGATCATGACAGGTACACTTTACTAAGGCTTGGGAAATGCATTCTGCTCAGCCCTTTTTGGCAAGCATTTTGTTAACAAGCACCCAAGCAGCATGTAGTATTTGCTAATAATTGGCCAAATCGGCTCTATCCATCCGTTTATCGTTCTGTGTAATAAACACAACAATCAGCCGATGATCGTTGTCATCGGCTGATCGTTGATATAGGTTTGGACCTATAATTGTTGGCCACCGACTGCGCACTGCTACATGTAATAGCTGACGACTGGCAAAGTAAATACATTACCTGGTCCAGGGCTCCTCTTGCGGTCCACTTCTCCCAGGGTCCCGTGCGCTGCAGCTTCAAAGCGGCCTGTCTGAGCTGACAGGCCGCTCAGCCAATCACTGGCCGGAACCGCCGCAGACAGTGATTGGCTGAGCGGCCTGTCAGTTGAGACAGGCCGCTCTGAAGCTGCAGCGTGCGGGACCCGGGGAGAAGCGGACCACAAGAGGAGCCCTGGACCATGGATAGGTAATGTTTGCCAGTTTAGCAAGGGCTGCAAGGACATCAGTAACAATGTCCATGCAGTCCTTGTTAGACAATTATCTGGCCGTGTAATAGGCCCAGTAAAGAAGCACCAATCTAGCAGATCGGTTATTATCAGGCCCCCATCGACCCGTGTAATAACACCTTAAAGCTGGCAAGCCATGTAATGTATATACGGGTTTCTCAAAACTACTCCAACAGGAGGACAGGGTAAGTTGTATCAACCACTCAATCCTTTTTATTTTGGGGGAGCCAAGCTGCTGCCTGATGTGTCAGGCTTTACCTGTTGCTTTCTCCTCATTCAGAACACATGCATGCTCAGCCAAGGGGATCAGAAGAGATAATTGTTGAGCAAATTAGAATTTGGCTGACGGTAACATTTGCCATAACCAAGCGTAATACTGCGTTGTTTTTTTTTAATTTGTAAACAACATAAGGCTGAATTCTAACCTTGTTGACGTCAATGTTGCAGACTTGCTTTTTTCTGGGCTTTGCCCGTGTTTGCTTAGTATATTGTGAATGTGTGTAAATTTCGGTCTGTCGTTCCTGTCTTTCTGCCAGCAATCTAACATTAACTGGTGTAGAGGAGGAGGACAGTTTATTGGTGCCGGAAGTCTGAATCCATCTTCTATAGCCTTGATCACCTAGAGTGGTCATAGACAGAAAATGAAATGAAATTCAATTTATTATGAGAATAACAGATATAAGACTATGTAAATATAACAGTTTAAAAAAAAAGTACAATTAGAGGCCTATATTGATCAAACTATAAAATAGAAACTAACCTTGTGGTATGCGGTCAATTCGTGACATACAGCTGGTTTTCTAATGTGTCTTTCAGTAATGTATTCTGTTCTCATTTTTGTATATTTTATCCCTTGAAAGAATACGTAAACAAAATATACCAAAAATTTAATGAAAAATGCAATACCGCATGACACATTAGAGTGTCATGTCAATTGATGGCATACCACCAGAGTTCTAATGTGTCTTGCAGTAACCTATTGCACCTTTTAAATCTTAATTTGTACATTTTGTTTACATATCACTTGAAGGTAAACCAGGCACTCTCCACTCTACTGAACAGGAGACACCTGGTTAAATATTCGAGTGTCCCATTGATTTCAATGCGGTTTGTTACTTGAGTAAGTCAAAAATGCTTCACTCAAGTAACAAGCACTCGGGCATCTAAGTGCTTGCTCAACACTATTGTAGAAGCAGTTTTGCATAGATTACAAATGTTATCCACATTTATTTTTATCCCAGCCTGAAATATTAATGTAATAGAGGTCACCAATATTTACAAACTTACATCTTGATTGGACATGTCCCAGTAAGGTCTTTCACCATAGGACATGACTTCCCACATGACTATGCCAAAACTCCAGACATCACTAGCTGTGCTGTATCGATGATACTGGATTGCCTCTGGTGCTGTCCATAAGACTGTGCTTTTGCCACCCTGGAATAAAAAAAAAAAAGCAGTTTACCAATAAAAATTTATGGGATCCGTATTTTTTACAGTCATCACAGATGTCACATCCGGATGTCAAATCTAAGCAAACTAGTACTGTTCACATTTTACGGATACAGAAACTGATGCAATTACAGATGAAAATACTGATGATTTTTCACGAATCACTGAGAAAAAATAACGGGAGGTTTTGCGGGCCAGAAAAATCACTGAACGTGTGAAAGAGGCACATCCCGCTGCTAGTTTGTCCGCAGCCCGTCCCGTTAACCCTCCTGCAAACAAATAGATTTTTGGTAGTTTCAGAACTGGGGCAGTCAGGTAAGCACTGCTGCAGCATGTTTATTTTTTTTGTATAATTTTAAAGTATTGTTTTAAGTATATTTGTACATGGAAATTTAAGGTTAGTATATGGGTGGATATACTGTAACTCAATATAATGTATCAGTATATATGTCATTATGGAGAATAAAAACCAAAACAGAAGACTAAGAATTCTACATCAAGATGCCAGAAGACACATTCATCCTCAAAGCGCAAAATTATAATAATTATATCCTGGGCACATTGTATATCATTTCATTTGTAATTTCTCTGAAGACAAGAAGTATTGAATTATATATGTTAGTTGTGGGGGCACTATGATTATAAGTATAGCTTATAGTAATATAATTTTAAGACTTAGGAGACTTTCAGTGATTTCATATTATAGACATAAACATATCAGGACTTTTTAGAAGTTCACCTTGTAGTAGTAACATTTGTTATAGTAGAATTTGAAATTTCCAAAATTGCAGGTGACACTGAGATTCACTTTGGAATAATGGATAGCAGGCAGAAATAGAGAACACTTTAGCCATGTTATTCTCCATGGCTTTGTTATAGAGATAAGCGAGCACCAAAATACTGGAATGCTCCTTACTCGAGTCAAGTATTTTTCAATATCAGAGTACTTGAGTAACGAACCCCACTAAAATCAATAGGAGACTCGAGTATTTAACCAGGTGCTCAGCAACTTAAAGCGACTCTGTACCCACAATCTGACCCCCCTAACCGCTTGTACCTTCGGATAGCTGCTTTTAATGCAAGATCTAACTTTGCACCACCCCTCCATCCCTCCTACCCACCCTCTTCATTATTAGGAATGCCTCTGGAACATTCTCTCCATGCTGAACATTGCACAGGTCCTTAACGATCCAAAAGACAGAGAGGTTGTGCCAGCCTAATGCATACACAATCCAGGCCACTCCCGTAGGGCACGGGACTGCCAGTTTAAAAGTAAATTTTTAGCACAATAACTGCATCACCTGCCAAACGGACCACAGGACAGATCTTGGATTAAAAGCAGCTATCTGAAGGTACAAGCGGTTTGGGGGGGGGGGGGTCAGATTGTGGGTACAGAGTCACTTTAAGGCTGTGCTCAGTTAGGGGGAGGGACATACTTACGATTGTAAGGATTGAGGATCACGTTTATTGTATTATAGCTGCCAGCTTGTAGCAAAATGACAATGAAAATATGCTATAGTAAGTAAATATATAGTGAAGTAGCTGGCGGCTAAAATGAAATAGATAGGAATAGGATCATGTCCATTGCCTTATAGCCACCGGTTTCTTTACTGTATATTAAGTAAATACAGCATATTTTCGTTCTAATTTCGCTGTTTTTGATTTACAAAAACAATATGTCAGGATGGTATCTCTGCAGAGCATTATGCGCCCCTCGGCTCGTGCTGTTCGGCCGAGAAGGCACTGATTTTCTTGTATCCTGTTTCTGTGTTTTGTTTGCAGTGTGTGAACACTGGTTTATATGCTCACCTTTGTTGGGAGACACACCTGACTTCACCTGCTGAATTCTGTCTGGCCATGTCATGGTTAATCTGTGTTTGGGTTCTGCTGTGACTGACAGGTCATCCTGCCAGTGGATCTGTCTTGTTTTCAGGTGTCTGTGCTTGGAGATCAGGGGGATGGTCCAATTACATTCTGGACCAGAACCCTGGCCTCCTATATAACTAACCCAGTCTGTGCTCTCATTGCCGGATATTGAGCTTGTCTCTGCCTGGTTCTGTGTTTCTATTCTTGCTCTGTTGATTCTGACCCTGCTTTGCCTTTCTGACCATTCTTGTTTGCTGCCTGCCCCTGACCATACTGCCTGTATATTGACTTTGCCTTCAGATTGTGATTTTGTACTTTTGTTGCCCGTTTGTTGTGACCCGGACTGTTGACCATTCGTTATTGTGTTTTGTCTGTCTGTCTTGTCCTTGTGTCCCACCTAGCCAGTGCAGGGACTGCCGCCCAGTTGCTCGCCGCCATTTTAGGGCGGATTGTGGCAAATAGGTAGAGGACAGTGGGCGGGGCTGAGCTTAGGGCTCACTGTTTGTCTTGTCCTGCTGTACGGTTCCTAACAGAATATCTGGCCTTACTTTTTTTTTTTTTTTTCTTCTTTCTCTTCTCTCTCTCCACCTTGCTATGGACCCCATGAAAGCTCTGGTTGAGCAAATGCAAAGTCTCAACCAGCTTGTTCTGGACCTTACGCAACGGGTGCAGCAGGTAGAGTCTTTCCTGGGCCAAAATGCCATGCTATCTGCTGCTGCTCCCCCAGAACCTCCAGTGCAGCTTCCTGATAGGTTCAAGGGCGAGAGAAGGGCCTTTCGGATCTTCAGAGAGGGATGTAAGTTGTTTTTCAGACTTTGTCCCCGGTCCTCTGGGGATGAGAGCCAGAGAGTGGGCATTATTATGTCACTCTTACAAGGACCTCCGCAGGAGTGGGCCTTTTCTTTGCCTCCAGATGCCACTGAATTGTCTTCTGTGGATCAGTTTTTCTCCGCATTGGAATTACTGTATGATGACCCTGACAGGGCAGCAGCAGCTGAGAGGCAGTTGACAGTTTTGAGACAGGGCAAGCGACCGGTGGAGGAGTATTGTGCTGAGTTCCGCCAGTGGTGCGTTCCATCCGGATGGAACGATCCTGCGCTTAGATGCAAATTTAAGCAGGGGTTGTCTGATGGCATTAAGGATGCCTGGACAGGACACCCAGATCCTTCCACCCTAAAGCAGGCCATGAATTTGGCTATTCGCATAGACCGCAGGCTCCGTGACAGACATAGGGAGAGAGTAGACTCTGACTCTTCTAAGACCTCTGTCCCCTGCTCTGTCAAACACTCTGTTGTTATCCCTGATATACATGAGGACGAGCCCATGCAGCTGGGACAATTGGACGCCAGGACCAGGCGAGAACATCGTAGACACAACGGTCTGTGTTATTACTGTGGTGACAGTAGCCACTTCATCAGTTTCTGCCACAAGCGTCCCAAGCGGCAAGAAAACCTGCACCCAGATCATCAGCGTTCAGGTGACTCCCAGGAAGGTCACTTGGGCGCACAGGTACCCTCCGGCGAAATAAACATTGCTAGTTCTACTGTAACTGATTTGCCTGTATCTGATGCCAATTTATCATGTTCTTCTGCTCGTCCTGTCAGTAAGCCTGTTCTCCATGCCATGGACTCTTCTTCTGATGAATGGGAGTCAGATGGCAATCTTCTAAGTGAAGTTGAGTCCTGTGAGGGTCCTGAGGCCCCTCGTAAAAGGGGGGGTACTGTCAGGATGGTATCTCTGCAGAGCATTATGCGCCCCTCGGCTCGTGCTGTTCGGCCGAGAAGGCACTGATTTTCTTGTATCCTGTTTCTGTGTTTTGTTTGCAGTGTGTGAACACTGGTTTATATGCTCACCTTTGTTGGGAGACACACCTGACTTCACCTGCTGAATTCTGTCTGGCCATGTCATGGTTAATCTGTGTTTGGGTTCTGCTGTGACTGACAGGTCATCCTGCCAGTGGATCTGTCTTGTTTTCAGGTGTCTGTGCTTGGAGATCAGGGGGATGGTCCAATTACATTCTGGACCAGAACCCTGGCCTCCTATATAACTAACCCAGTCTGTGCTCTCATTGCCGGATATTGAGCTTGTCTCTGCCTGGTTCTGTGTTTCTATTCTTGCTCTGTTGATTCTGACCCTGCTTTGCCTTTCTGACCATTCTTGTTTGCTGCCTGCCCCTGACCATACTGCCTGTATATTGACTTTGCCTTCAGATTGTGATTTTGTACTTTTGTTGCCCGTTTGTTGTGACCCGGACTGTTGACCATTCGTTATTGTGTTTTGTCTATCTGTCTTGTCCTTGTGTCCCACCTAGCCAGTGCAGGGACTGCCGCCCAGTTGCTCGCCGCCATTTTAGGGCGGATTGTGGCAAATAGGTAGAGGACAGTGGGCGGGGCTGAGCTTAGGGCTCACTGTTTGTCTTGTCCTGCTGTACGGTTCCTAACACAATACTGGCGCAAAATATATTGTTTTAAGTTAATATACTATTAAGAAGGTGGCAGCTATAATCCAATAGACACAATCCCCGATCCTTATGATGATAAATATAATCCCACCCCCTTTCCCCCAACAGAGCAAAGCTTGGTTCTTAAGGGGTTAACTTAACCTCCTGGGGGCCAGACTGTCATTTTTATATTAACTAGATAGCCTATGCTCTGCCGAGCGGGGAGCACCTGATTATATACTCAAGAGGAAGGGCACCCTAAAGCTTGTTGAAAGGCTTCTCAGCAGCCTTCAATAACTGTTGGCCGTCGTCCTCCCTATACTTGGGAGGGATAAGCTGCAGTCAGAATGCTCTTTGTCCAAGAACAAAGGGGTTAAGCAGTTAAATTTCATCACACCCTATCTCAACCAACATCTTCTATTAGTGGAGACCTCAAAAGGCCCCCATACACTGTATACTGACAGTTAAACTCACTGCCAGCATCAGTATAGGATGCACAGGTTTCTGAACATTGTTTCTTCTTGCTCCTGCCTGCTACATCTGTTCTCTCTGCTACCTGCCACATATAACTATACTTTATAAGATGAGCTTTTCAGTGCTTCTCTGTAGCTCTCATCTTCAGTGTGAGATCTACCGCACTGTAAGTCTATGGCACTGAGTCTCACACTGTAGATGAGTGCTATGTGGCGGGTAGCAGAAAGATTGGGTACTCAGAAACCTATTTTGGTGTCAAATTTGAAATAGATGTCCATTAAAAAATGACTATAGTGTACAATGCTGCACATTTTTCACAAAACTGGCCCTCACCATTGGAGGTACAATTTGAGGCACATTAGAAATGTGTTGGCCAACCTTCTTATTTCGGTAGGACTTTCTGACAGTTTAATTTCTATGGGAAGAAAAGAAGTAAGAAAAGGTTTGGGCATGTTGAATTTGAACTGCATAATCCTATTGTTCTTAGGGAGGTAAGCCACTACTCCCTCTTTTCATTCAGAAAACATAAACGTTTGGAAAAGCCAAGTGTCCATGTGCATGGAGAGATTAGAAGATACATCTGTTGACCAAATAAATGTTCAGCCTACAACTATCACATGCGTTCCTCCTGCTGAGAAACTTAAGGACCAGACTTAATAATGAATGGATTATTATCCAACTTGTTTTTTACTTACATTTGCATTCCGCACCATGGTGGTAAATACTGTGTCAAGTTTATCATCTTGAAATTGTCGAAATCCAGATATCTTGCAGACTAGGTTAGAATTGACAAGGACTTTATGTGCAGCAAGACACTTGTGGATGTAACTCATCTCTGTCAGGTACTTCATTCCTGCAGCTATACCTGTTAACATTCCCACAAGTTGAGGTACTGATAATTGCCCCTCATTTTTCTGTAAAAACAAAAGAAAGTTTTTTTTTTGTTTTTTTTACACAATAAGCACACATTGCAATACATATTGATTAGAGCATGCTCAAGTCAGACCGTTCGACATTTGAACACTGGAGGCTGAAGAAGTTGGTTGCCCTAATGCTGCAGGAAAACTTGGATACAACCATAGGCTATAGACTACATCCATGTTTTCTTAGACTTATCCAACTTTTCCCGCCACTGGGAGTCACGTGCCAAATGATCGCACTCAATTTCAGGTCTCCTACTGTAATGAAGAGTCAAAGAGAAGCTGTGGCTCAGAATTTGTGCCGCACACAGGCACACACCTCCCTACTCCTTCCTTTTTTGCTTTTTTTATTAATAATCTCTGTTGCCTGGCCTCCTCCTTGCTCATGCTTTCAGCCACTGTCTCTAAGTGTTTATTTCAGACATATATTGTCTACAGAGGACTCACCTGCAATCAGCTATAGTTAAATCTCCTACCTTAACTGTGCAGAACCTTGGGTCCAGGAGTAAATCTCATTTCCTTCAGGGGAATTGAACCCAGGAAAATAACTGTTGTTGGTCTCAAAACAGGTAACTTACTCCTAGACCACAGCTTCAATACAGCATGAGGCCAGGCAGCAGAGATTATTTATGAAGTGGGAGGAGGAAGGAGGGGTGAGGCATGCCAAAGTGTGGCACAAACAGGCTTGGGTGTTGACAAATTCTTTTTAACAAAATGTAAATTTGAAAATGCTAATTATAAGCTAATGTATGTCCGAACACTCAGCATTTTAATCTCAGTGGCTGGATGCAGCCCTAGGGAGTCCTGGAAAACATGAATACAGCCAGACAGTTTACACAATGTCCAAAAATTGAAAAAGACATCCTTTTTTGGGGTAAATTATTTTAATCAACTTCATTAAATTGCATTGAAGTGTATAAAATAACGGACGTCTTTTGACGTGGACGTCTTCAATACACCGTGTGAAAAAGATTTCCGTTATTCCATACTGTTCAATGTAAATTATTGAAGTCAATTAAAATGATGCAATAACGGACATCTTTTTTACCCCCCAAAACTGACATTTTTCCTTTTTTAGACGTTGTGTGAACAGAGCCATAGGCCGTATCTATGTTTTCCTTGCAGTGACAAAACTAAAATGTTAAACTGAACCAAAAGTCAAAGTTTTTCAAAGAAGGTAATACATAACAAAATGAGAACATACTGTATTAAAAACAGTTTACAGTTTGCTTTCTTTTTTTGACAGCTCGCCAGTGGGGCAAACATATCTGTAAACCTTTACAAATAGCACTCTATAGAAGGAATTGCACCGATACAAATGTGTCTCCTGCACAATCTTGCACCCTGAAGCTTATATGCTAATTTGCGTTGTCTTGTAAAAGCTTTCTGTGTTCTGTCATAATCAGCTCATACAAAATCCTCTGATGTTTTGCTTTTGTTTTCCCACCTCCAACCTTCTATTTTCTTTGCACCTTTTATGTTTTCCTAGGCACAATCATGCTATTGTCGCACATCGTTTTCATGTTCTGTGTAAGTGCTGAAGGGGAGGGAATTTTAATTTCCTATCTTTCAATGGAATAATGCAACAAACCGAAGCAGCACACAAATATCCAGCTTAAAAGCTTCTGGATTTCGAGTGGACAACTGCCCTTGATGTATTCTACTTAGATAACAGCCAGAAATTGATAAAAAGATGTCAGGATTCATTTACTGCTAACACTATACACAACTTAAAGGAAATAGTTATCTGGTAGAAAATAAGATTTAGGGGAAAAAAAGAAAGAAAGAACAAATTGGAGAAAAAAAAAATATTCCTTCCATGTAACTTCATAAATAGAGATGAGTAAACCGGGTTCGGGTTCGAGTCGATTCTAACCCGATCGTTCAGCATTTGATTAGCTGGGGCTGCAGAACTTGGATAAAGCTCTAAGGTTGTCTGGAAAACATGGATACAGCCAATGACTATATCCATGATTTCCACATAGCTTTAGGGCTTTATCCAAGTTCAGCAGCCACCGCTAATCAAATGCCGAAAGTTCGGGTTCGGATCGACTCGAGCATGCTCCAGGTTCACTCATCTCTGTTCATAAACAATGAAAAATAAATATGTTAACAAATGAGGTAAATACTATAAAATACTGCTAAATTCTATTTTTTATTGTATCTGTTATATATTACTCTTATTAATGATTGTAGCTTGAGCCTGGTGTTTCCATTCTACCATCTCTAGTTGACATGCTTGACTAAATGTTGCTGTGCCAGATTACAGACAATTGATTTTGGCCAATGAAAATATAAATAGCTGTTATTACAAACTAAGACCATTTACATGTGGTTTTTATTTTATTATATTTTTTTTTAAATCTTTTTTTTTTAGCCTTACCAAACAAGCATTTAGAGACTATAGCACGTATTCTTCCTTTTAGAACTTAAATTTATTTTTATTTTTTTTAACTTTTTAAACTCATTCCTCCAAAATCTTCTTTATTAGACTTTCTCAACCTCTAAATCTTGAAGGTCTGGTCCATCAAGGTGTTGGCCAATGGTCTAAGCCAGAGATCGGGAACCTTCAGCCCACCAATTGTTGCAAAAGCTTTGACCGCTAATACACGGAATGATCATACCAATTCGGCAGATCGTTGCTCCATGTAATAAAGACAACAATGATCGTTGTCATTGGGTGATCATGTCTCATGATCCTGACCTAAAGTAATTGGCTGTCGACCGTGCATAGCTACGTGTAATAGCGATGTGTGGCCTTTCCACGCTTCCTGATGTCTTCCTGGCTTCTCCTTACTCCTACGGCTGCCAGAGCAACTCCAGAGCTGGTCTGGAAGTGATAGGCTGATCAGCCAATCATTGACCGTTATGGGACCGCTACGGCCAGTGATTAGCTGGGCTGCCTGTCACTTCAGAGTGAGCAGAAGCCAGGAAGACACTGGGTTGTGTGGAGAGGTAACATATGTACTTTATTATTTTACACTTTCAAAGCAAGGGCTGCATGAACATCGCTAATGATACTAGATGGTTAGGAAGTACTTGCTTGTTAGCCCTATATACTATTGTTAGAATCACTGACTATACTGCATTGGCTGGATTAGCACAAATTGAAACTGTACCTGTCGCTTAAAAAAATGATATGCCACACAGACATGGAATCTATCTTATACTATTCATATGGTATTTATTAATGTGACTATATACAATACCTAAATAACTGTATATATACATACCCTCAAAAAAGAGTCCAACACACCATTTCCCATATACTCCATGACCGTCATCATTGTATTGCCTATAAAGTAGAAAGATGATTTTTTTTTTTTTTTAAATAAATGTCAAATGTATAGAGATAATAACACAGAGATGAAAGGGTGGAATCTAATAAACCTAAAGGTTATACTATGCAAGATGATAGACTCAGGGGAGATATAAGGATGAGCTATTTGGTGGAAATACAGCCTGTAAAGAAAATAACATAAAGACATAAAGAGTATGTGATGAGGAATATAAAATTTATAAAGGAGGCTTACCAGATTCCATAACATAAACATAAAAAGCACAATAAAGCTTCTAATAAGAGGAACCCGCCCTGCTCAAAGATCAATTTGGAGCATGTCCTAATGAAAAACCAAGGGAAATCGGCCTGTCCTAATGAAAGACCAAGGGGAATCGGCCTGTCCTAATGAAAGACCATGGGGAATCGGCCTGTCCTAATGAAAGACCATGGGGATTCGGCCTGTCCTAATGAAAGACCATGGGGATTCATCCTGTCCTAATGAAAGACCATGGGGATCCATCCTGTCCTAATGAAAGACAAAGGGGAATTGGTCTGTTCCAAAGAAAGACCAAGGGGAATCATCCTGCCTTAATGAAAGACCAAGGGGAATCGGTCTATCCTAATGAAAGACCTAGGGGTATCGGCCTTTCCTAATAAAAGACCATGAGGAATCAGCCCTATCATCATTTCATTCTTACCTCTAGTAATAACTCCTTCAAGGCGTATGATGTTCGGATGATCAAACTGTCCCATGATGCTTGCTTCTGCCAGAAAGGAGCGCTTCTGTTTTTCTGAACAGCCTGCTCTTAAGGTTTGTATGGCTACAGGAAGTTCTCTTTTGCTTGGAAGTTTCAAGCAGCCCTTGCATATTTCACCATATTCCCCTAAAAAAAAGTTAGAATCAGAGTTAGGCTACTTATCTATACAGAGTAATGACAAACAAAGTATCACCGGAATGTATGTTAGTAAAAATTCTTAGTATATTTTCATGGTCCCGGTGGCTTTATCAGGCAGTATAGAGATTAGCCATATGGTGAGTGATTCAGTCATCTAGACAATCTATCAGTACCTGGCACTAGCTAAAGTGTCCATGTAATTAGAGAAGAAATTATATTTAAGATAGCTCTTACAACACCTAGGCAAAGTTGTGTTCCTTCAAGTTAGCCATGTCTAGGAGTCTCAGAACATTGACTTGGGATAGATGGCAGGCCAAGCATCTCTCCAAAAGAAAAGACTACCCATCTGCTGACAGCTGTTTTGGGATTGTTGCCCCTCTTCAGTACAGAGCAGGGTGTTGGATTTTATCCCTTTGATGGATGGATACCTGGCCTTGGTTTTTCCCTTGTCACTACATTGACTCATAGGGCCACTTATTAAGGTGGTTTCCCTACAGGAGCCACCCCTTGGCTGGGCCCTTCCCGGAAGGGATATCTAGCTAGTCCTGTGTTTCGAGACTCTTAAATGAGGCTTCATGGGCTCTTTTTTGCATATTTGTATCTCTTTGACCCATGTCTATAGGCCCCTCGACTGTCGTGGAACATGGAACTGTCAGTCGTGCGACAGTTGCCTCAACAACCCGATCTACTGATGTAACCTGTTTCTCTCTATGCTGATCTGTGAAAATTGTGCAGCATAGTATCGTAACAGTGACCCTTAAAGTATGTGTATGTTGCAGCTAGGTTGCTGTGGTTGATATATATGTGAAGTAACACTTTACTTCACTTTACTTTACTTTACTGATAAATTACACATTATACAAAATACAAGTGTATAGTAAATGCTTAATTGATAATTGTATTTCTGTCCTCTTCTTTCTTTGACAGAATCTAGATGGGGGAGGGAGGATCCATTCAATATTGCTTTTCTTTCACACAGTAGATGTTCGTCCAAATAATATCAATGTATTCCAGAAGAAAATCCATAAGAAACATTTCATTCAAATCGGAGAAGTCTTCTTGGAATGTTGATTAGTAAATTTCCATCCATAAAAATCTCTGGTGGGAAAGGAGGATTAGATGCCGGTAAAGAATTAGAAACCACCCAACATATTTCATGATCTGACCTCCGGATAGGTTTCTGTGCAGGTTGATTCCTCTTCAAGTAGTGAACGAATTTAAAATCACATATTTGACAATATTAAATATTTCATATTCTTTATGGTCAGTAGACTTCAATCCCGATGAAGAATGGGTCACATTCATTTGAACCTCTAAATTTTTTGGAAATTTTTTGCACAAGCACAGTTGCTTTTAACTTTACAGCAGTAAAGTCTAAACATGTCCCAAATGTATAAGAAATAAAGATCAGCATATTTCTCCGATCTGCTCCATTACTCATGTAGTGTACTTCCGCTTTTTGTAAAATTCATGCAGTCATGCTTGCTGACCCGAACAAATCTATTGACAGCTCCGACGCCCTTACTGCCAACTAAACATTTGTCACTATCACCTTCTTTCATTCTATCACAGTTATCTGATTTCCTCACTCGCTGCGTGGCCCACTAACTTAACCTTGTGTTCTGACATCTTTATAGTCTCCGCTCCTCAATAAAACAAACTGCACGCACTAATGCTTGCAGTCACAGAGATAGACATGGATCAATATTATATCTGGATTTGACCTGTCTACGTAGATATAGTTAAACAACCATTGTGTACTCTTAAGGAATCTTTTGACTGTATTTCTCATATGTGTTGAACCAATAATCAAGTTGAGCCTGGGATTTTATGTAACATACTTTTTAGGTACAGTACACATTCAGTTTGTTTTGGTGCATGTATTGAGGGGTAAACTGAAGATTTAGGAAAAACTATTTTTCCGCAATAGTAAAATGGCCAGTAACTTAAAGGGAACTTGTCACCTTTGAAAGCGGGGTTAAATCCTTCCTACTCCTTAATAGAGTACCCAATACTTACCCCTTCTGCCGGTCTTGTTGCCGGGAAATCACTGCCGCTTCTCTTCCCACTCATTATGCTCATCTCTGCTCATTAGCATAATGAGTGTGAAGAGAAGCAACGGCTCTTTCTTTGTAACAGGACCGATGTGATATGTCACAAAAACACATCAACATTTTTGATCAGTCAGAGTCTCAGTGCTGAGATCCTTATGATTACTAGATATAGCCATCTTGCTCCTGGGAAATCCATTGACTATGGATCCATACACTTTCATTTAGGACCTCGACAAATGAAAACTTTTGCTATGTCTGTGTGAAAAGTGATATAAACATTTTAATTTCAAAAAGGGTTGTGAGTGCCAGGAGTGTGGGGTGCGAGCCTAATCAATGCTGAGCCAAGAATTCACACTTTTTTTTTTTTTTTCCTGTCTATGTGACTATTCAAGGAAAAGTACAGATAGTCAACCAGAGAAAAACATGGCAAAAATAAATAATTAAAAAGTAAAAGGATCCATTTTGATACATATTTTTTTAATAATGTAAGTCAGTGGAAAATGGATCCTAAATGATAACCATCTGTTTTTGTACTCATTTTTCTCCATAAAAATAAACTGACGACAAAAACACAGTGTGAACATAGGCTACACAATACAGAGAAACTTTAGCACAACTATCTATATAATAAAAATGAAAGTCTGTCTGTCTGTCCCAAATAGACTTCCAAACGCCTGAACCTTTTGACCCCAAATTTGGCACACAGATACATTAGGTGCCCGGAAAGGTTAGAGCGAAGGACCCGTCCCCTCCAGATGTACAGGAGGGGAGGGGGGAAGAGTGACACCCCATAGAAATGAATGGGAAAATCTCCACACTGCACACACAGGTGATATAATTAGCTGCAGCTCTGCCCAGAGAAAACGGCAGTTGGGAGCATTAGCAACCAATAGGATTACTACTTTTATTTTCATAGGGAGCTGGAATCTGAATGGTTGCTAGGGCAGCTGCCTCACAACAGATCGACAGAAATAACTGGTAGACCCCCTACTCCATCTATACACTACAGGTATACAGGACCTCCACCAACTATATACTACAGGCATATAGGACCCTAAACTATACCCTACAGGTTTACAGGAACCCAAAACTATACAATACAGGTATACAGGAACTCCACCAACTCTATAATACAGGTATACAGCACCCCCACCAACTCTATACTACAGGTATACAGGACCCCAAACTATACACTACAGGTATACAGGACCCCAAAACTTTACATTACAGGTATACAGGAACTCCACCAACTATATACTACAGGTATATAGGACCCCAAACTATACACTTCAGGTACACAGGACCCCAAAACTATACACTACAGGTATACAGGACCTCCACCAACTCTATACTACAGGTATAAAGCACCTTTACCAACTCTATACTACAGGTATACAGGACCCCCAAACTTTACACTACAGGTATACAGGTCCTCCACCAACTATATACTACAGGTATACAGGACCCTCAAACTATACACTACAGGTATACAGGACCCCGAACTATATACTACAGGTATACAAGACCTCCACCAACTATACACTACAGGTATCCAGGACCCTCAAACTATAAACTACAGGTATACAAGACCTCCACCAACTATACATTACAGGTATACAGCACCAACTATATACTACAGGTATACAGGACTTCCCAAACTATACAGTACAGGTATAGAGCCCCCCCAACTATACATTACTGGTATACAGGACCTCCCTCATCTATACAGTACAGGTATGCAGCCCCCCCAACTACACATTTCAGGTATACAGGACCACCCCAACTATACACTATAGGTATACAGCCTCCCCCACCCACAACTATGCACTACAGATATGCAAGACCCCTAAAAACTATACACTGTAGGTATACAGAACCACACCAACTATGCATTACAGGTATACACTAATTCCACTGATTCCCTCAGATGAAACAATACCTTTAAATTGGCCTCCTGGGCACCTTAGAACAAATGTAATTAACACACTGACACTTTATACCCGGGCAGCGCCGGTTATATTTTCTAGTTGATGTATAAAATATGCATGTAAGACTGTAAAATAATGGCTGTTGTCTGCCTTTAAATGACTACTGCCTAATAAAAAAAGCTGTCAGTTTCACTGTGTGTCAACATGGCTCTAATTTGTTTTTAGATAATTTAACCCCTAGCCGCACCATGCAGTTATAATACGTCATGGTAGAAGGTTAGTTTCAGCACAATGACGTATTGTAACTGCGCAGCTTCAGATGCTTGCTGTTTACACAAACAGTGACCGGGAGCCGCAACTAAACTGTCAGCTGATAGCTGACAGTCTAGTGTAACTGCCACTGGACCACCAAAAGAGTTCCAGCATCGGCAATTGCCGGCATTGGTGGATCGGTAACGGTAATTGGTGTGGTAAAAAATACATAGGATTACATTGGAATATCTGCAAAGAAAATGCAAATTTTAACTTTTCACTCTTATTTTGCAGCTATTCCTGTGAAATGCCCAAAGGGTTAATAAAACTGTGTGACTGTAGATTTGAATACTTGAAAGGGTGAAGATTTCAAAATGGGGTAAATTATGGGGGTTTCTAGTATACAGGCCTCCAAAATATACTTCGAAACTGAACTGGTGCCTAAAGAATTTCTCAGTTTGAAATTTTCATGAAAAATTTTAAAATTGCTACTAAACATTAACGGCCTCTGTCATCCTAAAAAAGTAAAAGCATGCTCACCAAATGCTGTTATTATAAAGTAGACATGTTCTTCATATGAATTAATAAATAATTTATGTAGTATTACTATTTTCCTTATTGGCAGAGACTTTCAAATGTAGAGAAATGCTATTTTTTCAAATTTTCACAACATTTTGGAGTTTTTTCACAAAAAATTTCTAAAGTTATAAACCCAAATTTACCACTAACATAAAGTAGAATATGTCTTGAAAAAAAACAATCTTGGAATTACAAGGATTGGTTAAAGCATTCCAAAGTTATTGATGCTTAAAGTGACACATGTCATATTTGAAAAATTTGGCCGTGTCATAAACGCCAAAACTGGCTGTGTCCCTTATGGGTAAAAGCGAATGTACCATCAGGTACAGCATTTTTTTTTTTTTTTACATTACGTTGTTGGTATCAGCATGGTGATCCCAGTGGTGTGGTTATTTTTCAAACCGCTTCCCGGTTTCTTCTTGTGTACTGGCCTGGCTCTATGCACTGGATGCAGGCCCGGCACCCCTTAGTGTAACGATATCCCCTCCCCTCTGTGATGCGCCTCCAATAGAATTAGTGGAGAGAATAAAAAAGTAGCTATCATGGTGCTGCCAAAAATTCCTTCACAACGAGTGGAGTATAAAACATAAAATGTCAGATTTATTGGATAAAAACAGTAAAAATGTACATAAAATAAGTAATTATGTGTTTCTGGAGTCCCATCTCCCTACATCAGATTGCATGCTTCTGATGAAAGGAGATGGAACTCCCGAAACGGGTAACTGCTTATTTTATGTACAATTTTACTTATTTTATCCAATAAATCAGACATTTTATGTTTTATACTCCACTCGTTGTGAAGGAATTTTTGGCAGCACCATGATAGCTACTATTTATTCTCTCCACTAATTCTATTGGAGGCGCATCACAGAGGGGAGGGGATATCATGACACTAGGGGTGCCGAATTTTTGGCAGCACGAGGACACTTACTCAGGTACTTTTTTTGTTCTCTCCACTGCATGAAACCATGGACACCGACACTGGGAGAGTCCCATTTCCTGGATCCTTCGGCTGGCAGCCATCATCCGACGCTACGAGCTACCCTAAAGCAGGGTGAAGTCCAAGGGGCTCAAAGGTGAGAGTCCACCTACACTTTTATTTCACACATTAGCACTTAACAACATTACACAAGGCGACATCCTCCCAGCTCCTCTTATCCTTATGTCTTATTTCCATTAGAATTAAGCATTGAGTGTCACCAATGGGAAGGGATATCGTCACACTGGGGGGCTTCAGTGTATAGAGTTGGGCTGGTGCACAAGAAGAAAATAGGGGCATTTTGAAAAACTGGACCACTGTGCCATTGCCGACAAGCTAATGTAAATAAAAAAATTTCAGTACCTGATGGTACATTCCTTTTAACCCTTCGAGGACCAGGCCCAAAATGACCCAGTGGACCGCGCAAATTTTGATCTTAGTGTTTTCGTTTTTCCCTCCTCCCCTTCTAAGAGCTCTAGCACTCTCAGTTTTCTATCTACAAGCCATGTAAGTGCTTGTTTTTTACAGGAATAGTTGTACTGTGTAATGGCGTCATTCATTTTACCATAACATGTATGATGGAATTCCAAATATATTATTTATGAAGATATAAATAGGTGAAATCGTAAAAAAGAATGCAATATGGTAACGTTTGGGGGGTTCCTGTGTCTACGTAATGCACTATATGGTAACAGCGACATGATACAATTATTCTATAGGTCAGTCCGAACACAACCATATGCAGGTTACACGGATTCTCTAATGTTATATATATTTTTTTTTATGAAATCCTTTTTTTTGCCAATTAAATATTAATAAAATGGGCCTATTGTGACGCTTATAACGGTTTTATTTTTTCACCTACGGGGCTCTATGGGGTGTCATTTTTTCCGCCATGATCTCTAGTTTTTATTAATACCATATTTGTGAAGATCGGACGTTTTGATCACTTTTTATTGATTTTTTTTTATATATAATGTAACATAAAATCGGTAATCTGCGCACTTTTTCCCCTCTTTTCATGTACGCCGTTTACCGGTCACAATGACGCTTGTTATATTTTAATAGATCGGACAATTCCGCACGCTACGGTATATTATATGTTTATCTATTTATTAATTTTTATATGTTTTATTTATATAATGGGAAAGGGGGGTGATTTAGACTTTTATTGGGGGAGGGGCTTTGGGGTAGTGTGTTAGTGTTTTGAACTTTTTTTTTTTTACACTTTTGAAGTCCCTTTGGGGGACTTGTACATACAATACTTAGATTTCTACACTGATGAATGCTATGCCATAGGCATAGCATTGATCAGTGTTATCGGCGATCTGCTCATTGAGCCTGCCTGTGCAGGCTCAGTGTAGCAGATCGCCGATCGGACCGCACGGAGGCAGGTGAGAGACCTCCGGCAGTCCGTTTCAACTATCGGGACCCCCGCAGTCACACTGCGGGGGTCCCGATCGGTAAGTGACAGGGGACTCCCCCTGTCACTTACACTTAAACGCCGCGGTCGCGCCGTGATCGCGGCGTTTAAGAGGCTAATGACACGCGGCAGCGCGTCATTACCGGTGAGGTCCCGGCTGCTGATTGCAGCCGGCCCCCACCTGCTATGAAGCGCGCTCCGCTCCGGAGCGCGCTTCATAGCGGGAAAAACACTCAGGACATAAGGCTACGTCATGGGTCGTCTGGGGACAGACTTCCATGACGTAACCCTACGTCCAGGGTCGTCTAAGGGTTAATCAGATGACTTTAAGAATTTTCTGTATATTGATTGGCTGACGCAGTTAGAGGTTTACCTGCTAGTCTATTTTATAAGTGCCTACAAAAAATGTCCAGACAAAATATATAGCAAATACGGCTTCATATGTCACAATGGTGGCTTCACGTGCAACATAATAGGCAAGCTCGAGAACAATGACTATTGGAATCTTGTTTGATGTTTAAACTTTTTCTACAGAATAAACAATATTGGTCTTCTTACCGCACTGACATTAAAAGCTTCAGCTCTTACAGAGCCCAAATGTGCTGTAATTAGCCTATTATTTATATACTATATACACTGTTGTGTAATAGCTATTTAATTAATGTCCCATAATTAAGGACAAGTAAAAGGGAAAAGTAGCAATGATTAACATTAAGATGTTGTACAGATTGTGAAACTCATTAGTTGTCATGATTCTAATATACTGAACTAAAAAAAACTCTAAATAATTCTATTTCATATATAATAAGACAGATGCAATGCTTTGTGTAATAGGTCATACTGGCCTTGTCTGTCCTTGGACCCATTCACAAATAACTAGGTTCTCTCTAGAATTATTACATAATGTTTAGGAATCAAAGGGGCATTCAGGCAAAAAATTTTTCTTTCAAATCAACTTATTTCAAAAAGTTAGAAAGACTGGCAATTTCTTATATTTAAAGATTTCAAATCTTCTAGTACTTATCAGCCGCTGTATATCCTGCAGGAATTGGTGAATTATTTCCAGTCTGACACAGAGCAGATGTTTTCTATGGGGATTTGCTACTGCTCTGGACAGTTCCTGACATGGACAGAGGTGGCAGCAGAGAGCACTGTGTCAGACTGAAAAGAATAAACCACTTCCTGCAGGACATACAGCAGATAATAAGTACTGGTAGACTTGAGATTTTTAAATAGGAGTAAATTACAAATCTATATAACTTTCTGACACCAGTGGATTTTAAATAAAAATATTTTTTCCCGGAGAATCCCCTTAAGGAGTTAATATATCAGCAAAGTACACCAGTTGTCTGGCATCAAAAAGCTTCAAATATTTGTTAATGTACTAGTTTGTGCAAATATTTGGCCCTTTTTACCACGTTAAGGCTTTTTCACCATGGTTAATATATCTTGATGGGATTACAACGCTTTACTGTCCTAAAACAATTCTCTCAGTAGGAAAGTGGAACCCCATCTTCGGGGACAATGTAATAGCTCACAGTACACCGAATGTACGAGGGGCTGCTGATAAGACTTTGGCTTTGTGTTCTTTTTTTGTTTCTATGGTAACGAATGTTACATTACGCGAAAGCCTTATGTGTCTAATATATGTTTTCCAAATTTTGTGTATGTAGCTTTTGGTAACAGTGATCTAGGCGCACAGGAAAACAAAATGGCAGAGTCTAAGGCGATGTTCACAGCAGAGGAGTGATAAACTTCTTGTTTCTGCAAAGGATATTCATGGTGATATGTTGCAGACATTGGGGGATCAATACCCTTCATATTCTACAGCTAAGACCTGGGTTGTCAAATTTAAAACGGGTCAGTCCAGCACCAATGATGAGGAATGTCCTGGACGACCAAGAGTGGTTCTCCCACAAGTCTTCAATGCTGGCCACAACCTCATACTGGAGAATTGTTGAATTTCAGCTAAAGGAATAGTAGACATCATGGGGATATCTCGTGAACGTGTTTGTGTCATTATCCATGAACATTTGAACATGAAAAAGCTATCTGCAAGAGTGGAGGCACAGTGGTTCTCCTGGTCTAAAGCATTTCAGGGGGCAAAAATCATCCATTAAGGTGAAGGTGTTTGTGTTCTGGGATAAGTAGGGTATGCTGCTAATGGACTACATTGACTACATTCAAAATGGTTCCACCATCAATGCAAAGTATGACCTTGAACTTTTGGACCAATTAAAGGCAGCTGTAAAGGCCAAGCTTCTTCCTGCAAGATAACGCCACCCCTCACACTGCACAAGGACCACAGCAAAACTGGTGGAGCTAGGCTTCCAGCTGGTTGACCACCCACCTTATTCACCAGATCTAGCTCCCTCTGACTATCATCTGTTTCCAAACCTGAAGAAACATCTCAAGGGAACCATATGACACACCATATCTGATGCCATAACTGCTGCAGATGAATGGTTTGGGGCACAACTGAAACTTTTTGCAAGGCTTACAGAACTTGGAATACCGTTGCAAGAAGTGTGTTGACATCAGTGGAGAGTATGTGGATTAAATCTAAAGTTTCATCTTCCTATTTCGTTTCTTTCTGGGTAAAGCCAAAGTCTTATCAGCAGCCCCTTGTATAGATAGGATCTATTTTTTTTTCTGAATTAGACAGCTGCATTATTAATTAGGAGAAGTCCACCGTATTCATGAGATTTATCAGTTACTCCTCCCTTCGGCTGCTTCCTTCCTATGATTGACAATTTTGTGCACATCAGCTGTCAATCACAGACAGGGGGTGGTGGAAGGGAGAAGTAACTAATGCATCTTATGAATACATCAATCTCTAGTTTCTGGTGTCAGCACGATGCATATTGTACAATGCTACAGAAAGAAAAAAAGATACTGCCCTACGACTGAAAGGAAAACATGGACATGGCCTGCCTATTCCCACAATGTCTATTAAGTTGAAAAAACGACCATTTTTAAAATAATGGCAGCCATTAATAATGATCATGATGATGTGATGAGCGAATTTAGGGTATTAACGAAGATAAGAGTTTCATTAGCTCTGCAATTGACTTTTCAGCTGACCGCCTGTAAACTATGCTCCGTTCCTCCCTTGGTGCCTGGAAAAGCTGGATCAAGTCCTGAGAAACTTTTACCAGTTTCCCAGGACTGGACCCAGCCTTATCTGGCACCCGGAGCTGCACAGAGTCCAGAGACAGCCGGCTGATGAGCCAACTGTCGAGGTAATGAAACGATTCGCTTTGTTATTACTGTGAATTCGCTCATATGATCATTATTAACGACTGTCATAATAAAAAAAAACAAAAACAAAAAAAAAACGACTTTTTTCCCTACTAAAAAGAAACATTGGCTATTTCTATGTTTTCCACTAGGGACTCCCTGCAGTGGTATGCCACTTCTCCAGACTCCGGTCAAATGGTGAGTGTTCGGGGAACATTGCCGAACCCGAACAGGTCGACAAGTCTGCTCAATGCTACTTACTACAACAAGTCAACAAGCTTAGTCATGAGTGCATTGATGGATAGATTGCTATAAACAGCTGATTGGATTCTGCTAATAGTCGGGAATGAGATACCTCTGACTATCCTGCAGATTACACTCATTACTTTTTCTTTTACATAGAATGGTAACAATATTTTAAATGAGATTTGTAAAATGGAATAATTCACCCTACTGTTTTACGCGCGATAGCATTTTCTTGTATGACTGAAACCCTGAACTATACATCCATATTTCAGTCTTCAAATACCCCTCTTATTATGTATGTATTTCCTGACCTGATGTTAGCCATAAACAATAGCTTTCTGCTGCTGGATCCCATCAATTTCAATGTGATTGCAAGGCTGACACTTGGAAATAGAAGGATGAAACAAGGTCTTTTCTATTCTCTCCTTTTTTACCCATATTTTCATCTTTCCCCCCAGTTTTCTCTATTTTTCTGTTTTCCCTGCAGATAAATGGTATCAGAGAGATGTGCAAATTATTGAGTGGAAGGGGGTCTGGGAAAATGTTTTTTTTTTTTTTTACTGTCCAAGGATAGTGGGAAGTTGAGGCACTCACCACTGCTTTTTCGAAAAAATCACTCTCTTTATTCACATAAACACAGGTACATAGATACAGACGGTTCAATGGGCGATAGCCTGTTTTGCGCGCACAGCTTGCAAGTTTCCTCTCGTCCGACAAAGGAATCCCGGCCAGAGTGTATGCACATAGTATGTGCAACGAAAAATCAAATGTCAGTTTTGTGCAGCCGCTATTCAATGAATAGCAGCCGCACAGAAGTGACAGTTCACACAATGAAGATAGCGGCTCTGACTGCACCATCCACTGTGTGCAATGGTGAATTGGGATGCAGGCGCACATGGATGCGCCTGCATCCCAACGCAATAGAAATTAAGTTTATCTGACCGATGCTGTAGTACTGGTCGGGATAAATTTTACTGACACCGGCTGTTCTGTGAGACGGCCGGGTCACAGAATGGCCGGAGTCTTACGCTGTGTGAACCTGTGGAAATGCATTATGCTCTGCAGCTTTTTAACAACCTTTTGTTTAGGGATGGTCCGAACCTGCCGAGGTTCAGATTCGTATGAACCCGAACGCTCGGCAGCAGATTCCCGCTGTCTGCCCGCTCCGTGGAGCGGGCGGATACAGCGGGAGTAACGCCTGGAAAACTGGGATACAGCCTATGGCTATGGCTGTATCCCAGTTTTCCAGGCGGTCCTCCCGCTGGATACGCTCCCTGCTCCACTGAGCGGGCAGACAGCGGGAATCATTACCGAGGGTTCAGGTCCGTACGAACCCGAACCGAACTCGTTTCGATCCATCCCTTCTTTTGTTATATCGCACCTGAGCAGCATGCAGCACTCACTCAAGTACTTTCGAATAGCCCCATACGTAAGTGAATGCTATACAGGATACTTGCTTGGCTCAAATTTTTAGTTCTTCTATGTTTATAGCCACATTGAGTGCGATTGCACCTCACACTAACTGAAAATTATGTTTCAATCTGTTATATTCAATACTATTAACATGATCCGAGATTTAGTACCTCGACAGATTTCAAACCTGAGGAGTACCATGGAGTTTTTCCTAAATGAAAGCTTTCCATTTATAAACAGCCCAGGTCTCTTGGGTGAAACTTGTGTAAATCCCCGAACCACTGGTGTGCATGTCTCCTAGACCCTTTTACTTCAAGTGAAGTAATTAGCTCAGCTGGATCCCTTTGTGGGAATTACGCTCCTTTCCATCAGTTATAATGTTCTGTGAATTTGTCTGGCTCTTGTTAGATCACTGAATATCACTTATTCACTCTGATGCCTTTAGGACGCTTTAACTGCTAATTTACTTGGTGACTTTAAATAATATAAGATGCCTTCTATAATTATAGATCCGGCCAGCATGTGAATTTCCTCTTAGTGCTCTTGGAGTATGAAGCTGTCTTCCCCTGTTCAAATGATGTATATAAATGATGCATGTAGGAGACATTAGTACGGAATAACTACTTACTTCATTTTATCTGGGTCTCTAATAATAACCTCAGTGCTATTATGTGAGCGTTAAGTTTAAAATATATTTCTTAGGAGGGATATGAATCAATGTGTCTACGCTATTATTTTGCATCATTAGACAAAATTTATCAAGGCAAATTAGCTAGTTTTTACCTGTTTACACCACGGTCACCTTCCCAAATATTTTTCCCTAGGAGAATGCGTGGTTTTAGATTAGTTTAATTTTTTATTGTGTGTGATTGTTTTAAAAAATGTTAAGGCAAAAAATTGTGCAGCAATACTACACTGCTACCCTAAAGTGTTCTTTTAGCTAAGATAAAAAATTTTGGCAAAATAAAAAATATGTCAAAGCACGTGCCCCTAATGATAATTTTGGCGCAACGGCCTGGGCAAACAAACAAACAAAAAAACACACATTATACATGTCGCCCTAAGTTTTTGCTGGCTTTTGTTGAATTAATTCTGTCTATGACCACAACCGCTCCAAAATGTATTGAAACATTTAAAGGGAAACTGACAGCCTTAATATGCTTTCATCTGTCCTGCCAGTTTTCAGTTACCTACTAAGTGAGCATTGCATAGATAAATACTGTAACTTGTGAGCTGACATCTTTGAAAATATTTACTTTATTTTGCGGCGAAAGTGTCACAGAGGTGGGTTTGTGGATCTGGATAAAGTAAGTATAGCTGTTATATAGCAGCCTTAAGGGGACTGCGCCTGGATTCAGTAAGTATAGCTGTTATATAGCAGCCTTCAGGAGACTGGACCTGGATACAGTAAGTATAGCTGTTATATAGCTGCTTTCAGGAGACTGAACTTGGATACAGTAAGTATAACTGTTATATAGCTGCCTTCAGGAGACTGGACCTGGATACAGTAAGTATAGCTGGTATATACTGTAGCTGCCTTCAGGAGACTGGACCTGGCTACAGTAAGTATAGCTGTTATTTAGCTGCCTTCAGGACACTGGACGTGGATACAGTAAGTATAGCTGTTATATAGCAGCCTTCTGGAGACCGGACCTGGATACAGTAAGTATAGCTGTTATATAGCTTCCTTCAGGAGACTGGACCGGGATATAGTAAGTATAGCTGTTATATAGCTGCTTTCAGGAGACCGGACCTGGATAACGTAAGTATACCTGTTATATAGCTGCCTTCAGGAGACCGGACCTGGATAAGGTAAGTATACCTGTTATATAGCTGCCTTCAGGAGACCGGACCTGGATAAGGTAAGTATACCTGTTATATAGCTGCCTTTAGGAGACTGAACCTGGATATAGTAATTGTAGCTGTTAAATAAGTGCTTTAAGGAGACTGGACCTGGATTTCTGGTAAGTTCAGCTTTTTTTTACAGCACGGAAAAAAAACTTGCTTTAATTCACATCTACTGTCAATTTAGATTTTGAAAGATAGAACGACAGGGATACTTTAAGTATAAAGTTGGCCGACTCCTGTTCTGTCTCAATCCTACAGGCGTAAATTAGTTAAGGATTTTTATATCTCGCTATCTTGTCATTAAGGGGAAAAAAACATAACCTTTCTGTGAACTTATCTTAAAAAAAAAAAAGGCCTGGAGAAGCGAGCTTGAAGTTTAGGCGTGCTCAAGTGATTAAAGCTTCAGGGTTGTAAGAATAGAATTAATTTGCTTTAAAGTCTTCAGCAGCAAAGCGGATGAAAATCAATAAATCATTTAGTAACTTAGCATATTTCCAGACGCTTTTCTGCAAAGCCTCTCGGAACAGATGTTGCTTGTGATGCCTTGCAGAGAGATCAGCAGCATCATTTAATGCTATCCTTGCTGCAGGTAAATGAGAATATAAACTGGAAAAAAAAAAAAAAAAAAACGACTGCAAATTCGGTACACCGCTGAACATCAGACATCTTCAGAACTGAATCACCCTCTTCAAGAGGAGTTATGTATTCAGCTCCAGAGTGGTGTGCCTAGAGAATCGCCGGATTTTTTTTCTGTCAAATTTCAGAAAGGTATTTATTCAGGCTTGCTTTCCTTCATACACTTGCCGTAGACCTTTTGGTCGGAGTAGGTTATAAAGCTTCAGAAGTGACAGATAAGAGACATCTCAACTGAAGGAGTGTTGGCAGAACCGTGTTGAAAAATAGTTTGATTGTTTGACTACTGTATTTCTAAAACTGGTGATATGCTTAAGGGGGTTTTGAGCAAATTGCAGAATGTCATATTCAATTTACAATTTAGCTGAGCCATTCGGATTTTCAATATGATCACAACAATTTGTTCTTGATGCGGAAAATCTCCAGGGATCCGCTTGGTCACAAATCCTAGATATGTGGTACTGTTTTATTGTACTGAAAGGTATAAACTGAACATTCCCAAGTTGTGCCTTCTTCCAGCAATCTGACACTGAATCGTAAAATTCTACCCACAGTTATTATACTTAGCTATGAGACAGGTAAGTAGTCTGTGGAGAATGGCGTGTGAATAGGTGGAACTCCAGCGATCTCATAAAAAATGCACTTGTTGATCCCCCACTCCATTGTTTGATATCTTTCCCACTTGTCTAAACTACTCCTGGCCCCAGACTAAACTTTTACAAAACGATCCCAGCTTTACATCATGGCATCCGGCTGGGAAACTACATCTCCCAGCATGCATAACACCTCAAAACCAACTTCCGGGTAATCAACCCCATCACTGTCTGGATCTGCTTCTGCTTTGAACAGGAAACATAGTATCTATCTATCTCCTATCTATCTATCTATCTATCTATCTATCTATCTATCTCCTATCTATCTATCTATCTATCATTTGAGAAAAGTCCTAATGTGGGACTAAAACGTTGCATATTTGAGAGAAATAAATCACTACATTTGATCACAAAATCGGAGAGCCGGGGTGATTTTGCTCTTATCTGTATACCTACACCACTGTCCGCTACGGTGTATATAGCTGGCACCACCACCAGAGTGCTGCACCTGTATATTTTTTGCTGTATCTTTCTATCTGTTAATCCATCCACAGGCAGATTAGAGAAAAAGAGAGATGAAACAACAATGTCTCCTTTCCTCTATACTACTCAGGAGAGGTTGTTGTTTCTTTGCTCTTGGCCAGCTGATCACTGTGTGATGTCAGTGGTGGGCGGTTTTACAGATTGCCTGGCAACAGAAGAGATAGAGATCATGTGACCTCAGAAAAGTGTTGTATTCTTTCCAGTCTCACAGCAGGGGAGGTTTTTTTTATGGGGATTTGCTCCTGCTCTGGACAGTTCTTGTCACAGACAGAGGTGGCAGCAGAGACCATTGTGTCAGACTGGAAAGAATATATCACTTCCTGCAGGATATACAGCAGCTGAGCCAGTGTGTTGCTCAATCCCTTTACTCTTTATGGCATAAGTGACAAGGCCATTGATGAGGGGACCATATCTATCTATATCTATTTTGGTGTGAACAAACCTTTAGTGAAACATTAAATTTTTATTTAGTGAAAATAGCAGCTTTACCAATAAGAATGGCCATTAACAGGCGGTAGGGCGAGACGCACATTATACATACCAGTGCCAAGTATTCTTTCAATTTTTATGCTGGAATTATCTAATTCTTTTGCAAACAAGTGGACAGCTTGCATGGGATCTTCACATGTGTCTGGATCAATGTACTTCCTTCTTGTGGGTATTTTGACTGAAAGAAAAATACAAGAGGATGTCAGATGCCCAGCTTAATTCTTATATTGTGAAATGTCAAATTCCTTCATTACCATAAGAGCTATCACAGGAAGAATGATTGTCTTTATTAATCGTATTAAGGAATGCAATCGATTCCCATTGTTTGGGTGGAGTAAGTGTTTACTCCTGAGCAATGTAATCCATTTCTCAATAAATATTAAGATTTTTTTTTTATTTGTGTCATCTTTATGCACATTTCAACAATGTTTTTGTAGCCAAACCTAAAAACAGATTTAAAAAGACATAGAATCTTTCTTATATGATTATGCTACCTTTATCATTGGCTTCAATCTGCTTAAAAAACTCCATTAAAGTGACACATGTAAAAGCCTCCTTATAGCAGTAAGTGCAAGATAAACCTAAAGCAGATGACTAGAGATGAGAAAACCTTAAGGAGACTCTGTACCCAAAAACTGACCCCCAAACCGCTTGTACCGTCAGATAGTTTTAATCCAAGATCTGTCCTGGGGTCCGTTCAGCAGATGATACAGTTATTGTCCTAAAAAACAACTTTTGAACTTGCAGCCCTGTGTCAAATTGGCATGTCCTATAGTGTTTGTGCCCTAGGCCTGCAACGCCTCTTTGTCCCTACTCCCCACCCTCTTCACCATTAGGAATGCTCCAGGCAGGATTTCTCCTATCACTTGTCTAATAACTGCATATGGGCTTAAAAGTGTCACTGTTGTTTAAATTCTTTTTGCAGAAATCAATAGTCCAGGCGATTTTAAGAAACTTTTTAATCGGTTTATTAGCCGAAAAATGCATTTTTATTATGAAAAAGCAGTTTGAAGCTCTCCCCCCTGTCTTCATGATTCTCTTATGGAGAGGGGAGGGGTTGAGGGAGATGAGGCACCAAAACAGGACAACAAAGAGTTAATTTACAGCTACATCACCTCTGAAGTCAGCACTGACCTCCGAATACTGGCTTTCACACAGGTCCCACTGTGTAATACTTTCTTCTCTGCTCTCTGCTGCTGACTAATCTTCCTCCTCCCCCTCCCCTCTCCATAGAACAGACAGGGCTTGACTGATGTAAAAGAGTTGAGATTTCCTGATAATGAGCAGTGAATGAGAGAGAGGGGGGGGGGGGGAGACTTTTTGAATGCAGATAATGGCATATTTGCCTAATAAAACCCAATTAAAAAAGTTTCTTAAAATCGCCTGTACTATTGATTTCTGCAAAAACAGTGACCTGTTTCTCTTATTGTGTGAACATGGCCTTAATCTGCATTTCCAGACTTTTCCTCTCTATATTCCGACCGATTCAGAAAAAAAAATGCACAAAAATGTATGACCGATTGTTTGTTGTTCGTAAGCAAATGATGCAAGTGTATTGACATAGTAAAACATCCAATTACATGGGTGCACTAACTAATAAACGGATCCATGCTGCTGCATATCCCGATTCCCAGGGGAATGAACATGGGTGTGACTATTAATTGCCGGCTGACCACGGCTTACAAACACAACATGTAGAAAACAACAGCAAAGTAGTGTGAACCTTGAAGCAGTAGCCGCCTAGTTTCCATACGCAATTTATCCTGTGTGATAGCTAAAATATCACCCTGATTATAGTTTGCTCTGCATGACCAGCTCCACACATTCAGGTGAAACTCATTTTAGATCGGCTCATCCATCCGAAACCTACAATTAAGTGAAACAAATGCATGTCCCCTGTCTATCAGCCAGCTATAGACATCCACTAACAGCTCGTGATTAGCAGAGCCATGACAAGGATTGAATGTTAATTTTGTGTACGACGCTTTCTATACCAGTCGGTGAATCTAAGCTCAGAGGAAAAACTGCTCACATCCAGGTATTCAGATTTTTATTAAATGGGGAAGAGTTGAGTTCCCTTAAGATTCCGTCAGCAATTCATAACATGTTTTCAATGTGGAAGAATGGTTCACAATTTCGATCTATCATGTGTTCGGTATTTTCATGAGCCATATTTTTTTTAATTCACAGATTTCACTCCTTATCAGTCTCCTAGACTATTCCCCCAAGTATCTTCTCTACAAACTTAATTTTCAAGAAAAGTTCATCAACAAAGAGCGTAGTTATGTATCATATAATACAACAGACTGATTAAGAAGTTGGCTACATTCAGCTGTAACAAGAACTTCTTATGCTAGTAGATGGATATAAGTAAGCACTGTAAACCCAAGGGCGGGGGATTCCATGTGCCACGCCACCTTCTGCGTCACACCCACAACTACCGCAACAAGTGGAATGCCACATTTTTCCCTGTAAATTTTCCCTACATTAGATACATACACTGGGAAAATTGATGTCATGTATGGAAACAACAACGGCCGTATTTAATACGAGAAAATATGCTGGCCGGGTGTCTATGGGATCCCGGCCGGAGCATATACACATAGTATACGCTCCAGCCAGGACCCCTAGCGGCACCGCAAACAATTGACATGTCAGTTTTCTGCGGCCGCTATTCAGTGAATAGCGGCCGTAGAAAACCATTTCAGTGCACTATGAAGCGAGCGGCTGCGGCCACAAGCTTCATAGCATGCACTAAGGAGTTCTGATGCAGGCAGCATGGATGCACCCGCGTCAGGACTCTACGAGCCAAAAGATCATCCGCCAGCAGTACCGGCTGGGATGATCTTTTCAGAGACTTGCCGCTCCGTGACTATGTACTAGTGACATGCCCTGGGCCCCCCAGTGTAATGATATGCTTTCCTCTTGGTGATGTGGCCAAACTTGATTCTAATGGAGGTCCGTTACTGACGGGTATCATTACACTGGGGCCGCCGGGCTCGCTTCCATTGCATAGAGCAAACAGGTGAATAAGAAAAAAACAGCACCAAGTGCAGAAAACAGGTTACATTTTCTAAATTGGGCTACACCATCGGGATCACTGCACCAGCATTGACAGGGTAGTAAAAGAAAATTGCGAGATGGTACATACGCTTTAAAAAAAAAGAAGATGGGGGGGGGTAGCTTTTCCTTCTACGATCCTCTAGTGGGAACATAGTCATAAATTGCTACACATGATAGAATTTTAGAGCCTTGGTTCTTGCTGCAAATTTGTAGAAATTCCACAGCATTTATCCGTGTATTGCTTTGCGGATTCACCCTAGAGTACACCCCCATACACTGTAGTTTCACAACAGAATGACCCTGCTGGCAATTTGAAAATCCATAGTTTGTGTATTCTTTTATTTTATTTAATTTTTTTTTATTATTATTGATTTTTATAAAAAAATGTATTTAGGCCAATGAGAACTAGGCTTAGTACGAGTACATATGTGGCTGGTGTAAGTGATATTGTGTAGATAAAGAGGCCGATGAGAGATATTTTACTCTTTATCACCTTGTCAATGACCTAACAGAGTGACGGAGGCATTTGTATGGGAAAGTGAGACATATAATTCATTGCAAGCCTCCTAACAGAATTGAGTACATTGGTCCTCTCCCACCTAAGTTTTTTGATTGTTTGATTTTTAGAGTCGTAAAATATAGACTCTTAGTAATACGTATTTGTTTAAGTTTTATTACATTTTAAGAAGGTAACATGTCTAAGCTGGTATATAATCTTGCTATTTAACAGCTCTTACTGTACTCTATAATTTCTCATTTCCTAAGTACTCTGGGTAATGTCCTTCGCGGATAGCATGTCTTCTATCAGAAAAGGGATATGACTTTCACTCACTCCCAGCTATGTCTTAAATATTGTTAATCCTCTTAAGTTTTGGAATGTACTATCATAAATGTTATCTGTATTTAGTGTCATTCAGCTATTGTACTTTATGTTTCAGAGAGTAGCTTGAAGCAGAAGCCATTGATAGTACGGTTATTCACTTAATACCAAGGTCTAGATGGGAATGTTTCCTTTGCCCACTATAGTTATATACCTGCAAGGAAGCCCATATTGATTGTTTAACTCACTAGAGTTTGGGCAAAATTTTAACTTATTACATAAAAACATAGGAGATTGTCGGCAGAAAAAGACCACCTGGTCCATCTAGTCTGCCCTTTAAAGTGTAACTGTCATTTCAGGATCATTTTTCTGAAAACAATAAAAATATCTATAGTACAAGCGATTTTAAGAAACTCTGTAATAGGTTTTATTTAGCAAAAGAGTTTCCTTCTGTATGGAAAAAGCTGTTTTCCTAGCTCCCCCCCCCACTTCAGAAGAAGCAGGATTTCTGTGTCCATTATGCTCTATGGAGAGGGGAGGGGCTGAGAGGAGTGAGTGAGCACAGAGCAGTCCTGCACAGCACAACACCCTGCAATCTTCTCTCAGCAAGTTCCTAGATAAGCATTGACCTTTCTGACCTCTGACTTCTGACCTTCAATGAAGACGGATTTGCCTGATAATGCTGGGAGATGTTTTTTGAGTACAGAAAGAGGCTTTTTTGCCTAATAAAACCTATTATAGAGTTTCTTAAAATAACATATTTTCTACTGATTTCTGAAAAAAAAAAAAAAAAAAAAAAAAAAATATATATATATATATATATATATATATATATATATATATATATATATTATTAGGCATGGTCCAAACCTCTATATTAGGGATGAACTCTCGGCAATGATTCCCGCTGTCTTCCACCTCCGTGGAGAGGGTGGATACAGCCGGAGGACCGCCTGGAAAACTGGGATACAGCCTATGGCTAGTGACGGCGCCATTCTATCCATGGGTCATATTAAAGAGGATTTACCTGATGGTATATCCTCTGTAACAGGAGCTAAATTTGTTGAAGGATTGTCAGGAGATGCACTTAAACATAACCCAAGTGTCTGAGACATTTAATCTAAATGATCTTTTTCAGCCTTTTGGCCATAAGTAGCTTGTGAGTTGACCAGTTGTTGAGGGTTCATCGGGGTAATGGTTTCTGAAGAATGGTTATTTCAGAGGTAGGGGTTAGCCTCTACATGAAGCTAACATAACATAACATATTTATGTTATTTATTTATTATTTATTTATTTATTTATAGAGATCAACGCAACTCAAGCATACTTGGTCTGTGCCCAAGGGTGCGGCATTTCATTAGCAGTAGCTGAAGAAGTTGGAGCCAATCCTACAGAGTCCTAGAAAACATTGATAGAGCCTATGGCTAATAAAGCTAATAGGGTAATCAAATGATGTATGCTTAGATTCGAATGGACCGGAGCGTGCTCAAGTTGTGCTCTCTCGTTCTATATTATGCAGATGTACCTGTGTGGTGTAGCACTGCATAGTAGGTAAATAAGTAGTAAAATAACTGGTAGTCAGTAGCTGCATCTCTACACTGCTGTGTCTCAGACTAGATAGAACTGGCCGCTTCCTCCTACACAGAGTTAACTAGTTCCTCCTACAGGGGGTGAGTGTGTGTGTGAAGAGCAGGGATCGGTAGAAAGAGAGAAAGCACCTCCTATTGGTTGGCACAGAACACATGGTATAACAATAGCATTAACCCATTACCTTCTTTCAGCTGTGCATGGAATAACAAGACTTATAAATAACACTGACACCTAGTGGCGAAACTGTAAAAATACCTCATTACCACTTAACATGGCGTGAGAACTGTACAACAGGTGCCTCAGGCACTGGATACTGGGACACCACACCTTATACTGCAGATAAACAAAACAGCACTTTCAATTTCATAATGAAAGGACTTAGGATTCACGAGCAGCTCTGATAAGACAGAATTCCTTAGAAATGGAATGAGGCTGGTGAAATGCTTCAGAGAGCAGAAGATGGCAAACTGACATGACATATGCCAAAAATCAAATCAAGTTATCCATTTCTCATCTCTGGTCTATCTTTGACAAGTCCTGTCTAAAGTCATAATGTCTTGATAACCCAGAGATGTCCCACAAAGACCAAGCTTCACGCCAAGCGGTGAGAAAAGCTGACAGTACGGGAAGACTGCACAGAATTCTAACAACACAAGGTGTCTTAAACACAATCTGATTGAGTGACTTTACTTTGTTTGGAAGGAAGGTTGAATAGGCACTGGCATACATCATGAATATATTGGATTCCAAATGGCAGAAATTCTTACACATCTCATTGTAACAAGAACCATGTAGCCTTTTTTTTTTGCAGTCTGTGATAAGTTTTTACTTTTTCTTAAATCCTTTTTGTAACTGGCCAAATAATTTTAGATACTAGTAGGGGTATTTTAAGTTGAGAAGATTCTCAAGATGTAAAATAATTCATAGGATCATGTTACCCTGGGATATAGAGATGAGCGAACCGGGTTCGAGTCGATCCGAACCCGATCGTTCGGCATTTGATTAGCGGTGGCTGCTGAACTTGGATAAAGCTCTAAGTTTGTCTGGAAAACATGGATACAGCCAATGACTATACCCATGTTTTCCAGATAGCCTTAGGGCTTTATCCAAGTTCAGCAGCCACCGCTAATCAAATGCCGAAAGTTCGGGTTCGGATCGACTTGAGCATGCTCGAGGTTCGCTCATCTCTACTGGGATATGTTGTATTAGCTTCTGCATTTATGGAAACAAGATATATTTGGGGAATTATCTTGGCATACATCGATGGCTGACCTTAGGGGTGGGCAACCTGTGCGACAGTCAAAAGGGGGTGGATGTCTAATGACCTGCACCCTAATTGAACGCACTAGAAGCCATTGGTTCCTTAAACTGTCAATCACTCTTGTGATTTACGGCAGCATTATGTCTGCAGTCCCAAAACCTGTAAGCCCTATTGTAAGCCTGTAAGTAGTATATGGTCACATATGACTGTTGTACTACGCAATAAATTTGGGGGTACTTATTCTCCTGTGTTCCTTGTGAAGTTGAGAAAATATAAGTTGAAACTACATATCGGAAAAAAAATATTATTGTTATTTATTTTATGGCTAAATTCTAATAAAGCTTATGAAATAAATTTATGGGAGTCAAAATTTCACTACCCTCCTAGATAGGGGTTTAATCTTTAAAATGGGGTCTTTTGGGGGGCAGTTTGTTAAGTTTTGGCAGCCAGTTAGTGCACTAGGACCTCACGAAGGAGATATTTAAAAATTGCAGAATAGGGTTAATAAACCTTGAAATGAATTGTTATGTTAATATGTGCTGTGTTACCACTAGGGATGGTCCGAACCTGCCGAACGCTAGGCATCAGATTCCCGCTGTCTGCCCGCTCCATAGAGCGGGCGGATACAGCGGGAGGACCGCCTGGAAAACTGGGATACAGCCATAGCCATAGGCTGTATCCCAGTTTTCCAGGCGGTCCTCCCGCTGGATCCGCCCACTGCACGGAGCTGGCAGACAGCTGGAATCATTTCCTAGAGTTCGTGTTCGTATGACCCCGAACCGAACTCAGTTCGGACCATCCCTAGTTACCACCCCAAAAAAATAAATCTGCAAAAAATTTGTAATCTTTAAATTTTACACAGAATTTGCAAACTTGCTTTGTGCATCATGTGTACTTGTCATGACATATAAAAATAAAAAATCCCAAGCAGATATTGGCTATGTTCACACAACGTTTAACAGCGTTAAACTGCTGGCTGCCGGGCTGCATTCAGGACATTCTCAGGAATGATTGTTTTTTTTACAATTGGCGGCCGCACTTTACATAGTGAGTAGGGATGGTCCGAACCGAGTTCGGTTCGGGATCGTACCAACCCGAACCCTCGGTAATGATTCCCGCTCTCTGCCCGCTCCGTGAAGCGGGCGGATCCAGCGGGAGGACTGCCTGGAAAACTGAGATACAGCCATAGCCATAGGCTGTATCCCAGTTTTCCAGGCGTTCCTCCCACTGTATCCGCACGCTCCACGGAGCGGGCAGACAGCGGGAAACTGCTGCCGTGCGTTCGGATTCGTACGAACCCGAACCTCGGCAGGTTCGGACCATCCCTAACAGTGAGCACAGCTATTATTTCCGGACGCTATTATTACTGCAAGATGGGTCAGTGAACAGGTCTTTTTTATAAATTACATTTGCCTTAGATCAGTTAATTTATTTAGCCGCAGCATTGCACATGGGAGCATAAAGAGGGAGTGTACAGCACCTGGCCAATCAGCATTCAGCTTCACTGGGCCAGTCTGCATTTAGTCTCTTTTCTTGCTGTTTCAACAGACCAAATGGCCTTAGTGATGGAGCATTGACTGCATTTTTCCAGAAAGTGAGACACCTAATGGCCACCTTTATAGCATTTCATATAGAAAACAGGCAAAAAAATGTAATTGTACATAACTTTTAATTCTGACATTTGCCATAATACTCACAGTGAAAGTAGAGTTCTTCGTCTCCATCCTGGCTGGCTTTGCTGTAGCCACATTGCCTGGAGAAAGGGAGGACAATGCTTGCTTAAAATTCCATATGATGAATGTGAAGCATAATAAAGTAGGACACATGATTTATATGGCTGGGTTGCAAATGAAATAAAAGGGAATGGATAAGAAAAAGAAATGGAATGTTAAATAATACCTTTATTAGAACTCATGAGATGACATTTGGATGTGTATCAGGTATCGTTAACGCATACGTACATGTAAATGGACTATATGGATGTTCCGGTAACATCTGAATGTAATTCACCATCTTTTAACAAGTTGATTTTGTTGTGAATATAACCCATGAGATTTCATAAAATTCACATAAATGTGCAAGAGAATGACATGTTATGTACAGCCTTGTATTTATAGCTCTCTGCTAGATAGATAGTTGAAGCCTGTTAGCGGGAGCTTGGAGAATGAATTACTTGACCCTCCACATTTACAACAATGGAAGTCTGATTTAGGCAAAAGCATTTACATGTAGGAGAATTATTTTCCAACTCACTCGGAGCTTTTCATATTTAACCCTATGATGGTCCTACTTTAATCCTTTAAAAAAAAAAAGTTTCATATTTTCGTTATACTGTAGGGTAATCATTGTCCTCATTGTCACGCAAAAATAAAAATAGGAGACGTGATTTTCTCTTTGCTTTTCCAAATTGAAGCAAGCACTGAAAATGCAACAAGGCACTGTCTAGGGTGGAATTTATAGACTACCCTAAGGCTAGGTTATACTCATTTTATGCTTCAAAATACACCTATTTTACTTCCATAATGTGTTTTCATTGGATTACATTGAAATTATTGAAATAACATTGCTCTGTTGACATGTTTCATTTCACACAACTAATTTTTATGTATATTCTAATTAGCTGTAATACATAAAAAAAATGCTTGAAGGGGTACTCCAGGGACATCATTTCTTGCACATAAATTACATTAATAAAGGTATATAAGGCTGGGTTCACACTGGGTTCTTGCAGTCCTTTTAATGTAACCGTTTTTCAATAGGTTACTTTTACACAAAAGGATGGTCAACCATAAGAAGAAAAAAAAACATCCATTTTGATCCGTTTATTTTTAATAAAGGAAGTGAATGGAAAAACATATCCAAACGGATTACACACAACGACATCCAAATATATATATACAGTGGTACCTTGGTTTAAGAGCATTGTTTTGATTGAAGAGCTCCCTGTACTGGGTGGGAGGGGGAGTGGGGGAGGGGCATGGTCTGCATAGCGGGGTCTACAGCACTGTACTCTGACCCAGGAAGTCTCCCTCACCTTCCAAATCATAGCAGATCCACTTCAGGCTGGGGCTTGCATCAGAAGACAGGACTGTGGAGGTAATCTCTCTATAGCTGTAACCCCTCTCTCCCCGGACAGAGAGTGCTGCATGTATGTGCCCACATCTGTACTGCTCATTCATTCCTGCTCCCTGCAGTCTCTGTCCGCCCTTGTGTTTCCCATCCTCTCCATTACTGTACAGTAACTTATAATATCACATATTCTGCTGTTTCTGAATGTTTGTTTAATTAATTTTACATGTTATTCAGAATAATAAATCATTATTTTGGGGGGGTGGAACCAATTGTCTGCATATCAGTGATTTCTTATGGGAAAATTTGCTTTGGTTTAAGAGTGGATTTAGATTACAAGCATGGTCCCAGAACGAATTATGCTCGTAATCCAAGGCACCACTGTGTATATATATATATATATATATATATATATATATATATATATATATATACATATATATATATTTTTATATATATATATATATATATATATATATATATATATATATATATACCATTCGGCTTCCATTGAATTGCAGGAGTAAGGGGCGACATGGGCTTCTTTGCTGCCACCACTATTTGTGTCAGGAACTGCAGGGCTGTCTAAGAGCTATGCAGAGTAGGGTCCTGGGTCTGTGTACGGCAATGTCTGCACAGTAAGCTGTGGTTGCTATCATCATTCATTCTGTTAGTGAGGCTAGCTGAGTGGAGATAGCAATCACTGCATTCTCTAGAAAGGCTGCCTCGCCCTGGGTACTGTATATATAAGAATATACATTACACAGGCGAAATGGGAACCTGCTGATTATAGTGCAGTTCCCAACACAAATCCTGGTGGCAGCAGCAGGGCTGTATTGACCCTTACTGCTGCCATTCAATGAAGAAAAAAAAAGAAAAAGAAAAACTATATGTTAATTTAAAAACTTCTACATAAAAAAAAAAAAAACCCTGCAGTGTGTGACACCAGCCTAAAACACAGGGCTGGATTAAGGTTGGTGATTGGATGCTTCCCACCATATTACAATCACTCTTGTCCAATATAGCAGCCAGCACCACCAACCACAGTCCATCATCTTCCTACTTTCTAAAGGAGGGCAATGCACCTAGGATTTCATGGCATTGAGCGCTTTAACCAGCAGACAGCAATGTTATCTTTGACTGGTCTCCCTGAAATCCGTGATCTGTTTCCCTTAATACTCTATAATAAGGCAATTTAAACACATTTATTTTTTAAGGAGTTTTTGCTTTTTTTTAAAGTGGTACTGTCAAAGTTTCGATCATACCAGGTCTTATTCCTGGTCCAGTGATCGCTAGGGAAGTGAGGGAAACACAACACTGCTGTCTGTCTTCCTCATCTGACTCACTTGTTCCATTAGGGTACGTGCACACTGTGGAATGGCGAGGAATAACCCGGCACGCATTCCCAAGCTCACACCCGCCAGCGGGCACACGCATCTCCGCCCGTGTCATAGACTCCATTCTATGCACGGGGGGATTCTGTCGTCTATTCAAAGAATGAACACGTTGATTCTTTCGACGGACAATGGAATCCGCCCATGCATAGAAGGGAGTCTATGACATGGGCGGAGATGCGTGTGCCCACTTCAGTCCGCTGGCGGGTGCTAGCTTGGGAAATGAGTCAAGTTTTACTACAAGCTGATTAACGAGTTCACAGATACAAATTGAAGTCGGTCTCAGGACTTATTATTAATTCTCAGGAAATTATAATAGTTTTTTCAACTACTTTTACGGTTGGTTTTAAATTACAGCTAGATTTTTACCTTATTTTCGAGTTTGTAACTTTCCAACCAGTGATTTCAGTTTTGGAGGCTCGGTTTACTCATCTCTAGTCAGAATGAAGCAATTAGTTGTAGAACAAGCATTATTACACCGGGTAATATCAACCGGTTTGGCCGATAATTGACTGATATAATAGGGCTCTTATTTGGGCAAATCAGACTCTTGTCTACAGTGGACAAAGTTCTGCCTGAAAAAATAGTGCCGAGCCAAGTTCTTATGGAATTTGCGCTCTGCAGTTCACACAGCGGAATTTTCACACAGAATTTTCTGTGGCGGATCCGCTTTTTGCTAGAAGAATTTAGATGTCAATTCTTCTGGTGGATTCCGCTGGCGGAATCCCGTTAAAATGAATTGAGCAGTGAATTTCTGCTCTGAAATTTTTCAGCACAGAATCAGCGGGAATACTCTCGGAAATTCAGCGCGGCACCCGTGCGGAATTGGAAAAAAGGAATGAATTTAATTAAATAATAAATGAATTCTGGCAGAATTCCACTGGGGTGATTCTGGGTGGAACACTTTCCTTGCAGATCCTGCACAAAATTCTATGAGGATTCCGTGCAGAATTCCGCAAGAACAATTTCCTCGTTGATTCAGTACCGATTCCTCAGTGTGAACTGGCCCTTATGTGTAATGGAATAGAAAATATGATGGGCTAATAGATGAATCTGCCATCAAATAGCTTACCTCCTCCATATCATGAGTCCTATCACCATTGAGAGTAGCACAATGAATCCGGCCACAGACACTATCACTATGATGATGAGTGGATTCTGTTCACTGGATGCTAGAGCCACTGTAAAATAAACAAAAAGAGAATGAGGAACGTACATAAAGTTTATTAAGCACCATAGAGATGTTCCAATGAGCGAAGAACTTCTGATGTAAAGTATACATAGCAAAAAGAAACTGATGCTTCCTGCTTTTTACTTTTTTAGGTCTTTAATGAGGTAGGCCCTTTGGAAGTACAGGTTTATACAAATATGAATAATATAAATATATTAAAAATTATGCATTATCTAACATTAAAGGGGTATACCTATCTAGGACACATATCGACAAGATAGTTTAAGTGTCCCCTAGATGTAGATCCCATCTCTGGGTTCACACCTATCTTCAGATCGAGGGCTCCCGAGCAGAATCTGGTAAGTTACATCATTTGCATAACTCCCATTGACTTTAGCGAGAGTTGTGGAAACTGCTAACCCCTCAAACTACACGGTATAGCAATGTTCCCATTAAGTAGAAAAAAATGTGAAAAGACTTCATTATTGCCGCATTTTAATTGACCTCAGTAGAATGCATTGAAGCCAATGAAATGACGGACGTCCAATGCATAAAGTGTATGAAATAACGGGTGTTATCTGCGCGGACGTCAAAATAATTATCACGGCAACATTTTTCGGACGTCTTTCGCTCAAAAAAATGCTACTTTTTAGTTGTTCACACAAAGTTCTTCTTTTTTCCCCGTCCTTTCACTGTCTATACTCAATTAAAGACACACCAAAAAGCCAATTAGTCCACCTAAACTAGAAATAATGTACCAACAGATGTCATTGCACTGATAGGTGGCCAAGCTGCAAAATAACCAACATCATTTTGAATGCAAAATGATGGACGTCATTTTAAAAAATTTTAAACGGACAAGAAAAAACGTTATCGGAGCATAGCCTCTTTACATAACTCCCAGAGTAAGGGGGCATTCATGCATTCCGTGTATAGTAGTAGCAACATAAATCGTCCTAGTGTCCTAGATGGGTAGTGACCTATCTGTTGTAGACTTAGCAACTGTGAGACCAACAGGGAGCCAGAAGTCTCAAAGAGGAGCCTTGAGGAACCCAGGTAGGTTAGTATGTATTTTATACAAAATTTTAAACATAAATCCTAGTGGGATTTTTTTTTTGTAACAGTATCAATGTCTCTGACATTGAAACTGACCAGAAGAAGACTGATCTGCAATTCTATCCACAAATCATGGATAAAAGTGGCGCTGCCCCCCCCCCCCCCTCCCATCACATTGAAGAGTAACTGACCACTATGAACAAGGTCAATGCAAATGTAAATGGGGGGGGGGTATCCTAAACACATGAAAAGTAATAACCAGATTGATAAGATGAAGTACAGTGATTCATTATCCCGCTGCAAATTGACGTAAAGCAATATGCTCCCCTCCTGACAGGACCGCCATAATGAAAACTGTATTTCAAAATGACTCTACGGAAATATTCAAATGAATCCTTCTGGCTTCTGTAGTACTCACGCATTCATATAAGATGACACGAGAGAAATATTTCTGTTTATCACAAGGCCATATTAAAATGATGACATGTGAATGCTTTTCTTATTCATTAATTTTCCGCCACCCAGTGTTTGCATGAGAAGGTTCTAGGCAGCCACACTTTTTTCCATAAAAATTTTATTGGATTCAATTCATTCTGAAAATGTCTCTTGAGCAGTAAACGGATGCAATTTAAGGCCCCGTTAAGCACAATCTGTAAAATTCATACTGAGCAAGTTATCATTCCAACCTTTCATTTATAACTGTGGTGTCTGTTTAAATGGAAATCATCCCTTTCTCAGACAACAATATTTTTACCATGCGTGTCACCGCCATGGCTTTTTAACAAACTGTGTGTGAGCCGCCGCTGTCGCCGCTTTGGAGCCTTTTAATGGAACAAAATGAAAGGTTTTCATACATACATACAATTTCTCAGCAGATAAAAACCACTTGCCCCAACTAATCTGCTCTTTTATAAATTGATATCAAATCCTTGCCCTAGTTAATCCATGACCTCATCTTGCGGCGTTAGTTCATACTACAGGGCCAACATCGGCTGTACTGTATACGCTAAGTAAATCTGGTAGAACTGAATAGTATTTTATTTTATGCTTTGATAAATTGCTAGGGCACAAGCGACAACTTGGTGGCAGTCCCCACACTGGGTACGTGAAGTACAGAATGAGACAAACACAATAAAGAATAGCGTCAGGACAGGGGAGGCAGGGACAAGACACAACAGTGAGCCCTGATGCTGAACCCACCAACTGTCCCTACCTACTTGCCTCAAACGGCCCTAGGACAACCACGAAGATGTTCCCTGCACTGGATACGTGCACACAGAACAAGACAGACAAACCGACACAATAGCAGATAGTCAAACAAGTAAGGTCAGAACCAAACGGGCAGCATATGACAAAATCAGGTTACAATCGAATAGTCAAAAAGTCAAGCCAGAGGTCAGGTAACAAAGTCAAGCAAGCAGAGGGAGTTAGGACAGGGAGCGCAGGAATAGACAAGGGGGAGCCAGGGTTTGAAACCTGAATAGCCAGCGCTGGGAGACTGCCTTAGCTTTGGACCAGCACTCAGATCTTCCAGGTTCCAGATAGGTAGAGAAACCAGTCAGTATACTCAGCTGCATAAATCAAGTCTCTTAATGATCGGTTTAACTCCCACATTGCTAGGAAGCTGAGAAGCAAGCAGGTGTGGCACATAGAAGTATAGAAGTAAAATCTGGCCCAGTTCACACCAGGTTACTGCACAATCCTGACAAATAGTCAGGCAGATACAGGTCAAACCAGAGATAGCAGAACAGTACAAAAAACAGAAGGCAAAACGGAGGTGAGAATGACGGGCAAAGAGGTCAGAGTTCAAAACAATCCAATATAAATGCCAGCTCAGGCTACAAAAGACTATTGAAAGCAAGGTCTCAGAAAACAAGTCAACCTCTTATGAGATGTCAGGTCCTCGACCAGGGTATGATTGAACTGGCCTTCCCACATCCAGACATCACACAGAAAAAGACTGACAAGGGATAGAGATGAATGATGAAGGCAACTGTCTATCACCACTCAGTCTAATGGTGCGTTTACACATAACGATTGTCGTGCGAATTTGCGCGATATTCGAATTCGAACGATAATCGTGTAAACGCAGCGAACGATCAAACGACGAACGAGAAATCGTTCATTTTGATCTTACAACATGTTCTCAAATCGTCGTTCGCAAAAAATTTGCAGATCGTTCCGTAAACAGTCGTTCGCCGATTTAACCAATGTGTGAGATAGGTTTAAGCGATCGCAAAACGATTTTCCGTACGATATATTGTACCGTCTAAACGCTGATCATTATGAAATAAAAAAATCGCTACTCCGACATCGTTATTCGTACGATCAGGCCAATTATCGTTTCGTGTAAACGCAGCATAACTTATCTGCAGCTCTGGACTAGGCTAGCAGAAACCAAGCCAGGTGTGGTGGCACCTGTCAAGCAGCACAACTGGAAGAAACTGCAGGAAACAAACAACTCAGGCACTGAATCATGGCCAAAAGTGCAGTCACCTCCATAGTATCAGCTGCCACTAGATGTCACTGTATGAAAAAACTACTGAGAGGAAGTGAGTCGGTGAAAGGCTAAGCCACAATGCTGACAGTAATCCCCTAGGTGAAGAACTAGGCCTGAGGCATGAAGCAGTTCCCAAACAAATAGCATATTCGTTATGTCACCCATAGATCGCAATCTTTTAACGGAAGTAAGTTTAAAGGGAATTCATCAGCACCTGGGCCCTACCTAAGATGCTGACAGTATTCTGTAGCTGCCAGCCCCCTAGTGAGCATGGTGCCTTTTGGTAATTTTCTGTGCAGTGGATTATACACAATCTCAGGACTCCTACTGTAATGATGTGTCAAAGAGGAGTTGTTTGTGCTGCACTCTGGCCGCCTAACCACTCCTTCCCTCTTTTTTATGAATAAACTCTGCTGGAAGGGCTCCTGCTCGCCCAGCTGTAGGCCAGTGTCTCTGATTGCAGATCAGTCCTCTGTAGTCAGGTTATGTCTGAAAAAAACACTTAAGATATAGTTAAATCTCTGATCCCAAATGTGTTGAAGCTGTGGTCTAGGGGTAAATCACCTGTCTAGAGACCACCAGCAGTTCATTCTTTGGTTCAAATCCCTGTTGAAATTTAGTCGATGGCCGCTATTTTATTGCAAATAATTGACATTATTTTAAAACAGAGGCCGTTGTTTTGAAATATTGGCCATTATTTGCCATTAAATGGCGGCCATCCACTCAATTACAACTGTGTTTGAACATAGCCTTTCTGTGTGTTCAATCCACTCCTTATTTTGGTTGCAAAATTCTGAGCAAAAACACTGTATGGGAACAGCCTTAAAAATGATACAATAATGACAAGAAAAAAAATATAAATATAAATAATAATAATAATAATAATAATAATAAAGACCTATATTTAATTTCCATCAAGGGATTCAAACCAAAGGATGAGCTGTTAGAAGGTCTCTAAACAGGTCAGTTACCCCTAGACCACAGCTCCTACACATTTGCCTTCAGAGATTCAACTATACCTGAAGTGTTTCTTTCAGACATTAACTGCCTACAGAGGACTGATCTGCAATCAGAGACACTGACTGACAGCTGAGCGAGCAGGAGGCCAGGCAGCATTGATTATTCATGAAAAGGAGGGAGGAGAAAGGAGTGGTGAGGCAGCCAGAGTGCGCCACAAACACTTTGACACTTCATTACAGTAGGATTGTGCATAATCCACTGTATAGACAAATTGCCAAAGGGCACCATGCTCACTAGGGGACTTCCAGCTACAGCACACTGTCAGCACCTTAGGTAGGGCCCGATTCCCTTTGAGGAGTATATAATGTGTATTGTCATCTTGTCCTTTCTGCCATCATTCATCTTTCAATGTTGGGCTGTATCATTGCCTTGTGGCCACTGGAGCCCAAAAAGAAAAAAAGAAACAAAAAAACTCCTCTGCTGCCTCTGGCTGACAGTTTGCACCAGGTATGGGGAAGGATCAGAATTTGAGGAGAGATTTCTATAAAGACACAAAATCCTAGTCTTTGTATTAGGCTGTACATTTACTGCGAACAGTGTTTTTTTTTTTTTTTTTTGTAAGTAATTAACTTGTGCATTAAGGAGATATAAAATGTTCCGTTTGCAGAGCAGAGCAGGAATAAAGGTGTATTAAATTATTTTGGGTTAATTGCCATAATATATGAGATATAATTATGTATAGTCTATGAGAAAGTTAGAGAATATAGTTATTGCTGTGGAGCTAAAGATACAAGACGGTTCGTGAGATGAAAGCTACTTAATTAAAAGATAAGCAGAATAATTGTAGATTATTGAAATTATGGATTATTTTACAGATTTATATTCTACATAAAACAAGAGGACTTCTGTGGCTCAGGAAAAAGAAAGACGGTAAATCCAAACGACTATTCCTGCTATTTCCTGTGATAACTTAAAGCTGATCTGTTAGCCGAATATGCTGCTCTATGGTAGGGCCGCATATTATAGCTAGTCTGTACTTTTAGCAGCCAAAATTAGAAAAAAATGCTCTTTTTAAGGCTATGTTCACACAAAGTATGTTTTCGTAAAACCGTTGTTGCTATCGGCAACAACGGCCATACTTTATGCAAAAACATACCTTGCCTTGCTTTCTATGGGATCCCGGCCGAAGAATATACACATCGTATACGCTCTGGCCGGGACCCCTCACATCAGTTTTCTGTGGCCGCTATTCAGTGAATAGCGGCCGTAGGAAACCATGTCAGTGCACACTATAAAGTGACCGGCTCCGTCCGCTTGCTTCATAGTGTCCTATGGGGAGTTCTGATGCGGGTGTGCACGGATGCGCCCGCATCAGAACTTTGCGGCAGGAAAGATCATCCGGCCAGTACTACAGATGTTTTTTGCAGAGACCGCCCACTCCATGACCCGGCCGGGTGTGAACATGGCCTAAAACTTTGAAGAAAACAGCGTTCATAGTTATGAGTGAGCTACCTTCCCCCCACCTCTCAGCCTGTCAATCATCCCACAATGGTCCTATTAGACAAATCGATTTTCTTCCCTCCGATTACCAATAAATTTATGCAAACTAGAAAGACCCGAAATCATTCACCATAGTACACGGAACAAAAGTCATTAGTAATGATCTAAACTACTATTGTAATGAAGATCGTCTGTGTACTCGGTACATAAACCGAGAGATTTGCAAACGATTAACAATAATTTTATGGTCAAATTTTCATTAGTTATTCATTGCCTTTATACACATGGAAGGATCTCTTAACTTGGAACCATGTAAAAAATTTTGCACAATATTCGTTTTGTGTCATAGCACCCTAAGGAGCAGTGGTAGACCTGGAAAGACAGGGAAATGTGACCCTCATAAATACCCTAGACATGGCTGTCATCCATCCATGACATGGCTGAAGCCGCTGTCTAAATGAGTGCCAATAATCAAATAAAGAAGGCTGCCCAAAGATTGCTGGATTGTTTGTGCAGCCCTTTCCTTCAATCAGCCGATCCAATCAGCTAACAACAAAACATTTGCTTGTTCCTTGAGTTATTGCTGGCGTTTTAAACAGGTTAATATCAACCTGTTTGACTTATAATCACCCCATATAATAGGGTCCTAATTCGGCAACTATATTAGTCTCATATTACAAGGTTGTTGTTTTTTCGTTTCTTTTTTTTTTTACCAACTAGACTTATAGTCTCACTGTCGTTATAACTTTCAAAATCTAAATCAACAGTAGATGTGATATAAAGCAAGTTTGCAATTTAGATTCATTATTATTTATTTTTTAAACAGGCACTTCCTGTTTTCGGAATTTTTTTCTCTCAAAAAAACAGGAAACCGTAAGAAAACAGAAAGTCCTGTATATACCAGGCAATTTGAGCGCTCACAGAGAGAAGGCAGTCATGTGATTGATGGACACATTGAGCCGTGACTCTCTGTACTTGCCAGAATTCCTGTGTTTAGTCTGGTATTTTCAACCAGCACAAGTTAGAAAATCTGCCTTCAGGAGACTGGCCTACAGTAAGTATAGCTGTTATATAGCTGCCTTCAGGAGACTGGACCTGGATACAGTAAGTATAGCTGTTATATATCTGCCTTCAGGAGACTGGACCTGGATACAGTAAGTATAGCTGTTATATAGCAGCCTTCAGGAGACTGGACCTGGATACAGTAAGTATAGCTGTTATATAGCTTCCTTCAGGAGACTGGACCTGGATACAGTAAGTATAGCTGTTATATAGCTGCCTTCAGGAGACTAGGCCTGGATACAGTAAGTTTAGCTGTTATACAGCAACCTTCAGGAGACTGGACTTGGATACAGTAAGTATAGCTGTTATATAGCTGCCTTCAGGAGATTGAACCTGGATACAGTAATATAGCTGTTATATAGCTGCCTTTAGGAGACTGGACCTGGATTTCTGGTAAGTATAGCTGTTATATAGCCACCTTCAGGATACTGGACCTGGATACCGGTAAGTATAGCTGTTATATAGCTGCCTTCAGGATACTGGACCTGGATACCGGTAAGTATAGCTGTTATATAGCTGCCTTAAGGAGACTGGACCTGGATACGGTAAGTATAGCTGTTATATAGCTGCCTTCAGGAAACTGGACCTGGATTTCTGGTAAGTATAGCTGTGTTTTACAGCATGATAAAAACAAAAAATAATGAATGTATATTGCAAACTTTATTTTACATCCACTGATGATTAAGATTTTGTAAAATTATAACGACAGTGACACTTTAAGCAACATAGAACAGCATATTCAGCTAACATATCTTCTTTTAGGGTGCGTTCACACCTACAGGATCTGCAGCTGATTTTCTGCAGCAGGTTTCAGTTAAATAACTGAACACAGCATCAAATCTGATGCTGTGTTCAGTTATTTAACTGAAATCTGCTGCAGAAAATCAGCTGCAGATCCTGTAGGTGTGAACGCACCATTAAGGAGTTTTTAGGGGGTATTCTGCAGAAATTAAACTATGAACATGTTTCTGCCCTGGCACTGAGCATAACAAACTTTGCTCTCCTGGTGTCCTCCTAGGTCATCTTCAGGTCCCAGCTGAACGATCTTGCCTCCAAGATTGTTCAGTCGGGATCCGAAGATGAATCTGGAGGACACCAGGGGTATGTTGAAAGCCTGTAAGAATGGCCTGTTTGTTATGTTCTGCACATGGGCAACAACATATTCAAAGTTTAATTTCAGTGGAATACCTCTTTATCATAGTGCTGAAACTCTGTAATCAACTTGTTTCAATTGTAGTAGCTATATAACTGATAGGTAGTGGATTAACATTATGTGGCCTAGAACTAGAAATCTCTGCTCTTTCCTGTGGGAGGCATTTGTTTTCTCTAGAAGTCAACATTAGCTTTCTGTCTGAATTGGATTGCACTGAATTGACTTACAGAAATAGAAGATGTCTTCCATATGAGGCCAGATTTATTATCAGGCACAGTAGGCCTTTGGCTCCAAGAAGCAGAGGTTAAAAGTTATCTCTTTCTCTACACAGCATGTATATTAATCTTATTTTCTTTCATTGCCAAATAAAAAAAAAATGAGTGTAAGAACTGAAAATATGAACTAATTCATATAGAAATATATGGAGAAAATATATTAAAAGCTACAAAAAGATTTTTTTTTTATTTCTTTTTTTTTTCTATGCCACTAATCTAGCAATTTTTGACTCAATTTTGCCCATTATTTAAAGAATAATCTGACACATCTGATTATGTCAGGACCATATTACATTTTGCCTTTGCAAGAATGTTCCTTGAGGGTGCGTTCACACCTACAGGATCTGCAGCAGATCTGCAGCAGATTTGATGCTGTGTTCAGTTATTTAAATGAAATCTGCTGCAGAAAATCAGCTGCAGATCCTGTAGGTGTGAACGCACCATAAAGAGGATGTACCATCAGGTACACTCTTTAAAATTGCACATGAGTCAGACCTTTTTTTTGAACTGTGGCCCAATTCCCGCGTTCGGCGCCGTTCTATTCATGGTTACCGGGCCGGGAGTAAAGCACTGGAGGCGCCCCCAGTGGATGGAAACCCCCGCTCCTCCATGACGTGCCTCTAGTGCTTCACCCTGGCCCGGTAACCATGAATAGATTGGCGCAGTACACAGGAACTGGCGCAGTTCAATTCATGTGAAATTTTAAAGAGAGTGTACCTGATGGTACATCCTCTTCAAAGAGTACCTGTAATCAACCCCCAAAACCTGAGCTATAACTATCATCAAATAGCTTAGGGTGCACTGATTTCTAGTCTTTTTACAGTTTCTCGGTATGCCCTCCTGCTCCCAAGATATGTAGATGTATAGTTTTCCTGTCAATTCAGTTAAGAGAAACTATCTTACCTAAGTTTCTTACCTTTATACTTCATAATCTTCATGCTAATTATGCATTTTGGTGCACTGGGGGCGGGACTACCACCCCCAGTCAACATATCCAGCCCAGCCTGCTCAGCCTTTCTAATGAATATTTGTGATGCAGTCCTCCAGACGAGATGGGGCCGGTTCAGTGCAATTGGGGAGGTAGTTCCGCCTTCAGTGCACCAAAACACCTAAATATCAAAAAGATTACACTCATAGCGCAGAGGGTGAAGGCAAGAAACTTACCTTCATCCTCAGCACCCTGTACACTATAGGGACATATAGGCAGATTAAAGCCTTATAACCTGCTGATAGTTTCTCCTTATTTGTCAGATATGCGTAAGCTTGTTTTATTAATAGAGTGGATATCAGGTGATGGGTATGATTATAGAGCAAGGGGATGTCATTTATACTGCAAGAAGGGGATTTATAAAGACTGGCGTACAAGTACGCCGGTGTTATATTAGGCCCCGCCCCCTTTTCCCTGTCAGGATTCACTAAGAGGCGCACACTTCTTAGTGAATCCGGATGGCCACATGCCCAAAGCTGTACCCGGCATACTAAATCTACATCTGCTTCCAGCAGGTGTCGATTTGGATCAGGATTTACGCCTGTGAGCAGGTGTAAATCATGATAAATGAGTTGCAGGGTAGGCCACGCCTCCTCTCCATCTTGTCACGCCCCCCCAAGCTCCCCTAGCCCGCCCATCGGGCGAGCGGGGCGTACAGCACCTTCTCCCTGGCGTGCACCTCAGGCGGACATTTGATAAATGTCCCCCCCCCCCCCCCGAGTGTATAGTCACACCCATCACCTGATATTCACTCCCATTATTAATATTATGTTGACGCCCATTTGACAGTTTAATAAATGATTTACTGGAGGGAGTATCAAGAAACTGTAAAAGGAGCGTGATCAGGACACCATAAACTATTTAAAGAGACTCTGTCAGCAAGTTTATGGTGTCCTATCTCAGTGTTGCATAAACTAGTGACAGAGAAGCTGAACAGAATGATGTATGACTTACATTGTTCTGTGCAACTGATTCAGAGATCTCCTCCTGAATAACATGGGCAATAAGTAAACCTCTCCATTATGTGCATGAGCCCAGTAGTCCTGGATATTCATGAGAAGCAGAAAACTCTGTCCATCAGCTGCTGATTGGCAGTTATCTATCCATGTTGTGTATAGGCACTCACCTGTCAATCAGCAGCTGGAGGGCAGGGGGAGGGGTGTGGCAAGAAACCTATTCTCCTGCATATTAGGTGAACGGATGAACAGAATGATGTAAGTAATACACCAATCTGTCACTAGTTTATGCTGCCCTCATTTAAGGTGATTCTCTTTAATGATTGGCTACAGGTCCTCTGAATAGGGTACCTGATCTGATATCTTTAAAAGCCATGGACAGAAGCAGGGAGCTGTGGTAGATTGATCATCGCTGGAGGGAAAGCAGCAAAGAAGGAAATGCCAGCCACTTTGCCTTTCCCAAACAGGATCCAATCTATGATTTTTTTGTATGCTTGAGGTCACTGTGCGGTGGCCAAGTAAAAATCTGGAGCCATTCAGATGTCTTCCTGATGGGAGATGTCTTCTTTGCACTGCCTAAAACTTTTGCACATTTCTGTATAATATAAAGATTATTATTAGTAATGGAAAAAAGTAATAAAACTTAGAGAGAAAAGAAAGGCGCTTTAAAGAAGAAAAAAAAAGGAGTCAAAGTTTTTTGTAAAATAGATGGATTATAGCTTCGGGTGCCTACAGGCTATAATAGGGTAAATGGAGAAAAGAAAGCTACAGTATATGCAAAGAAGTCGGCACACAACTATGGCCGAGTAATAGGCATGAACTTTATGTCTGTGTTTACTCAGCATGATTCGCTTGTACTCGGCTCGAAAAGCTGCAGGGATTTAGACATCATCTGTGATAATGACCAAGATTAAGTGACATAAAGAGCAATGATGACATTTAAGTGTGATTTGGATAATTTTATTACAATCTGAATAAAATGAACCGAGAAACATTCACAGGATAAAAAAATTACCCATAACTCTGTGCTGTTTTGTGTCTGTTCTGCAAAAGTAGTGATAACCATTTCTTTATAACAGAAAATGATGGAAATGGAACCAAAGTATGTTCTCAGCCATTTATATAAAAGATGACTCCCGCATTAATGTGTCTACCTATTAGGAGAGAAAGTATTTTTTTTTTTTAATACAAAGTAGGAACCAACACTAGCAGAGTATGTGTCTTCCCAAATTGTGGAAGATTATAAATATATATATATATATATATATATGCAAAAAAGGGGTCCTAGGAGCCTCAGTTACAAGTCTCAAAACACGGGAATAGCCAGATATCCCTCTCTCCAGAGAAGGAAGCCCATTGCCAAGGGGTGCCTCCTAGTGGGGAGAGCACCAAACCACCCTGATACGTAGTCCCTCAGGTCCTCACTCTGTTGTGAGCTTTGGGACCTAAATAAGGAAACACCAGGGTGGCCCCTATAAGTCAAAGTCTAACTCTGTGGCGAGTATAACGACATAACACAAGGGTTACCAAGGCTAGGCATCCATCCACAGACTGCAGTTTCGGGGTATTTGCCCCTCATCAGTGTGGAGCAGGATTCTGGCTACTGGGGCAATGATAAATAGACCAACAAAACACAACAATCACTGAACTCAGGGAGAACAGTGAATAATTCAGTGAACAGTGAATATATATATATATATATATATATATATATATATATATATATATAGATAGATAGAACATATAGCTATGATGGGGACTAGGGATGGTCCGAACCGAGTTCGGTTCGGGTTCGTACGAACCCGAACCCTCGGTAATGATTACTCGGCAATGATTACACGGAGCGGGCGGATCCAGCGGGAGGACCGTCTGGAAAACTGGGATACAGCCATAGCCATAGGCTGTATCCCAGTTTTCCAGGCGTTACTCCGCAGTATCCACCCGCTCCACGAAACGGGCAGACAGCAGGAATCTGCTGCCGAGCGTTCGGGTTCTTACGAACCCGACCCTCAGCTGGTTAGGACCATCCCTAATGGGGACATCTTTTTCTCATGTACTTTGCTATATTAGGCTATGTAAAGCTTTAGGTTATGTTCACACTACGTAACTGCTGCAGAAGTCACGGCTGCTGTTACAACAGCCGTGATTTCTGCAGTATTTTAGTGCTGCAGGCTGAGGGAATCCCGTCCGGAGTGTATACACATGGTATACACTCTGGCCGGGATCCCTAGTGGCGCTGCGAGAAACTGACATCAATAGCGGCTGCAGAGAACCTGTCAGTTCACACAATGGAGTGTGCGGCTCCGGCCGCATGCTCCATTGTGTGCAGTGGGGAGTTCTAATGAGGGCACGCATGGATGCGCTCGCATCAGAATTCAGTGGCGCTAAAGATCATCCGGACGGTACTGCAATACCGGCGGGGATGATCTTTTCTGATATCCATCTATCCTAAGGTTATAAGAAGAGATATACTAAAAGGGCAGACTAGATACACCCAGTGGTCTTTTTCTGCTGACAATCTTCTATGTTGTTATCACAACTTGGTTCTTGTTTTTTTTTTTCCGAAGAAATTAATATTTTTTTTGTAAGTTGTTAACAGAGATCTTTTTGTTCAGAGAATATACAATATGTGCTCAAAAATTCCAAGAAATATTATAAATGATAACACATGCATTACCGTGTGGAAAATGACTTTTCAATCAAGGTCCATAAATATTCATAGGTCAAATCACTTCCCACATAATATGCAGTTGTGTTTTTTTTTTTTTTTTTGCTCATGTTTATGCTGGATCATCAAACCACAAGTACATGTGTCCTTACATGTTAAATATTTCTGTGTTTTATCACAGCCTAAACAGACCAACAATAAATGTTTTCTTCTGATTAATATTTGGGGCAAGCACCTTGATAAGCACCATGTTAATGTGCCCATGTTACATAAGGTTGGGGACTTTTTATATTGCTACTTTTTGATTTTTAAAGGGATATTCCTATCTTATTAGGGATAGGAGATAACAAGCTGAATGGGGGCAATATTATCATTGGAATGAATGGAAGACACTTTTTGTTCACCGTCACTGCTCTTTTCATTCTTTATGGGCCTCAGAAATGCTCTCGGCGGCTTCACAGAGAATGAATAGAGTGCTGGCCTCGATTCATTACAGGAATGATTATTAGAGATGAGCGCAACTCGAGCATGCTCCAATTTAATGGTTGAGTATTTCACTGGAGATATTGGATGAAGCCCTAGGGAGTCCAGGAAAACATGCATATAGTCTATGGCTCTATCCATGTTTTCCAGGCAGCCTTGGGGCTGCATCCAACTCCTTCAACCATCAGTAATGAAATGCGAACCACCAGACTTGAGCTTGTTTGAGTTGTGCTTATGTTTCTGTTCTCAGGATTGCTGCGGGATCTTAGGCTGCATTCACACGTTCCGTGTTCCGCATGAAACACGGATGTGGAATGCCTGTAACAGACTCTGTCCCCGCCCGGGCAGCATCTGTGATAAGATGCTGGAAGTGGGGGAACTGTACAGATATGCGCCATGCTGTAATGAATCAGTCGCGCAGCTCTATCATTACAGAGCGGCGCATATTTGTAAAGTTCCACCGCTCCCAGCATTTTATCACAGATGCTGCCCAGGCAGAGGTAGAGTCCGTTACAGGCATTCCATGTCCGTGTTCCATGCGGAACACAGAACGTGTGAATGCAGGCTAAGAGGTCAGACTCCTAATCCTCATCCAGTCACTCATCCAACTTCTGCCATTCCTCTCCTCTCTGTCCCTATATCACTCTGTTAGTCTCTCCCTGCTCTCCTCTCCTCTCTGTCCCTATATCTCTCTGTTAGTCTCTCCCTGCTCTCCTCTCCTCTTTGTCCCTATATCTCTGTTAGTCTCTCCCTGCTCTCCTCTCTGTCCCTATATCTCTGTTAGTCTCTCCCTGCTCTGCTGTAACTGCCTGCTGCCATCCTGCTCTCTCCTCCACAGCCGACTGGTCACCTTTGGAAATGAAATGCCTTATATAGAGGTGGAGGTGCTGACATCACAGAGGGGCCTGATTGGAAGGGCGCTAGGGATTATGGTTAATCCCTTTCTCCCACCCAGTGACGCTCCAGATAGTATGTGGGGGCCGCCATTTTTTTTTTTTGTGTGAATTTCCTTAACGAATCAGCAGGAGTTTGCGTCGCAGAACAAGGCAAATTAACAGCGCGATTTGCAGCGAATCTTGATTCACCAGATTCACTTTGCTTATCTCTAGTGACAGCTGTAGCCCACACTTCAATGTATTATTTTGAACTAAAGCTGCAGCTTCTTAAAATCAACTAGTAGGTCTACAAAAATTGCAGTGTAGCCCTAGCCTAAATGGTAAAATGCATTTACAGCAAATAAAAAAACGTTTTCTGTTTTGTGAGTTTAACAGAAAAAAGCAATAGTATTCCCTTGTAATAGTGACCAAAGCCAATGAATACCGAATGCCTTGGAGTAGCTTGCTTACCACTTCTATGAAAGCGCAACACCAGAAATCAATCTGCCATCAATTTATCCTAATAATAACCTATAACCCCAATTCTGCATGTGACCATATAAGTCCGATAAATGTAACATATGGGAAGAGAAAATAAGTGCACTTCTGACAGCTCTGCTTGTCTAGGTACCTGCCCTCAGCTAAAAGTGAAGATTCCTTCCGTGCTGATCAATTTCTCATTGAGCAGGGTGCAGGGAGAGCAGAGAAGCAGCTGTACAGTTTGGAGACTGTCTGGGCCCATAAAACACTGGATTCACAGGCCAGAAAGGTCAGTGCTTATCTGGGAGCTTGGTGAGGTAAGATTGCAGGTGGGTGTTTTGTACAGCCCTGCTTTTCTTCTCTCTGTGCTCACTTATCCCCCTCGACCCCTCCCCTCTCCTCCATAGAACATAATGGACACAGAAATTTCAACATTGTGTGAACATAGCCTTTCTGTGTTTTCAATCCACTCCTGGTTTTGGTTGCAATATGAGGACCACAATACTGACTGAAATATAGTGTGTGTGAACCCAGCCTGAGGCTATGTTCACGCTACGTAAATCTACGTCCGTAGTTTTCGCCGCAGAACTACAGCCGTAGATTTGCGGTGTGGAACATAGCATTATTTGCTATGGGATCCTGGCCGGAGCGTACACACATCGTATACGCTCCGGCCGGTTCCGATACGGCGCAGCAAACAACTGACAGGTCCATTATTTGCAGACGGAATTCAATGAATTCCACACAGTGAAGCGAGTGGCTCCGGGCTCGCTTGCTTCACTCTGTGCTATGGGAAGCTCTGATGCGGGCATGCGCTGATGCGCCCGCATCAGAGCTCCACAGAGAAAAGATCATCCAGTCGGTACTTAAGTACCGGCCGTGATGATCCGGGCTGAGATCGGCCGTTCTGTGACCCGGTTGGAGTCACTGAACGGCCGGTCTCATACGTAGTGTGAACATAGCCTTAATATGTATTGATTTCTGAAAGTTGACATTTAAATGACGTTTACACTTTAATGAATATTGAGGCAGCAATCTGCAGTGACATCACCCTGGCCACTGATCACTGCATAGAGCAGGATGAATATTCATTAGGTAGTAGCAGGAGGGCAGATCAGTGGGTCAAGGGCTACAGTAGTTCCCCAGTGCCCCAAACCACCCAACATATGGCACTGAGGAAGATGGTTACTTGATTTACTTGAAAAAACTCTAGTGATTTAAGGTAGTAAAAAGGTTAATGGTAGACTTCCTGGTGGTTTAAGGCAGCAAAAGATTTTACATTCCTAGGGAGTCTAGTGAAGGTGTTGATGGTAATTCCGTTTTGTTGTTGTTGTTGTTGTTGTTGTTTTTGCGAGGAATTCCCTAGAAAATAGAATTAGTGAGCAATTTCCCCTAAACTAGCCAAAATAAGGAAATTAACCATTAACTATGCAACCTGGTGGTATTCTGGTAACCTGAAACACATTCAGTGCGGTGAATTGGGTTGTATACTATTGGTATTATTGGTACTATTAAATTGTTTTCCGGTGCTAGAAATTACTTACATTCTCCAAGTGTTTCTACTTCAATGCTTGGGCTATAGCTTCCGTAATCTTGGGAAGATGATGATGTTCGGATTTGGAAGACATAGACAGTTCCTGGTTTTAAGTTATTCACAGTGACGGCTGTCTGTGGTGTCTTCAGTGTGGAGTAACTTTGGTCTCTTTGGTCCTATAAGAAAACAACATATTTTATGTTTTTTTTTTTTTCTTCAAAAAAATCCTCAGTATAATGGATCTGCTATTATTACTGTAATCCCGACTATTATCACTCTTCACACTCCTCACACTAAATCAGCAAGTTAGACAAATCCAGCCTGCTGATAGCCCCCTATAGCGCCTATAACCTTTAGGGACACTGAGGAAGAAGGTATGTCTGTTACATTCCTTTTCAGCACCGGTCCTGCGCTGTTAGTCAGGGTAAGCTCTGCACTACCACCTGATCCATTTATTATCATTAGAAGGTTGCGGGCTGGATGGCACAGCAATGCTCTTGATAGGGAGCTATCAGCAGGTTAGATTCGTTTCCTTTGAGGCTATGTTCACACTATGTTTATTTTCGTAAAACTATGGCTGTTGTCGCCGATTGCAAGAATGGCCGTAATTATTACGAAAATATAAGTAACATTGCCGCCCATGGAATCCCGGCGGGAGTGTATACACATTGTATACACTCTGGTCTGGATCCCTAGTGGCACCGTAGAAAACTGATATGTCAGTTTTCTGCAACCAGTATTCATTGAATAGCAGTCGCAGAAATCCCTGTCAGTTCACACAATGGAGCAAGCGGCTGCTCCATTGGGTGCAGTGGGAAGTTCTGATGCGGCGCACTCAGCGGGCGTAAAGATCATCCGGCTGGTACTGCAGTACCGGCCGTGATGATCTTTTCTGAGACCGGCCGTTCCGTGACCTGGCCGGGTGAAGGAACAGCCGGTCTTTTACAGCATATGAACATGGCCCAAGGCTATGTTCACACAACATACATATGAAAATATAAATTTACACAATGCCCATTCTTTTCAAAATGAAATGATTTGCATTGAAGTCAATGCAAACAACGACTGTTTTTTTTCTCACAATGTCTCGAACAACGGATGTTGTTTACTATGAAGCAATCATGGTAATTATTTCAAGCCGTTGTCCATAGACTTCAATGCCTTTGTTTTGAGTGCCAAATAACGTCCGTTGTTAATACGCTGTGTGAACATAGCCTAAGGCTACATTGCCACTTCGGGTTTCTAACATGGAAAGGCGTCTGTCTTGTAATATGGACGGCCGCAAATAATGATTGTGGTCATTGCGGTATTTGCGGCTGTCGATTTTACGGGAGGACCGCCTTTCCTCACTATGATCCCATAGTGATAACATAGCCTTAATGTTCCTAGTAAGGATGGTCCGAACCTGCCGAACGCTAGGCATCAGATTCCCGCTGCCTGGCCGCTCCGTGAAGCGGGTGGATACAGCGGGAGGACCGCCTGGAAAACTGGGATACAGCCTATGGCTATGGCTGTATCCCAGTTTTTCAGGCGGTCCTCCCGCTGTATCCACCCTCTCCATGGAGGAGGAAGACAGAGGGAATCATTGCCGAGAGTTCGGGTTCATACAAACCTGAACCTCGGCAGGTTTGGACCATCCCTAGTTCCTATCTCATACCAGGTACTGAGCTAAACACACATAATACAACGCCAGGAACAACTGCATGCAGAACTCATTCCTTTAATAGACAAATCCCTATTATTAGCTGGTGGAATAAATCTGTTATCTGACCAAACATGAACACACATGATTTTCAGGTTATATACTTGGTGTTTTGATTACAGGATGGGGAGGACATCTATACTTCTCGGTTAAGAAAGCAACAAAATACAAGTCGACTATCTTTTGCTGTTATCAGTTATAATAAAATGAAAGGCACCAAGTGTATAAGAGTTAAAAGAAGTCGATGAATCTGCCAAACACGGATCAGCTTTAATATACCTGCTCGCACCGAGCCCGAGCACCATATCACTTCTTATCAATCAGAGTATAGCTAGTAGGATAGTTCAGAAAATGAGCTGACCATTGTTAAGGATACCTGAAGTATAACGAATACTGTGATAGATACTCCGGATATTTTTTTGCTAAGGATGTGAAGTACAGATGGTCAGAATAAGATAACTGGTTTTTGTAATGTTCTATTTTAAAATCCCCCAAACCCACTTCCTTGTCTTGTAGCGTTGTAATTCAAGATGAGCGGAATTTGCCGCCAATTTAGTAAAAATTCAATTTCTTGACGAAGCTAATTTTTGCTTAACTCATTAACAAAATTTGCCAAAAAAAAATAAAATAAAATTATTCACCTGTCCACATTCCCTCGGTATCCTCCTCTGTGTCTTCAGCCACTCAGGGCCCTATTACACGGAACGATTATCATGGGGAAAATCGTTAAATCGTTCAAATTTAAACGATAACCGTTCTGTAAAATTGCAGGCAATGATCGAAAAATCGTTCATGAGTCGTTGATTTAGATCTAACCCTAAAATCATCGCTAATCGTTCGCTGTAATTCCACATTAGTTCGCTCAAGTTCCACATTTTTTCACTAATCGTTCAGTGTAATTGCACATTGTTCTTTGTTTTGCTCGGATCAGAAGGAGTAAACAATCATAGTAACGATCGCAATAACGGTCGTAGTAACAATCGTAACAAACAATTATTTTTCTGTGTAATATAGTGAACGATTTAGGTTAACGATATTAGCGTTAGCGTTTATCGTTATAGTGAACGATTTAGGTTAGCGATATTAGCGTTATCGTTTATCGTTAGTTGTTAAACGCTAAAAATTGCTCTGTGTAATGGGACGTTCAGGCAATTACTGACTGAGATACAGCACCGTGTCCAGTGATTGGCTGAGCGGACTGTCATTCTTGAGACAAGAGTGACAACCCACTCAGCCTATCACTGGCCACGACATTTTCCCTTCTCAATTTGTGAGCGATTGGCTGAGCGGAGAGTGACAGACCACTTAACCAATCACTGACCAACTCAGAAGGGACAGAACCAAAGCCAGTGATTGGCTGAGCAGGCTGACACTTTTCTCTCAAGAGTGACAGCCCGCTCAGCAAATCACTGGCCGGGGCACTGTCAGTGATGTAGGTGTCAGTGATAACCTGAGCGGGCTGGAGGTGGTTGAAGACACGGAAGAGAACACAGGGGAAGTGCGGACACAGTGTTGGACTGGGGAATCTGAAGCCCACCAGAGGAAATCATCCTCGGGGCCACAGATGAAGAACCAGTGAGAAACTACATGTCAGTCAGGTTCTAAAGCTGAAGGCCCACCAGAGGATCCTCCCGTCCTGTGGTGGGCCAGTCTGACGCTGTACGGACAGGTATGTATTTGTTAAGTTCGGTTCACAAAGTTCACAAATTTTGTAGAGACTATTTGCTAACCGAATTCAAATGAATTAAATGATTTGTTGATCTCTAATTGTAATAGTAACATTGTGGTTGCTTCTTTATTTTTATTTTGTGTTTCTGTTAATAAACTTTCTTGATGTTTAGTTTCTCATAATTCTGCAAGAAAGTGACTTTCAAAAATGACCCTCCGCAGTACCAGCTGGCTACACAATCATCGTCCAAAAATGTAAAACTGTAGCGCTGCGCCTGGTGTTCTCAGCCATGCACGGTGATAATCACAGCAGATAAATACTCCACAGTATCAGCCAGGTATTTTGCAGTGTCACATCATAGTGTGTAAAACAGAGAAAATCGAGTCACGAGAGTCATTGAGTCATTTCACTCTCCCCTCACTTTCTCATTTACTAGTTGATCTTCTGCCAAAGTCGGAGAATGCATAATTTTAATTAAATTATCACATAGTTAAAAGAAAAAGGTAATTAATAACTCTTCGTCATGGAGTCTACTGATGGGCATAGATGGGAAATAGTCTCGGGGAGAATATTTAATATTCATTTCCGTCAGCTCTCCTCATCTGGGAAGGACAGTCTAATTGGGTGTCTTACTCATTACTCCCAGGAGGAAAACCACAGGATGCATTCAAGCCTTATACTTTTTCTTTGGTATTATACTGTCTATAGGAACCATTTTCCAGTGTTTATTATTATTATTATTATTATTATTATGCATATTTTGAAATCTTTGAACGTCTATTGTCTCCACTTCCCACCCCATACAGCTATACTTTGTGAGAAGAGCCTTCCGCTGCATGTCCATAGCTTCTATCCCCAGTGTGAGATGCAATTTAAGTTGAGTTTTTTGGGAATATTCTGCAAATATTTTGTTCACAAATTTATGAATAGTTTGTTAAATTAGTCCTATTCGACCGGGTAAAAAAATAGATGAATAGCTGTAGAAAAAATAGCACATTTTAAACTCAATAGTAAGTGTCCCCATTTGTTCCATCCCTTTTCCTCTACATTGAGCGGTTCAGAGGCAAGTGGCAATTCTTTGTGTATCAACAGCTTCCAATCTACATTTCCAGGTGCTCTATACCTAGTCCGGGATCCTTAGTATATTGTAAAGGAGCAGAGACTCCTGCCTGACAAACAGAGGAGAGGACAGAGGATAAGAGAGGACACATACAGAAGGGAAGGCAGTGGGCACTAGAGGGCATACACAAAAAGAAGAAGAGAAGACACTAGAGGACACGCTCTGAAGGGGGGGGGGGCAGAGGACACTAGATGGCATGTACAGAAAAGAGGACGGTGGACACTATTGGTCTTGTACAGGAAAGAGGACAGTAGACACTAGAAGGCATGCACAGATGGAAGGACAGCTGACACTAGATGGTATGTACAGAAAGTAGGACAGTGGACACTATTGGTCATGCCAAGGGAGGACAGTGGAACACATTTACATTTACATTTAAATTTACAGAAAGGACAGTAGATTCTGGAGAAATCACACAAAAGCAAGGACAATGTACACTTAAGGACACAGAGCACAGGGATTTTGTTGGACAACAGAACAGTGAACAATAGTGAGCACACACAGAAGGGAGGGCAGTGGGTAATAGAGGGCATACACAGAAGGAAGGACAGGGGAAACTAGAGAACATACACAGAAGGAAGGGCAGTGAATATTAGAGAGAACAAATAGAAAGGAAGAGAGTAGACACTAGAGGACAGTAAGTGAGCACATAAGAGAGAACAGTGGACACTAGAGGGCACATACAGAAGATTAGAGAAGTATTGGAGTAGACATATATAAACAGCTTATCTTTGTCATAGTATGTTTGCTATTTTTTCACTGCTCACAATCCATACTGACATAGTTCGGCACACACAAAGTGTATATATATATATCTCTTATTACTGTCACAGTAAAATAATAATAATAATAATAATAATAATAATAATAATAATAATAATAATAATAATAATCTTTATTTAATACCTTAATGGTCCGTTTACACAAAGCTATAATTCACCCAATCAATCGTTTAACGATTTTGCAGCAATGATTTGGTTTTTATCAGCATTTAGACAAATAAATCATTAGAAAAATCGTTAGAAAATTTGTAAGAAAAATCGATATTGCGATTGTTTTAAAGATCGCTTAAGCCCATCTTTCCCATAGGGTGAATCTTTGAATTAGAATTTTAAGTAAACAATGATTTAAAAACATGTTGAAAGATCAAAATGAACAATTTCTCGCTCATCTCACTTGATCGTTCGCTGCGTTTACACGTACGATTATCGTTTGAATTTGATTGGGTGATCATATACACAGCTCAGGCAAATAGTTTGAGAAGGCAAAAATGGTGGTAGAATAATAATAATAATAATAATAATAATAGTAGTAAAAAATAAATCTTTTGCCAAGATTTTCCATGCAGGTACTATTCTTCGGGCACTGAAAAATAGAGCCCCTTAACCCTTAGAGGACCAGGCCAATTTCAATTTTTGCGTTTTCGTTTTTCCCTCCTTGTGCTTAAAAGGCCACAGCACTTGCATTTGTTCACCTAGAAACCCACATGAGCCCTTATTTTTTGTGCCATTAATTGTACTTTGCAATGACAGGCTGAATTTTTTCATAAAGTACACTGCGAAACCAGAAAAAAATTCAATGTGTGGTGAAATTGAAAAAAAAAGTAATTTTTTATTTTTTATTTTTTTCGTTTTTACGCCGTTCGCCCTGGGGTAAAAATGACTTGTTATGCATGTTCCTCAAGTTGTTACGATTACAACGATATGTAACATGTATAACTTTTATTGTATCTGATGGCCTGAAAAAAAATTCAAACCATTGTTAACAAATATATGTTCCTAAAATTCGCTCCATTCCCAGGCTTATAGTGCTTTTAACCTTTGGTCTATGGGGCTGTGTCAGGAGTAATTTTTTGCACCATGATGTGTTCTTTCTATCGGTACCTTGATTGCGCATATGCGACTTTTTGATCGCTTTTTATTACATTTTTTCTGGATTTGATGCGACCAAAAATGCGCAATTTTGCACTCTGGGATTTTTTTGCGCTTATGGCATTTACCATGCGAGATCAGGAATGTGATTAATTAATAGTTCGGGCGATTACGCATGTGGCGATAGCAAACATGTTTATTTATTTATTTTTGTTTATAACATGGAAAAAGGGGGGTGATTCTGACTTTTATTAGGGGAGGGTTTTTTTTATTTATAAGAATATTTTTTTTTGTTTTGTTACACTTATACTAGAAGCCCCCCTGGGGGACTTCTAGTATAAGTACACTGATCTCTCATACAGATCTATGCTGCATAGATATGCAGCATAGATCGATGAGATAGGCACTTTGATTGCTTCCGGCTGCTGCAGCCGGAAGCAATCGAGTGCCGAGCCGGGATCAGCGCCATTGCGGTGCTGAGCCCTGACGGAGAAGGATGTGTGGATCGCTCCACCCCACTAGACACCAGGGATGGCTGCATTCAAGTAATCGGATGCAGCTGTCAACTTTGACAGCTGCATCTGATTACTTTATTAGCGGGCACGGCGATCGAACCGTGCCCACTAATAGCTGTGGTCCCAGGCTACGAGCGGCACCCGGGACCGCGGCGGTTTAGAGCGTGGCCGCGCTCTGAACACATGGAGGCGGCCTAAGGGTTAAGGGCAACTGCAACAGCAGGTATTGGTAATTTCTAAAGGGTTAAAAAAGCGAGAATGTTGTCACAAAAAAGACAGATTTTTAGATGGGGATTCAACCCAAGAAATTAGCCCCCCGTGATCAAATATGTGTAAATCTCTTATTGTTTGTAAATTGCCTTAAAACGTCTTTCATTTGCAAGCAGAGCCGCTGCTTTAATTCACTTTTGGCTATAGCTTTCAAGATTAACTCGGAGAGGATTAAGTTATTCCTCAGGACAATATAAAAGTCAGCTTTTCACATGAATACTGAATGCTTCCCTGCCTCAGCAGACAATAAATGTGTTACAATAATGTCTGAAGGACAGCGGCATTTATCCAGAATAATGCAGGCGCACAGCAAGCCGGATCATGTAGCACAAGTGCTGGATAGTAATGGAGGGGAAAAGAGGAGACAAATGCAGAAGGAATCCACAGTCCGGCCACCTAACAAAAGACTCTGCTGCTTTGCTTATCCGCACTGATTTGTAATCTGTTCCAAAGCGGCATCCATAATTAATAGTATCTCACCGCCAACAAGATGTGACATCTTTCCAGCTCGGCTTGTAATTTATTTGGTGACCCTGGCAATGGCGGGATGGGACCTCTTCCAAGTGAGAACTGATAAAACCAAAAGAGGTATGTGATTGCTTGTAATCTCCGCAACCACACACTTCTATATCAGACCTGGGCAAATGACTCGGATTGCTTCAGCCACCACATCTGTCTATGCTGCAGGTTTTAGGTTGAGCGGGTTAGATCAGGTAAGAAGTTAGCTTGATGTGACTTATTGTACTTTATTTGCTTATTTATAAATAGTGACAACAGATTTATAAACTTTTCTTTATCAGTGAATATTAAAGGGATACTCCCACAATTTTTTTTCTCTCGCAAATCAACTGGTGTCAGAAAAATATATATTTTATATTGGGCATGGGGTTTTCAAAAAGATCAATCTTGATCAGAGGAAAATAATCCAAAGGACTTTTATTTTACTCCACAAAAAAAAAAATAAAAAAAAAATCACATGACAGCAGTCAGCTTGCTGCTTTGTAACATTTTACAAAACTTCACCATAATTTACACCTGATGGGGTTTTATACCCTTGACAACTCCCACAATCCTTTGCACATTTTCCTATAAAATCCCTGAGTTTCTGCTGGTCTGCCTCTTACATGGTCAGAGCACACACCTTGCTGCTCCAGACAGGTAAGTAAAAAGAAAATACACAATTGTTATAATGTTACTTTTCACAACACAGCACTTTTACTTAGTTTTGGTACATTGTCCCCTGGTGGCAGTACCAGAAATAAGAGAAAAAAATAAGAACATTATGGGAGGCATTTATTAAGTCCGGCGTTTTTTACGCCGGACGTAAAAATGCCCCCGCAGCTCCGGCGCTACGGAGATTTATGTAGAGGCGGACTGCCTCTACATAAATCCCGTGTGCGCCGTTGCGCACCGCCGAAAACCTACCCCGGCTGAGGACTGGAGTAGGTTTTCGGCGTACATTTTGGCGGAACGGATGATAAATCGCGCGGACTCTGAGTCTGCGCCCTCCGTTCCGCCCACTTTCCGCCCCTTTTCCGCCCCCTTTCCGCCCCCTGGCGTACTCGGCGGAAAGTGCCGATTTGCAAATATTTTATTCGCAAATCGGCCATTTGCGTATAAAAAAATATGCAAATCGGCACTTTCCGCCGAAAATCATCCGTTCGCCGGATGATACATGTGGCCCTATGTGTCCAGCCTAATGAGAAAAAGCTAGGCAAGAATCACAAGAACCATTCACACGGGTGGTTTGTCAGTCCAGGGAAATTCATGTAACACAATGTTTACAAACATACAGTTTGTTTTGTCTTAATTCCCATCAATCTATTAAAATCTTCACAATTTGTAATTTACTTCTATTTAAAAATCTCGAGTCTTCCACCTGCTGCATATCCTGCAGGAAGTAGTAGATTCTTTCCAGTCTGACACAGTGTTCTCTGCTGCCACCTCTGTCCATGTCTGGAACTGTCCAGAGCAGCAGCAAATCTCCATAGAAAATCTCTCCTGCCCTGGACAGTTCCTGACATGGACAGAGGTGGCAGCAGTGCATCTGTGCATAGTCTGTTCTCAGGCAGGCTCTATGCTCAGATCACCAATAACACTGATATATGCTAGGCTATGTCACAGCATAGATCAGTATATGCAATCTAATCATTGCATGTTTAAAGTGACTGTACCACCAGGCCCAGGCTGAAGCACTGGAGGCGGCCAACCCACTCTTAGTGGGAGGAAACCCTAGCCCCGCTATGATAGGGTTCCATTGATTCTAATGGAGTCATGTCATGGACGGGCTGGGGTTTCTTCCCACTAAGGGTGGGTCGGCCCGCCTCCAGTGCTTCAGCCTGGGCCTGGTGGTACAGTCACTTTAACAGTGAAATAAAAGTGTAAAAAAAAGGGTAATTAAAAGTTTTTTATTAAAAAACCTTTATAAAATAAACATACTACATATTGTAGTGTGTATAATTGTCTGATCTATTACTACAACATTATTGTTCCTGCACTGTGAACGGCGTAAACGAGAAAAAAAAAAAAAAAAAACAGGATTGCTGATTTTGAAAAAGCTTTTACACCAATATGATATTAATAAAAACTAGAGATTCCTATTTCCGGTGCTCTGTCTTCAAACCCCTACCCCCGATTCACCAGATTATCGGTCTGTGGAATAGAGACAATGATCAGCCAATGAAAGATCATTGACTGATCTGACAGGCTGCTCAGCCAATCATTGGCCAGGACCGCCACGCTCAGTGATTGGCTGAGCGGCTTGTCAGCTCAGAGACCGCTCTAAAGATGCAGCATGCGGTTCTGGGAGGCATACAGAGCGCAGGAGAAGACCGGGAGTGTGGACAGGAAAAGTGTTAACTGTTTAGGCATGAGCTGCACAGACATCGCTAGCAATGTCTGTGCAGCCCTTGCTAAAAGATTATCAGCCGCATAATAGGCCCAGTAATTGAATTGGCTCTCATTTACAATATTTATTGGGCCTTCATTGGTCCATGTAATAAGACCCTAAGAGTAATTATAGTACCAGTTGCAAATTGTAAGATATGAGCATGCATGCAGCTGGGAATATAGACATGCAATATTTCTACAGAGTATTTGTCTGTTTTTTAACCAGCTGAATAGGACTAATTTAACAAAATATTCATAAATTTGTGAATAGAATGATCTGGTACTGACCAGACGTAAGCCTGCACCTGTTTGTGCAAATGATAGATTTTGTGCAAATCCTGGATTATGCAAATTTTGGGTCAACAGTCAAAAAAATATTTGCCCGTCAAATACTGGTTCATGTATAGAACTTAGACCAAAATTTGGTGAAAAATCCAATTAATAATCCAAAAATAGGTGCAAAGCCCTTTATAAGTGCCCCTCGATGCCTGTAAGAGGGTTGAGGAATCATTAGAAAAGGAGTCTTTTACATTGATAATCACATCCACAGCAAGCCCTGGCAGCATCAAAACAAAGGTGCTATACAGGGCTCAGCAAAACACTGAATAAAATGATTGCTTATGTATATTGGCATTATCTGATAAACGTTCTGTATGTTTAATAAGAGAAGAAAACCCCTTTAACCCAAAGTTGACAGCTGCATTTAAAATGATTATTTTCCCATGCATGATGTCTAGTGGGGGGGGATCCCCCTGCGACATGATTGCGGAGGAGTGATCCCCGCATCTGTACCTGGCCGGGGTCTGCGCCGTAATGGCACTGATCCCGGCTCATCGTTCTATTGCTTTCTGCTGCAGTAGCCGAGAGCATTAGAATGTCTATCTAATGGATCTATGCAGTATAAGTGATCAGAGGAGTCATACTAGAAGTCCCCAGGGGGGAATAACCCTAACCCCAGGGGGGGGAATAACCCTAACCCCAGGGGGAGAATAACCCTAACCCCAGGGGGAGAATAACCCTAACCCCAGGGGGGGAATAACCCTAACCCCAGGTGGGGAATAACCCTAACCCCAGGTGGGGAATAACCCTAACCCCAGGTGGGGAATAATCCTAACCCCAGGTGGGGAATAATCCTAACACCAGGGGGAGAATAACCCTAACCCCAGGGGGGGAATAACCCTACCCCCAGGGGGGAATAACCCTAACCCCAGGGGGACTTCTAGTATGTGTGTTTAAAAAAAAAAAGTTTTTTTTTTTATTAATAAAAAATCCCCTCCCCTAATAAATTTTAATCATCCCCCTTTTCCTATGTTATAAATAAATCAATAAACATATTTGGTACAAGCGCAATAAAAAGTGATCAAAAAGTCTCATATGCACAAACAAGGTAACAATAAAAAGAACAGATCATGGCGCAAAAAAATGACACCTCACACAGCCCCATAGACCAAAGAATAAAAGCACAATAAGCCTGGAAATAGATCGATTTTAAGGAACATTTATTGTTTTAAAAACGTTTTAATTTTTTTAAGTTAGGAGAGAGGTAGTAGCCGTAGCAGCCAGGCTCCAAGGGTAGATGCCGAGATCCCAAGCCAGGAGATCAGGGAATATAGAATGGATGAAGTGTCGGATCCTCGGGGTAGGCGGGGACCACAGGAGCCAGAATGACGGCGCTTCACGGCTTCAGGGTTAATGAAGTAAAACAATGAATTTTAATGGTCTCATAAACAACGCGTTTCGAGACATAAATTGCCCCTTTGTCAAGTAGGAGAGACATAGTGTATCATAGGCAGAGGGTCCTTTATATATATGCCAAAGTATCTGTTTGGCAGGAAATTGTAAAAAAGGTGCCGCCCCCTGGGGTCAGAGGTGACTAAAACAGATCAAATCAAATGATAACAATATACACTTGAATACAACATGATTACATTTGTTAAAAGTATAAAAGACTCTTATGTGCATACAATCACGATTTCTATTATTTAAAATAAAATAAAATAAAAGTGACATCACAGAGGTCCGTATCACATGTTCATTTTTTTGGTGGTGATTTTGAATAAACTTTATTGTGTGCACTTTTTTCTTTTTTGGTAGGGGCATAACTTTATTTATAAGACAAATGATAAAAATTACTTGATCAGTTTTTTTTATAGTGGTTTTGAATAAACTTTATTGTGTGCACTTTTTTCTTTGTTTGTAGGGGCATAACTTTATTTATAAAACAAATGATAAAAATCACATGATCATTTTTTTTTTGGGGGGGGGGGGGTTGAATAAACTTTATTGTGTGCACTTTTTTAATTGTTTGTAGTCGCATAACTTTATATAAAAAAAATGACATAAGGAATGGGGATTAAAACATGTCTAATTAATATACATATACATGAGGTACATGTGTGCCTATGATAATGGGTAACCATAGATTAAGCTAAATAGGCTAAATGAGCTGGATAGGACTGAGTTTAAACTTTATTATGGATGGGTGGAAGGTGGTGGAAGGTGAAAGGATATTATGGCTGAGAGAATATATTAAAGGTTGATTTCGAAAGCTTCATTCAGGCCATTAGGAGACAATGTATCCAGTTTAAAGATCCAAAACATCTCGCATCTCTTTAATTTCTGGAATCGATTAGAAGCATCTGCGGGTATTTGATCAATTGGGCAGATTTTGAAGCCAGAGAAGTCATTGCTGTGGTGTATGGAAGCGTGTCTTGATACGCTATGTTTCATAAACCCTGTGTTTACATTATGACGATGTTTATTGATTCTTGTTCTCAGGGGCATTATAGTTCTCCCTATATACTGAAGTCCACAGGGGCAGGTGAGTAAGTATACTACAAAATCTGTTGCACAAGTTAAGTGATGTTTTATAGGAAATTTTTCTTTAGTGATTTTACTGGAGAATTGGTTTGTACATATGATGTTCTCACAGCACTTACATCTAAGGTTATCGCATTTGTTGGTTTCATTTATGATGTTAATATTTTTAGTAGGTATTTTGGTTGGACGTAGTTTACTGGGGGCCAGACAATTTTTAAGGGTTTTTGCCCTACGGTAAATGAACCTTGGAGTACGTGGGATCTCTTTTTTGAGAATAGGATCACACAGTAGAATCTTTCAATGTTTCTTGAAGAGGTCTTCCATTCTTTTATGGTTCGAATTGAAGGTAGTGATAAAAGCTAAATTAAACTGTTTGACTTTATCTTGCTCTACAGTTGTTTTCTGTCGTGATAGTTGTAAACACTCTTCTTGCGTAAGATTATTAGTTCTTCTTAGAGCTGAGTCGACTACTTTTGTAGGGTAGCCTTTCGCTGCGAATCTATTCCTCAAAGTACCACATTGCGTTTCATAGTCACTATCTTTAGTGCAATTTTTTCGAATTCTCTTAAATTGACTGAAGGGGATGTTGTCCTTCCATTTCTTCAGGTGAGAACTATGATAATCCAAAAAACTATTACTGTCTACTTTTTTGAAATGTGTTTTTGTGATGACTTTCTCTTTTTCTGTTCTGAGTTCTAGATCCAAATATTCTACTTGGTCGCGGGAGTACGTGGCCGTGAAGGTGAGTCCCCAGGAGTTCTCGTTTAGGTAAGATACGAAATTTTTTGCTTCATCGATTGTACCATTCCATATAAGGATGAGGTCATCAATATACCGTTTAAACAAATGTATTTTCGGAAGCCAGATGGGATTGGAATAAATAAAGACTTCTTTAAAGAGGCCCATGTATAAGTTAGCATAGCTTGAGGCGAAACGTGTGCCCATGGCCGTGCCTTGGGTTTGCCTGTAGATTAACCCTTCAAAGTGAAAACTGTTGTGCGTCAAAATGTATAAAATGCTGTCTAGAATAAACTGTCTTTGTTTTTTGGGAAAAGTGGGATCTCTATCTAGGATCTCCGCAATGCACTCAATACCCTTAGTGTGGGGAATATTTGAGTAAAGGGCAGATACATCTAAAGTCACCCAAATATAATTGCCATGGAATATTAGATATAGTGTTAATAAGGGATGTAGAATCCTTTAAATAAGATTTGAGAGAGATCACATATTTTTGAAGTAAGAGATCTACATAATGGGACAGGTTGCTGCTGACTGACATCACACCTGAAATGATGGGTCTTCCTGGAGGATTTTTCTCATTCTTATGTACCTTTGGTAGGTGGTAGAAGGTCGCTAATGATGGATTATCCGGAATAATGTATTTTTTCTCTTTTTCAGTGAGAATACCGGCTTCAAAGGCTGTATTGACCAAAGACTTTAACGCCATGAGGTAAGTATGGGTAGGGTCTGTGTCTAGTATTTCATAGTACCCTGTATCCGATAAAATATTGGATGCTTCATTCAGGTAATCACAGCGGTTTTGGATGACAATTCCCCCCCCCTTTATCCGCACATCTTATAACAATATCTCTATTGTCCATTAGGGTTTTTTTGGCTCTTTTTTTCTTTAGCATTGAGATTATGGATGTTATCAGGAGCCATATTTATCTTACGAAGGTCTGACATGACCATTGATGTAAACGTTTCTATATAGTTACCCTTATGGTGTAGAGGATAAAAAGTGGAATCAGGACGTAGACTGGTGTGTATGGGTGGGGGAGATTGTGATGGAGAGATGGGGCTAGGTGCTGGGGTGGATGCTTTGGGAGGAGGGTCTACCATTTGGAAGTGTCTTTTTAGGGTCAATTTTCGGATGAAGGAATTGAGATCTAAAAATAGTTGGAAGTCATCGAATTTGCCTGTAGGGCAAAAGGATAACCCTTTACTGAATAAAGAGATTTCATCTTTTGCTAGAAGATGATCTGAAAGATTGAAGATTTTCACCTTTACATGCCCCTAGCGCATAAAAGCATATAGTTATCCCATTCTTGGGAAAACACAATGTCCTCTTTAAAAGTACATTCCTGGCGTAGTCTTAGTCTAAGATTTTCTCTTAGGTAAATTTCTAAAAACATAGCGTCCAGATGATGTTGGACTTCATCTTTCATAGTCTGTTCAAGTTTGTGAAATAAATTCAGAAGTATATTTGGATCGATATCATGTTGGATGATATTACCTTGTGATGTATCTGGATCTCTTACCACTCCATGATCAATTGTGAGCTGAGCTACGAGGTTCCTTCTTTGCTCGAGTCTATAGGAGTAGTAGATCAGTGAGGAGAGAGGTAGTAGCCGTAGCAGCCAGGCTCCAAGGGTAGATGCCAAGATCCCAAGCCAGGAGATCAGGGAATGGAGAATGGTAGATGAAGTGTCGGATCCTCGGGGTAGGCGGGGACCACAGGAGCCAGAATGACGGCGCTTCACGGCTTCAGGTTTAATGAAGTAAAACATTGAATTTTAATGGTCTCATAAACAACGCGTTTCGAGGCATAAATTGCCCCTTTGTCAAGTAGGAGAGACATAGTGTATCATAGGCAGAGGGTCCTTTATATATATGCCAAAGTATCTGTTTGGCAGGAAATTGTAAAAAAGGTGCCGCCCCCTGGGGTCAGAGGTGACTGAAACAGATCAAATCAAATGATAGCAATATACATTTGAATACAACATGATTACATTTGTTAAAAGTATAAAAGACTCTTATGTGCATACAATCACGATTTCTATTATTTAAAATAAAATAAAATAAAAGTGACATCACAGAGGTCCGTATCACATGTTCATTTTTTTGGTGGTGATTTTGAATAAACTTTATTGTGTGCACCTTTTTCTTTGTTGGTAGAGACATAACTTTATTTATAAGACAAATGATAAATATTACTTGATCAGTTTTTTTTTTTTTTTATAGTGGTTATGAATAAACTTTATTGTGTGCACTTTTTTCTTTGTTTGCTAAAGAAAAAAGAGCCAAAAAAACCCTAATGGACAATAGATATATTGTTATAAGATGTGCGGATAAAGGGGGGGGGGGGAATTGTCATCCAAAACCGCTGTGATTACCTGAATGAAGCATCTAATATTTTATCGGATACAGGGTACTATGAAATACTAGACACAGACCCTTCCCATACTTACCTCATGGAGTTAAAGTCTTTGGTCAATACAGCCTTTGAAGCCGGTATTCTCACTGAAAAAGAGAAAAAATACATTATTCCGGATAATCCATCATTAGCGACCTTCTACCACCTACCAAAGGTACATAAGAACGAGAAAAATCCTCCAGGAAGACCCATCATTTCAGGTGTGATGTCAGTCAGCAGCAACCTGTCCCATTATGTAGATCTCTTACTTCAAAAATATGTGATCTCTCTCAAATCTTATTTAAAGGATTCTACATCCCTTATTAACACATTATATAATATTCCATGGCACTCAAATTATATTTGGGAGACTTTAGATGTATCTGCCCTTTACTCAAATATCCCCCACACTAAGGGTATTGAGTGCATTGCGGAGATCCTAGATAGAGATCCCACTATTCCCAAAAAACAAAGACAGTTTATTCTAGACAGCATTTTATACATTTTGACGCACAACAGTTTTCACTTTGAAGGGTTAATCTACAGGCAAACCCAAGGCACGGCCATGGGCACACGTTTCGCCTCAAGCTATGCTAACTTATACATGGGCCTCTTTAAAGAAGTCTTTATTTATTCCAATCCCATCTGGCTTCCGAAAATACATTTGTTCAAACGATATATTGATGACCTCATCCTTATATGGAATGGTACAATCGATGAAGCAAAAAATTTCGTATCTTACCTAAACGAGAACTCCTGGGGACTCACCATCACGGCCACGTACTCCCGTGACCAAGTAGAATATTTGGATCTAGAACTCAGAACAGAAAAAGAGAAAGTCATCACAAAAACACATTTCAAAAAAGTAGACAGTAATAGTTTTTTGGATTATCATAGTTCTCACCTGAAGAAATGGAAGGACAACATCCCCTTCAGTCAATTTAAGAGAATTCGAAAAAATTGCACTAAAGATAGTGACTATGAAACGCAATGTGGTACTTTGAGGAATAGATTCGCAGCGAAAGGTTACCCTACAAAAGTAGTCGACTCAGCTCTAAGAAGAACTAATAATCTTATGCAAGAAGAGTGTTTACAACTATCACGACAGAAAACAACTGTAGAACAAGATAAAGTCAAACAGTTTAATTTAGCTTTTATCACTACCTTCAATTCGAACCATAAAAGAATGGAAGACCTCTTCAAGAAACATTGAAAGATTCTACTGTGTGATCCTATCCTCAGAAAAGAGATCCCACGTACTCCAAGGTTCATTTACCGTAGGGCAAAAACCCTTAAAAATTGTTTGGCCCCCAGTAAACTACGTCCAACCAAAATACCTACTAAAAATACTAACATCATAAATGAAACCAACAAATACGATAACCCTAGATGTAAGTGCTGTGAGAACATCATATGTACAAACCAATTCTCCAGTAAAATCACTAAAGAAAAATTTCCTATAAAACATCACTTAACTTGTGCAACAGATTTTGTAGTATACTTACTCACCTGCCCCTGTGGACTTCAGTATATAGGGAGAACTATAATGCCCCTGAGAACAAGAATCAATAAACATCGTCATAATGTAAATACAGGGTTTATGAAACATAGCGTATCAAGACAAGCGTCCATACACCACAGCAATGACTTCTCTGGCTTCAAAATCTGCCCAATTGATCATATACCCGCAGATGCTTCAAATCAATTCCAGAAATTAAAGAGATGCGAGAGGTTTTGGATCTTTAAACTGGATACATTGTCTCCTAATGGCCTGAATGAAGCTTTGGAAATCAACCTTTAATATATTCTCTCAGCCATAATATCCTTTTACCTTACACCACCTTCCACCCATCCGTAATAAAGTTTTAACTCAGTCCTATCCAGCTCATTTAGCCTATTTAGCTTAATCTATGGTTACCCATTATCATAGGCACACATGTACCTCATGTGTATGTATATTAATTAGACATGTTTTAATCCCTTTTTTTTTTTTTATAAAGTTATGCCACTACAAACAAATAAAAAAGTGCACACAATAAAGTTTATTCAACCCCCCCAAGAAAAAAATGATCATGTGATTTTTATCATTTGTTTTATAAATAAAGTTATGCCCCTACAAACAAAGAAAAAAGTGCACACAATAAAGTTTATTCAAAACCACTATATAAAAAAAACTGATCAAGTAATTTTTATCTTTTGTCTTATAAATAAAATTATGTCTCTACCAACAAAGAAAAAAGTGCACACAATAAAGTTTATTCAAAATCACCACCAAAAAAATGAACATGTGATACGGACCTCTGTGATGTCACTTTTATTTTATTTTATTGTAAATAATAGAACTCGTGATTGTATGCACATAAGAGTCTTTTATACTTTTAACAAATGTAATCATGTTGTATTCAAGTGTATATTGTTATCATTTGATTTGATCTGTTTCAGTCACCTCTGACCCCAGGGGGCGGCACCTGTTTTACAATTTCCTGCCAAACAGATACTTTGGCATATATATAAAGGACCCTCTGCCTATGATACACTATGTCTCTCCTACTTGACAAAGGGGCAATTTATGCCTCGAAACGCGTTGTTTATGAGACCATTAAAATTCATTGTTTTACTTCATTAAACCTGAAGCCGTGAAGCGCCGTCATTCTGGCTCCTGTGGTCCCCGCCTACCCCGAGGATCCGACACTTCATCTGTCAAATAAAATAAGTTACACAAGTTGCATATCCTTGTAATCGTAACAACTTAAAGAACATGCGTAACAAGTTTTCATAATCAGTTTTACCTTAGGACAAACGGCGTAAACATGAAACCTCCCCAAATTAAAAAAATAATAATAATTTTCACCACACTTAATTTTTTTCTGGTTTCGCAGCTCATTTTAACCATTAAGCCTGTCACTGCAAAGTACTATTAGTGGCGCAATAGTTAAGGGCTCATCTGGCTCTAGGTTAAAAAATGCAAGTGCTGTGGCCTTTTAAGCACAAGGAGGAAAAAACGAAAGCGCAAGAATGGAAATTGGCCCGGTCCTTAAGGGGTTAATGGTTGGTTTACTAGTTACCTAAAATGTGTATGTCCACTAAGCAACTGAAATGTTACCAACACATCACATTTTACAATCCTAAAAAAAAAACCAAGTGAGGATCAAATGTGTCAGATTCCAGTAGAGCCGAGAACTCTCCACTCCGTATAACATATTTTGCTGTCAAAAGATGCCTGCCTCAGTTCTAACAGTGTGGAGGGAATTATGGGAAAAAATAAGTCACAAGGCGAGGCTCGGTCGATGGAGATTAGTATGATGAATGGCAGCGATCTTCCAACATCATGTATATCATTTATGGAAATGCGTATGTTGCATTTTAATGTAATAAACCAACATACAGTGAATACAATATATGTAGCATAAAGACGCATAAACTGTCTGTAAACAAGACGTAAAAAAAAAATCTATCTCCTAAAACTGGAGAAATGTGTGGGAAATAAATGCTTCTTTCTACTAGGTTACAATATATCTTAATAATACAGACTGCGAGCTCTGGTGAGGAAATACAGTTACTCGATAGGAACAGCTTTATTACCAGTCTCCTGCAGCAAGTCATGGGGTGGGTAATACACAAAGCGCACAGCACTACAGCAGAGCGATGAGGTGAGAATGGAGAGTGGATACAGGGAGATGTCTTACTCCATTAACTCCCATCCCCCCTATTCATGCTGCAAGTGGGAAGTCTTGCGTGTCATTTTGGCCGAGTTTTAACGGATACTGAGGCGATATATTGTCTGAATATTTTTATGTAGAATTTATATATTACCCAACGGATGGCTGCTCCCTGATTTTTTCGGAGTGTAAAAACCGGTTGGGCAGGTTCACCAAACTTGGATGCAAAGTTGGGGTTCGTCAGTACCGAACCTTAAACGAACCACATCAAAACATCTAAATCATTGCAGCTACCATGGTGGGCCCATAGGGGCTCTATTGCTGTGAAAAATCATGTGGTTTTTGCTGTAAAAAAGAAAGTTTTAATGTTCCATTCATTTCAATAGAAGTGCCTAGGCAGTGTTCCAGGCATTAAAAAGCCCTTTTCAGAAAAAAAAAAAAAAAGTTTTGAAAACACACATGAAAAACTGTGCCAAAAAGTGTGGTTTTTAATAACAGTCTGAACAAACCCTTAACCCCTTCGGGACCAGCCGTTTTTGCGTTTTCGTTTTTTCCTCCTTGTGCATAAAAGGCCATAGCACTTGCATTTTTCCACCTAGAGACCCACATGAGCCCTTATTTTTTGCGTCACTAATTGTACTTTGCAATGACATGCTGAATTTTTGCATAAAGTACACTGCAAAACCAGAAAAAAATTCAAGTGTGGTGAAATTGAAAAAAAAAAAAACGCATTTCTTTTATTTGGGGGGAATGTGTTTTTATGCCATTCGTCCTGGAGTAAAACTGACTTGTTATACATATTCCTCAAGTCGTTACGATTAAAACGATATATAACATGTATAACTTATATTGTATCTGATGGCCTGTAAAAAATTCAAACCATTGTTAACAAATATATGTTCCTTAAAATCGCTCCATTCCCAGGCTTATAGCGCTTTTATATTTTGGTCTATGGGGCTGTGTGAGGTGTCATTTTTTGCGCCATGATGTGTTCTTTCTATCGGTAGCTTGATTGCGCATATGCAACTTTTTGATCGCTTTTTATTACATTTTTTCTGGATTTGATGCGACCAAAAATACGCAATTTTGCACTTTGCGCTGACGCCGTTTACCGTGCGAGATCAGGAATGTGATTAATAAATAGTTTGGGCGATTACGCACGTGGCGATAGCAAACATGTTTTATTTATTTATTTACTGGGAAAAGGGGGGTGGTTCAAACTTTTATTAGGGGAGGGGGCTTTTTACTATTAACAACACTTTTTTTTTATATACACATATACTAGAAGCCCCTCTGGGGTTAGGGTTATTCCCCCCTGGGGTTAGGGTAATCCCCCCCTGGGGTTAGGGTTATTCCCCCCTGGGGTTAGAGTTATTCCCCCTGGGGTTAGGGTTATTCCCCCTAGGGGACTTCTAGTATATATACTCAGATCTCTCATTGAGATCTTTGCTGTATAGATATACAGCAAAGATCAATGAGATCGGCACTCGCTTGCTTTCGGCTGCTGCAGCCGAAAAGAAACGAGTGCCGAGTCGGGGACGGCGCCATCTTGGAGAGATCCCCGGCCGGCTTCAGTAACGGAGATCGCTCCTCCGGGACAACGTCCCGGAGGACCGATCTCCGCCACTAGACACCAGGGAAATGCTGTATCCGGTAATCGGATGCAGCTGTCATGTTTGACAGCTGCATCTGATTACTGTATTAGCTGGCACGGCGTTCGGACCGTGCCCTCTAATACCGGCGGTCCCGGGCTACAAGCGGCGCCCGCACCTGCGCAAGGACGTACAGTTACGTGCTCGTGCGGGAAAGGGTTAAAGTAGTAAAAGTAGCGGTAACTGCGGTCTAAGTTACCTCACAGGGCCAAAGACAGACAGGCGTGAGATTTATTTAGACCTAACTTGCCCCGTAACAGATTTGGCCACATTATCTATAGTGTAAGTGACCACACAGGGACTAGAAAAAGATGAAGGTGGCAACACCGGCAGCACTTTTTTGGATCCATTAGGGCCTACAACAGCCAGTTGAAGGTGGAGGTAGTAGCCCCATCAGCACTCACTGTACCCTATTGCCACGCCTGCTGCTAAAACCACCACCATGACCACTTGTACTACTGCCTCTCCTGGGCCCAGTGCTGCTGCCAGTGGTCATACCCTGAGAAGGGCCAGACTTTGTACATTTGGACATTAACAGGTGCTTTGCAGGGTTAAATTAAAGCAGGAGAGTTGGATGACTGTGGTTTTATCACATTTTTTATTCTGCCAGACACGTTTTTAAGAAAGCACCTGTCGCCTGACAGGTAATTCAAGGCTTTCAATGAACTGGGAGAGTTGGATGACTGACATATAAGCAATTTTTTTTATCCTTAAAGACACTTTTTTTTAAATAAAGCACTAAAGATGTCACCTGACCTGATTCTAAGGGTATGGTCACACTGAGGAATAGGCGAGGAATTGAAGAGGAAAGTTTTCTGCTTGAGATTTCCTCTTCTTCAGCTCTGGTGAAATAGGCGCAAAATTCAAGCAGAAAACGCTAATTCAAAGCCCCAATGATTTCTATGCGTATTTCTCTAGCAGAATCGATATGTCATATACCTTGGCGAAAAACGGGTCTGCGGTGGAACATTCTGCATGTTAATTCCACCAAGTGAACAACAGAGCGGAAATTCCATTGATCTTTCTCTGGTGGAATTTCAAGTGAAATATGTGCAAAATTAAGTGTGGATTTCGCTTGAAATTCCTTGCCTATTCCTTGGGGTGAATGTTCTCCGCTTCTGCCTATTACTTTATTAAAAGTACCTGAGATACCTAAGAAAAAAAACAAACAAACTTTTTTTGCTATGTTAAAGGGACATGTTAAAAGTATTGATCAATTTGGATCTCAGCAGATGGTAAGACTCCCTCTAATCAAGAGAATGAGATGGAATCAGAAGGTATGTGGATTGATACCAGCTGTATGTGGATAGATACCTGGCCTTGGTTTTCCCCTTGTCTTTACATTGACTTATAGGGCCACTTAATATTGTGGTTTTGGTGGTTTCCTTACAGGAGCCGCCCCCTGGCTGGGTCCTTCCCGGAGGGATATCTGGCTAGTCCTGTGTTTTGAGACTCTTCAATGAGGCTCCACAGGCTCTTCTTTTGCATATTTGTTTTCCAGGGGGCAATGCACCTAGGACTTCACTGCATTGAGCGCTTTCACTAGCAGCCAGCAGTGTTAACATTTAGCTGGTCTCCCTGAGATCAGTGATCTGTTTCTCTTTAGGGATCAGAAGGTGGCAGTTGACTGCACTTCCCTGCTGTCGATCATTCCAATCCCGACAGCCCCAAAGACTCTTATCAGAGTTACCGGGCAGCGTACTGTATAGACTTATTATAGAGCTGGCTGCCCTTCTAGTCAGGGGGTGAAATGCGCTTCATCTGGCTCATTCTCCCGATTGGTGGGGTGTCTGCAGTGGGATCAAAACTTTTGACATCTCCCTATGACATGTCAAAAGTTTTTTTTTTTAATGACTCATTTATTGTGCATTTCCACTATTCCTGCAGTCTATTATTTAACCATATACAGTATCTTTCAGATTAATTATCTGTAATATCTTTCAACTAAAATATATATTATATACCAGCAGGCGATTGCAAGTATTCGGTATGCTATTATTATTTTATAGAGAGGGTAGTGGGAGATTGACTTGTACATCATGCTTGACATGAATAAAGATATCTATTGTGCCTCTAAAACTAATTTGCAGAATGGGTTATAAAGGAGAGTGGAGTTCTGGGTAATATGCAAGTGTTTTATAAATAAAATATAATCGTGATGTAGTAAATTGCTTCAAAAGTTTTATGCAAGGCAAAATTTGACAAGTCTATCATTTTGCTGCTTCATTTGAAGCCGGAAACACAACCAACATTTGTGGCTCTTTGATTTCTATTTATATATGAAATCCAGTGATACAATTTCCTGTAAAGGTGAACAGGGTTATTTCCAAGGTTTATGTAACACTGTGGTTCTCAATCATCATCCATTACAAATATTGTCAAATGTTTTGCCTAGGCTTTCATCCAGTCCTATGAAAGCATAATCTCTTTCAACCTACAGAGACTTAGAACACTATCACCCATCAGTATATGGCTATGTTCCCACTCCATGTTCTATGGCCTTTTGAGTCCAAATAATGGCCATTATTTCATAATGATGGCCGTCATTTGTACAATAACAACCGAAATAACGACGACGGAATAATGACGAAAATAATGGAGTTTTTTTTTTATTCAAACGGCCCCAAAAAGATGTTGCGGGAACATGGCCTATTTTTGAGTCATTTGTATCAATATTTGTAAACCAAAACAAAGAGTGAAACCTACACGTATAAAATGTATAAAGAACCTTTTCCTTATTGTGGACAGACTTCTATCTAGAGATAAATGAACCAAACTTTCTGAGTAGAGATTTATTCCGAACTTTGCAAAAAGTTTGGTTTGGTACAGATACTGTTAGGCAGATGACAGGAAGACACGGACAGGTGAAGCCCTGAAGCTGGCACCTGCCCCGCTGTCTCTGCCTAATTGCCTCGACTGCCCTAATTAGCAGCGGACAACTGGTAGACAGTCCCTAGGCCTTACTGAGAAAATACACAAATCAATACAAGACAATACAAACACAATCAGGGGTAGTCTGAAGTCCATGTCAAAACAGAAGGAGCAGTGAAGGACAGAGTCGTGTCTAAGGGGGTCATCAAAAGCAGAGCAAAGCAGAAGTCTGGTAACTAGGAATCAAATACAGGCTAAACTCTAGGTCAAGTAACTCTACGGTGAACTAGGTGCTATTGCAGGCAAGGAACTGAGGACAGGGTCCCAGCTCCAGAACTGATTGGAGCTGAGGCTCCAGCAGAATGTAATGATTTAACTGGTGGTGTCAGCCGCTAGTCACTATAACTTTATGACAGCACACCTGTGCCGTTCGGCTGGCCACAGCACAATCACAGCAGGCCGGCTGCTAGAGACGCTGCAGGCGCTCCCTCAGCAACCGGCCCTGCACATCCCTAAAGACGCTGTTGGCATCAATATCAGTCTAGCCACTCGCTCTGGCAGAGGCGGGAGCAAGGCACGCGACTCGGGCTCTGACAGATACTTTTTAAAAAGATTGGAACAAGTTCGGAAAGATGACAGCTACACGTCTAAAAGACAAAACTTCCCCCCTGTCCACGCTCTCCCGGTGTCCTCTGCATCTCTGATGTCTTCAGTCACCTCCAGCCCGTTCAGCCAATCACTGATGGAGACGGAACAGCGCCATTCATCGGCTGGGTAGGTTGTTACAGTGAACCACACTAAAACCTAAGCTAACCACACTAAAAGCTAAATGCCAGCAATCATTTAGCTGTTTTGGTGTTAAGGTGTGGTTGGGATGAACCTGAACTTTACAATACAATCAGTTTTTTCACTGACTGCCATAATAATAAAAAAAGAATCAAAAAGGATGTTTTTTTTGTTTTTTTTGCATACACAAAAATTGGTTGACCACATTTTTGCGTAAAATAAAAGTAAACTTTTAAAAACGGATATGTTAAACGGACTGCAAAAATGCAGTGTGAACCCAACCTTAGTTAAGGCCTGGGTTCTGAGACCACCACCAATCACTAAAACAAACAAGGAGAAACATTCAGTTGAGATCCAGGAGACAGCTTAGCTGAGCGCTTCTTGATTATTGATTAGTAGGGGTCACAGGGGTTCGCACCTCTTAGGGCTTTATTTAAGGCTGGTGTACTAATATGCCGGTCTTGATGAATCTCCCCCATAGTGCTCAATACTCTGAAGCCTTGTGAGACAACTATTCTCGTCTGGCAGCCGGCAGGGGGGAACTTGAGGAGTAGGAACTTACCCGCGGTAACGGCCGGACCGTCCTTGGGACCCCAGCCAGGCTACAGGATCTCCGGAGCTGACACTGCTCACGGCTGATGGTGGGGCGGGAATCAGTTACTGATTGGCTGAGCCGCCAGTCTATCAGTCAGGACAGGCATTTTCCCGCCATAACATCATCACAACTCAGGGGAAAATCCTTTCTAGCGGGGGTCCCGAGGCCAGTCCCACCACTCACTGAGGTAAGTGCCTACTCCTGATCAAAATTGGCCAGACTTCTCCTTTAAGTAAGACCTTGTAGAAAATGAAATACTCATTGATATGCAGTAGCTTCTCCTTAAGCGTTTGTTACAATCAAGAAAATTAATGTTCTTAGATATTTTAATATTGACTTTAACTCGTGGAAAAAATAGTTTTGCTGACTAAAAGGTTACAAAATCAATGCACAGTACTACCTTCCTCTGAAAACAAGGTTCTGACCTGCCAGCATTTCAATTTGTCACAAGTCTAATTGACATATTGTGGATACAAAAGTCAAAAAGTTTATATGCTATATGCAAGACAAAGGGCAAGGAATAAGACTGTGCATATCCATAGTGGCTGCCATCCAGCAGAAAAGTCATTCATTTTCCAGGAAAACCCAGTTCACGCCATCTGTCAATTTCAGAAGTAGATACATTTATCTTTTATACACATGTTAAAATTATAATGGTTTCAGGAAATTGATTTGGAAGACATGGTTTCTGTCCTGAGGCGAGTGACCTCACTACCATCGTTTTGTGTGGAATGTTTGAAAAGAATATTTGATCTAATAGCTTTAAAATGACTTATTTTACCACATCTAAGTCAATGTTTTTTTTTTTTTTTATTAATAGTAAAAATGATACATCCAAGAAATAGAAAAGTAAAAACTCAAAAACAAACCAAAAAAACGGTCTCTGCCAGTGTATACTGTGTATATAATACTATGCATTATATTCTGCATTTTGTAGATAACTGCTAGACATTAAAGGGGTATTCCAGGAAAAATTCACATTTCACTTTCCTCATGGTGACTGGAGGGAACTGTACTCGGCTCTTTCTGTTGCTCCATAGGAATGAATAGAACCACGGGTCACGTGCTGACCCAGGACTCTATTCATAACAGAGCCTGTGGGATCCGATAGGATCGTCGGGGGGTGGGGGGTTCAGGGGCCGGACCCCAGCAATCTGCTACTTTTCCCCTATCCTGTGGATAGGGAAAAAGTTAATTTTTCCCAGCATACCTCTTTAAGTGTAGGTTCAGGCTGTCTTTTTGCAGACTGTTTAATTTATCTTTTAAAGGGGGGTGGGGGAGTGATGGTGGGGGAGTGAGGAGATTTGATCTTTTTTTTTTTTTTGCGTACACAAAAATGTGGTTGGTCCCATTTTTATGCATATTAAAAGTAACAATTTAAATACGGATTTGTTAAAGGAAGTACAAAACGCAGTGTAAACCTACCCTAGGGATGCTGTAACATGGATTTTTCCTGAAGGGTGTCCATGCTGAAAATGACAGATTCCAGACCACTCCAAACTTAAAATTCTGGATGCATTGCATGGCCGCCCAGGCCTGCACCTGCATCCAGGCAAGTGGCGCCAGGTGCTGATGCTGGACAGTTAACTGTATGTGCTCCTAATTAAGAGCGCATACAGTTAAATGCGTTACAAAATTTTTTAAGGGGCCCCCCTCCCCTACTCACCACACAAAGCACTGCATGTATGTATATATATGTGTGTATGTATGTGTATATATATATATATATATATATATATATATACAGTATATGTTCTGTGATGGGGCCAAAGACTAAAATCTCTTGTGAGAATCCTGGCTGCAACCACAAGAGTGACTGGCAGAGCAGAAAGCCAATGGCTGCTTGCTATGACAGTCTGCTGTTTTAACCTATAAGGGCCCATTAGGAGCCCTCCTGGTTGAATACATAGGTGCAGCAGCACACTACCTACTGCTTAACCCCTTATGCAGTGCAATGTGTAAGTGACCCAAAGTTCCGAAGACTAGGAGATATCTGCTTTACTGCTGGTGCACTGATAACCCCTGACCTCTGCATGGAGCTCTTCCCCTTTTTCTACTTGATTGCAGCTGGAGAACAGAGGTCAGAGGTTATCAGAGCAGTGTCTTCTGCGCTTGTAAACCCCTTTTTTGTGTTGCAGCATGTAAGTAAGCATTGGGTCACTTACTACCTGCAGTACATAAGGGGTTAAGCAGAAGGACACACGCTCTTACCTTCTCCCCCAGGCCCCCCTCCTGCACGGGCCCCATAGCAACTGCCTACCCTGCCTCTATGGTAACTACGGCACTGCGCAGAAGTCTGCGGCAGGTAAGTATGATTTTTTTTTTTACTCTTCCATATTTCAGTAGTTGGTCTTCATGCATAAAAGAAACTATAAAGCTCTGTCTACAGGTGACAGGAGCAACACCTCCTTTACATAACCTGACAGAGTTTAAGTTCTATCTGACTCCATCTCTGATTGTCATTAACGATATTTGTCATCTCCTTGCGCAATCCACTGAAAGGTTTGGCAGTGCAATTTTCTTTTTCAAATTAAGGCCATCACATTTTCTAAATGATTCTCCATGATTAGACCTTTAGTTACGATATTTGATTTGTTCAACTCAAATTGGATCTGCAGTTATGCCTTGGAAATACAATTATACATAATAGGAAAGGTTCAGTATTGATTTAGCTACAGCTTGTCACAGCTAATTAGTTTATTGTTCTGCATAACTAAAGGACTTATTCATACTGAGTGGCCCATGTTTCTATCTTAATGTAATCATGTTGTGTTGATAGGATTCCAAATTCCGTTGTTAGACATGTTTATGAAATGTCTGTCCACTTCCCAGGAATTTTATAGGATATAAATCAGTGCTAGTAACCACTTCTGATAGCTGTTATGAACATTTTGCCTGATTATATAGGGTGCATTTTGATAAGAACTAAGTCATATTAAAGGGGTATTCCACTCACACATAACTTTTGATATGTTGCTGCCCATGGTGAGACTAATAATTCCTTCCATACTTATATATTATCTATTCAATCTCCTTCCCCCAGTTCTGAGCTGCTGCTTTCTGCTGAAGACACAAAATCTGTGTGTGAGCTTTTCTCTGTCTCCCCCTCCTTCCCCCTCCCTTCTGAGACAGCTGATGTAAACAAATCCCTATCTTCAACTTTGGAGCAAATTTGTAATGCTGGGAGAAATAATCAGTGAGTTAATCAGAAAATTGATCTCAGAATAACTCTCCCAGCATTATACAGAGAAGCTATAGAATTGCAGATTAACCCTTAGACAACCCTGGGCGTACCGATACATCCTTCATAGGAGGTGGGGGCCGGCTGCAGTGAGCAGCCAGCACCTCACCATTAATGACAGGCTGCCGTGATCACGCTGCAGCATGTCATTAACTCCTTAAACG